>NC_091977.1:446473826-446788860 GCF_044704955.1 Pristiophorus japonicus | reverse complement strand
GAGGAGGAGGGGGGAGAAGGAGGAGGAGGGGGGGAGAAGAAGGAGAAGGAGGGAGGAGGAGAGGGAGGGAAGAGAGCGGAGGGAGGGAAGGAGAGGGGAGGGAGGGAGGAAGGAAAGGAGAGGGGAGGGAGGGAAGGAGAGGGGAGGGAGAGAGGGAAGGAGAGGGGGGAGGGAGAGAGGGAAGGAGAGGGGAGGGAGGGAGGGAGGGAAGGAGAAGGGAGGAGGCAGGAAGGGAGAAGGAGGCTGAACGGGCCAGGCCCAAGACTTCGGGCTGGATTGACAGGTAGGTGGCGTCGGGTCTCGGGTCCTGGGTCCCGGGTCCGGCGGGGGGGAGTCGCGGAGGTCGGGTTGCGGGGGGGGGGGCGGGGGCAGAGCGGAGGTCGGGTCGCTGGGGCGGGTGGAAGGGGAGGTCGGGTCGCCGGGGCGGGTGGGAGCAGAGGTCGGGTCGCCGGGGTGCAGGGGGGGGGGGGAGCGGAGGTCGGGTCGCCGGGGGAGCGGAGGTCGGGTCGCCGGGGCGGGGGGGAGCGGAGGTCGGGGGTGGAGAGCAGAGGTCGGGTCGGGTCGCGGGGGGGGGCGGGGCGGTGGGGGGGAGGTCGGGTCGGGTCAGGTCGGGTCCGGTCCGGGGGTGGGGGGGAAGCGGGAGTCAAGTCGGGTCGGGACCGGTCGGGAGGGAGCTGGGCGTGGGAGGTGAGCCTTAACTACGCAGTCCCAGTGAGGCCATTCGGCCAGGACTAGGGGCTGCGTGCTTCGGGTCCCTCCCAGAATTTTGGGTGCCTGGAGCTACTGCACATGCGCGCCCACTGTAGTGCGCATGTGCAGAGGTCCCGGCACTGTTTTCAGCACAGGGAACTGGCTCCGCCCCTCACATCTCATGCTGCGCCGCACCCAGCTCCAGAGGACCTACAGGGAGCCGGAGAATAGGTGAGCTTTTTTTAGGCGCACTTTGTGGCGTGAAAAACGGGCGTCCAGGTCTGGGTTGCGCCGTTCTAGGCTCGGCCCGAAATTTGGGCCCAATATAACTAAACATAGTACTGCATTAAAATTAACATGCAATCAGTTGTATGAATTGTTTCCATATCCAAACAGGACATTTCCCAAACTGTTTGGTTAAGTGAGCAATGTTAAGAAATTAGTCTACAAAGCAATGCATGTTGTCTTAGCATGAACTAGTTATTATCTGAAAGAAATAACTTGGATTTATATTGATCTTTCATATCGTCAGGACACTTCAAGTATTTCACAGAACTAAAACAAGCAGGTTAAAAATGGTTAAAACTATACATGTCAGTATTTGACACAAAGCAGCTATCTTCACAGTTAACTGCAATTAATTAGTTTTAAAGTGTCATTACTGCTGTTTTTTGAAGGTAAACCAGCAGCAAATTTTCACACAAGGTCCCACAAACATCGCTGCAGGAGTCCTAGGTCCAACTATCTTCAGCTGCTTTATCAATGACCTTCCCTCCATCATAAGGTCAGAAGTGGGGAGGTTTGCTGATGATTGCACAGTGTTCCGTTCCATTCGCAACTCCTCCGATAATGAGACAGTCTGTGCAGCAAAACTTGGATAACATCCAGGCTTGGGCTGATAAGTGGCAAGTAACATTCGCAGCACGCTAGTGCCAGGCAATGACCATCGCCAACAAAAGAGAGTCTAACCATCTCCCATTGACATTCAATGGTATTACCATCAACAAATCCCTCATCATCAACAACCTGGGGAGTCACCATTGACCAGAAACTTAACTGGACCAGCAATATAAATACTGTGGCTATAAGTACAGGTCAGTGGCTGGGTATTCTGCGGCGAACTCACCTCCTGACTCTCCAAAGCCTTTCTACCAACTACAAGGTACAAGTCAGAAATGTGATGAAATACTCTCCACTTACCTGGATGGGTGCAGTTCCAACAACACTCAAGAAGCCCGACACCATCCAGGACAAAGCAGCCTGCTTGATCGACACCCTATCCACCACCATAAACATTCAATTCCTCCACCACGGGTTCAACGTCATCATCGTCATCATCATCATCATCATAGGCAGTCCATATAGGAAGACTTGCTTCCACTCTTAAAATGAGTTCTTAGGTGACTGAACAGTCCAATATGAGAACCACGGTCTCTGTCACATGTGGGAAAGGTAGTCGTTGAGGGAAAGGGTGGGTGGGACTGGTTTGCCGCACACTCTTTCCGCTGCCTGCGATTGATTTCTGCATGCTCTCGGCGATGAGACTCGAGGTGCTCATGGCCTTCCCGGATGCACTTCCTCCACTTAGGGTGGTCTTTGGCCAGGGACTCCCAGGTGACAGTGGGGATGTTGCACTTTTAAGGGAGGCTTTGGGGTGTCCTTGAAACGTTTCCTCTGCCCACATTTGTCATGAAGGAGTTCCAAGTAGAGCGCTTGCTTTGGGAGTCTTGTGTCAGGCATGCGAACAATGTGGCCTGCCCAGCGAAGGTGATCAAGTGTGGTCAGTGCTTTAATGTTGGGGATGTTGGCCTGGTCGAGGATGCTAATGTTGGTGCGTCTGTCCTCCCAGGAGATTTGCAGGGTCTTGCGGAGACATCGTTGGTGGTATTTCTCCAGCGACTTGAGGTGTCTACTCTACATGGTCCATGTCTCTGAGCCATACAGGAGAGCGGGTATCACGGGTACCACAGGTGCAACATGGTTACAGTTTGCACCATCTACAAGATGTGGTGCAGCAACTCGCCAAGCCCTCTTCAACAGCACCTCCCAAAGCCATGATTTTGACCCAACAATGATGAAGGAATGGTGATATATTTCCAAGTCAGGATGGTGTGTGACTTGGAGGGGAACTTGAAGATGATGCCTTTGTCCGTCTAGGTAGTAGAGGTCATGGGATAACATATAAGGATACCACTATCTTGTATCTTTTCAGCCCTGCTACTGGCCAAGGGCTCAGCCATGCATGTGCTAAGAATGGCAAGCACCGTCACCCCCAGTGGTTTGAGGTGTAGCTAGGAATGGAAGTTTTGTCTCATGTTTGATACAGATTATTGGTAGGTGAGTTATTGGGGGGAGACGTCATGCTTTGACGGTGTGCGAAGCTAGTGGTGCAGTCGGTAGGAGACGGCTTTTGAAGATGCATTCACTGACCTTGACCACTGCTCTGAGGTCATGAAGCTTAGGCAGCGTCAACATGGTTTTATGAAAGGGAAATCGTGTTTAACAAATTCATTAGAGTTTTTTTAAGGATGTAATTAGCAGGGTAGATAAAGGGGAACCAGTGAATGTAGTTAATTTGAATTTCTAAAAGGCATTCAATAAAGCACCACATAAAAGGTTTCTGCACAAGCTAAGGGCTCATGGGTTGGGGGTACTATATTCGCATGGATAGAGGATTGATTAATGGAAATAAAACGGAGGAGTAGGCATAAATGGGTCATTTTCTGGTTGGCAGGCTGTAACTAGTGGGGTGCCGCAAGGATCAGTGCTTGAGCCTCAGCTATTTGCAATCTATATTAATGACTTAGATGAAGGGACCACGTGCAATGTATCCAAGTTTGCTAATGATACAAAGCTAGGTGGGAAAATAAGCAGTTAGAAAGACTGCAAAGAGATATAGACAGCTTAAGTGAGTGGGCAATAAGGTGGCAGATGGAGCATAATGTGGGGAAATGTGAGGTTAGTCACTTTGGTAGGAAGAATTAAAAAAAACAGAATATTTTTTAAATAATGAGAAACTATTAAATATTGGTGTTCAGAGAAATTTAGGTGTCCTCATATAGGATACACACAAAGTTAGCATACAGGTATAGCAAGCAACTAGGAAGGCAAATACAAAAGCAAAATACTGCGGATGCTGGAATCTGAAATAAAAACAGAAAATGATGGGAATCTCAGTGGGTCAGGAAGCATCTGTGGAGAAAGAAATAGAGTTAATATTTCAGGTCAATGAACCTTCATCAGAACTGGTGAATGTTCGAAATGAACAGATTCTTAAGGAGCACTGAAAGGGGGAGGGGAAGAAAGAACAAAAGGGAAAATCTGTGATAGGGTGGAAGGCAGGAGAGATTTGAGAGTCAAAAGAATGATGGGTTGACTTCAGATAGTGATGGCAGAAGTTAGAAAAATATTAGTCTAGATAGGGTGTGAATAATTACCAGCTGACATGAGAAACAGAGAGAGAAAAGTGACATAAAGTTGCGGAGGTGGGGGGAGGGGCGGGGGTGGGGCGGGTTGTTAATAAAAGGAGGATAGGGAGAAAAATATGGGCAGAGGTTATGGTCTGAAATTGTTGAACTCGATGTTGAGTCCAGAAGGCTGTAAAGTGCCAAAACGAAAGATGAGGTGCTGGTCCTTGAGCTTGTGTTGAGCTTCATTGGAACAGTGTAAGAGGCCGAGGACGGAGATGTCGGAGTGGGAGTGGAGCGGAGAATTAAAGTGACAGGCGACCGGAAGCTCAGGATCACACTTACGGACTGACCGGAGGTGTTCTGCAAAGCAGTCACCCAATCTGCATTTGGTCTCACCAATGTAGAGGAGACCACATCGTGAGCAGAGAATACAGTATACTAAATTGAAAGGAGTACAAGTAAATCACTGTTTCACCAGGAAGGAGTATTTGGGGCCCTGGACAGTGGGAAGGGAGGAGGTAAAAGGGCAGGTGCTGCATCTCCTGCGCTTGCATGAGAAGGTGCCACGGGAAGGAGAGGGGTGCTGGGAGTGACTGTGGAATGGACCAGGGGGTCTTTACTCATTGGAGTTCAGAAGGATGAGGGGTGATCTTATATAAATATTTAAAATAATGAAAGGGATAGACAAGATAGAGGCAGAGAGGTTGTTTCCACTGGTCGGGGAGACTAGAACTAGGGGGCACAGCCTCAAAATACGGGGGAGCCAATTTAAAACCGAGTTGAGAAGGAATTTCTTCTCCCAGAGGGTTGTGAATCTGTGGAATTCTCTGCCCAAGGAAGCAGTTGAGGCTAGCTCATTGAATGTATCCAAATCACAGATAGATAGATTTTTAACCAATAAGGGAATTAAGGGTTACGGGGGGGCGGGCGGGTAAGTGGAGCTGAGTCCACGGCCAGATCAGCCATGATCTTGTTGAATGGCGGAGCAGGCTCGAGGGGCTAAATGGCCTACTCCTGTTCCTAATTCTTATGTTCTTATGGAGGGAGCGGTCCCTTCTGAATGCTGAGAGGGGAGAGGAGGGGAAAATGTGATTGATGATGGGATCATGCTGGAGGTGGCAGAAATGGTGGAGGATGATTTGTTTAACATGGAGGCTGGTGGGGTGAAAGGTGAAGAGATGTGGAACCTTGTTGTGGTTCTGAGAGGGAGCGGAAGGGGTGAGAGCAGAGGTGCGGTTAATAGAATGGACACGGTCGAGGGCCTTGTAAACGGTGAAGGGGAATCCTCGGTTAAGGAAAAAGGAAGACATGTCAGAGGCATTAGTGCGGAAGGTGGCGTCGTCAGAGCAGATGCAACAGAGACGGAGAAACTGGGAGAATGGAATGGAGTCCTTACAGGATGCTGGGTGGAAGGTAGTGTAGTCCAAGTAGCTGTGGGAGTCAGTGGTCTAATACTGAATGTTTGTCAATAATCTATCCCCAGAGATGGAAACAGAGAAGTCGAGGAAGGAAAGGGAAGAGTTGGAGATGGACCATGTGAAGATGAGGGAAGGGTGGAAATTGGATGCAAAGTGAATGAAATTTTCTAGTTCAGGGCAAGAGTAGGAAAAGGCACCGACGCAGTCATCAATGTACCGGTAAAAGAGGTGAAGGAGGGGACCTGACTAGGACTGGAACAAAGAATGTTTTACATATCCCACAAAAAGGCAGGCATAGCTAGGACCCATGCGGGTTCCCATAGCAAATGGCATGTTTGTCTTTATTGTGATGAGGTTGGAGTACAAGAGTAAAGAAGTCTTACTACAATTGTACAGGACATTGGTGAGACCATATCTGGAGTACTGTGCGGTTTTGATTTCCTTAGCTGAGAAAGGAAATGCGTGCCCAATCTTCATATTGATTGGACAAACCAAATTGGCCAAAGTAACCTTGAGGAAGAGTTCATAGAGTGTATCCGGGATAGTTTCCTTTAACAGTACATTGTGGAATCAACCAGGGAGCAGGCTATCTCAGATCTGGTACTGCGTAATGAGATAGGATTAATAAATTAACTCCTAGTAAAGGATCCTCCAGGAAAGAGTGATCAGGGTATGGTTGAATTTCAAATTCAGTTGGAGGGTTAGAAAGTTGGATCTCAAACCAATGTTCTAAGCTTACATAAAGGAAACTACAAAGGGATGAATGCAGAGTTGGCTAAAGTGGACTGGGAAAATAGATTAAAGTGTAAGATCGTCGATGAGCAGTGGCAGACATTTAAAGAGATATTTCACAGCTCTCAAAATATATTTCAAAGAGAAGGGATAACCATCCATGGCTAATGAAATAAAGGATGGTTTCAAACTGAAAACAATGGCATACAAAGTGGCCAAGATTAATGGGAAGGCAGAGGATTGGGAAACTTTTAAAAGCCAGCAAAAGAACGACTAAAAATAAATAAAGAGGGGTAAGATAGATTATGAAAGTAAACTAGCAAGAAATATAAAAACAGACAGTAAGAGTTTCTACAAGTATATAACAAGGAAGAGAGTAGTTAAAGTAAATGTTGGTCCCTTAGAGGATGAGACTGGGGAATTAATAATGGGTAACAGGGAAATGGCAGAGATTTTGAACAAATATTTTGTATCGGTCTTCATGGTAAAAGACACTAAAAGCATCCCAATAGTGGATAATCAAGGGGCTATATGGAGAGTGGAACTTAAAGCAAACACTATCACGAGAGAAAAAGTACACGGTAAAATAATCGATCTAAAGGTGGACAAGTCCCCTGGACTTGATGGCCTGCATCCTAGGGTCTTAAAAGAAACGGATGCATAGGTAATGGATGCATTGGTTGTAATCTACCAAAATTCCTTGGATTCTGGGGAGGTCCCAGCAGAATGGAAAACCACAAATGTAACGCCCCTATTTAAAAAAGGAGGCAAACAGAAACCAGGAAACTATAGACCAGCATAATTTAGTGAAACAAAGTCAGCATGGTTTTAGGAAAGGGAAATCATGTACAGCAAAATTCTAAAAGGACAAAGGGTGTTAAAAAAACAAGCCTGAAGGCTTTGTGTCTTAATGCAAGGAGTATCCGCAATAAGGTGGATGAATTAACTGTGCAAATAGATGTTAACAAATATGATGTGATTGGGATTACGGAGACGTGGCTCCAGGATGATCAGGGCTGGGAACTCAACATCCAGGGGTATTCAACATTCAGGAAAGATAGAATAAAAGGAAAAGGAGGTGGGGTAGCATTGTTGGTTAAGGAGCAAATTAAGGCAATAGTTCAGAAGGACATTAGCTTGGATGATGTGGAATCTATATGGGTAGAGCTGCAGAATACCAAAGGGCAAAAAACGTTAGTGGGAGTTGTGTACAGACCTCCAAACAGGAGTAGTGATGTTGGGGAGGGCATCAAACATGAAATTAGGGGTGCGTGCAATAAAGGTGCAGCAGTTATAATGGGTGACTTTAATATGCACATAGATTGGGTTAACCAAACTGGAAGTAATACGGTAGAGGAGGATTTCCTGGAGTGCATAAGGGTTGGTTTTTTAGACCAATATGTCGAGGAACCAACTAGGGGGGAGGCCATCTTAGACTGGGTGTTGTGTAATGAGAGAGGATTAATTAGCAATCTCATTGTGCGAGGCCCCTTGGGGAAGAGTGACCATAATATGGTGGAATTCTGCATTAGGATGGAGCATGAAACAGTTAATTCAGAGACCATGGTCCAGAACTTAAAGAAGGGTAACTTTGAAGGTATGAGGCGTGAATTGCCTAGGATAGATTGGCGAATGATACTGAAGGGGTTGACTGTGGATGGGCAATGGCAGACATTTAGAGACCGCATGGATGAATTACAACAATTGTACATTCCTGTCTGTCATAAAAATAAAAAAGGGAAGGTGGCTCAACCGTGGCTATCAAGGGAAATCAGGGATAGCATTAAAGCCAAGGAAGTGGCATACAAATTGGCCAGAAATAGCAGCGAACCCGGGGACTGGGAGAAATTTAGAACTCAGCAGAGGAGGACAAAGGGTTTGATTAGGGCAGGGAAAATGGAGTACGAGAAGAAGCTTGCAGGGAACATTAAGACGGATTGCAAAAGTTTCTATAGATATGTAAAGAGAAAAAGGTTAGTAAAGACAAACGTAGGTCCCCTGCAGTCAGAATCAGGGGAAGTCATAACGGGGAACAAAGAAATGGCGGACCAATTGAACAAGTACTTTGGTTCGGTATTCACTGAGGAGGACACAAACAACCTTCCGGATATAAAAGGGGTCGGAGGGTCTAGTAAGGAGGAGGAACTGAGGGAAATCCTTATTAGTCGGGAAATTGTGTTGGGGAAATTGATGGGATTGAAGGCCGATAAATCCCCAGGGCCTGATGGACTGCATCCCAGAGTACTTAAGGAGGTGGCCTTGGAAATAGCGGATGCATTGACAGTCATTTTCCAACATTCCATTGATTCTGGATCAGTTCCTATTGAGTGGAGGGTAGCCAATGTAACCCCACTTTTTAAAAAAGGAGGGAGAGAGAAAACAGGGAATTATAGACCGGTCAGCCTGACATCGGTAGTGGGTAAAATGATGGAATCAATTATTAAGGATGTCATGGCAGTGCATTTGGAAAGAGGTAATATGATAGGTCCAAGTCAGCATGGATTTGTGAAAGGGAAATCATGCTTGACAAATCTTCTGGAATTTTTTGAGGATGTTTCCAGTAGAGTGGACAAGGGAGAACCAGTTGATGTGGTATATTTGGACTTTCAGAAGGCTTTCGACAAGGTCCCACACAAGAGATTAATGTGCAAAGTTAAAGCACATGGGATTGGGGGTAGTCTGCTGACATGGATTGAGAACTGGTTGTCAGACAGGAAGCAAAGAGTAGGAGTAAATGGGTACTTTTCAGAATGGCAGGCAGTGACTAATGGTGTACCGCAAGGTTCTGTGCTGGGGCCCCAGCTGTTTACACTGTACATTAATGATTTAGACGAGGGGATTAAATGTAGTATCTCCAAATTTGCGGATGACACTAAGTTGGGTGGCAGTGTGAGCTGCGAGGAGGATGCTATGAGGCTGCAGAGCGACTTGGATAGGTTAGGTGAGTGGGCAAATGCATGGCAGATGAAGTATAATGTGGATAAATGTGAGGTTATCCACTTTGGTGGTAAAAACAGAGAGACAGACTATTATCTGAATGGTGACAGATTAGGAAAAGGGGAGGTGCAAAGAGACCTGGGTGTCATGGTACATCAGTCATTGAAGGTTGGCATGCAGGTACAGCAGGTGGTTAAGAAAGCAAATGGCATGTTGGCCTTCATAGCGAGGGGATTTGAGTACAGGGGCAGGGAGGTGTTGCTACAATTGTACAGGGCCTTGGTGAGGCCACACCTGGAGTATTGTGTACAGTTTTGGTCTCCTAACCTGAGGAAGGACATTCTTGCTATTGAGGGAGTGCAGCGAAGGTTCACCAGACTGATTCCCGGGATGGCGGGACTGACCTATCAAGAAAGACTGGATCAACTGGGCTTGTATTCACTGGAGTTCAGAAGAATGAGAGGGGACCTCATAGAAACGTTTAAAATTCTGACGGGGTTAGACAGGTTAGATGCAGGAAGAATGTTCCCAATGTTGGGGAAGTCCAGAACCAGGGGACACAGTCTAAGGATAAGGGGGAAGCCATTTAGGACCGAGATGAGGAGGAATTTCTTCACCCAGAGAGTGGTGAACCTGTGGAATTCTCTACCACAGAAGATTGTTGAGGCCAATTCACTAAATATATTCAAAAAGGAGTTAGATGAAGTCCTTACTACTAGGGGAATCAAGGGGTATGGTGAGAAAGCAGGAATGGGGTACTGAAGTTGCATGTTCAGCCATGAACTCATTGAATGGCAGTGCAGGCTAGAAGGGCCGAATGGCCTACTCCTGCACCTATTTTCTATGTTTCTATGTTTCTATGTTTGACAAATTTTCTGGAGTTCTTTGAGGATGTAACGAGTAGGGTGGATAAGGGGGAACCAGTGGATGTGATGTATTTGGATTTCCAGAAGGCATTCGATAAGGTGCCGCGTAAATGGTTCCTGCACAAGATAAAAGTTCACGGGGTTGGGAGTAATATATTAGCATTGATAGAGGATTGGCTAATTAACAGAAAACAGAGAGTTGGAATAAATGGGTCATTTTCCGGTTGGCAAACAGTAACTAGTGGGGTGCCGCAGGGATCTGTGCTGGGGCCTCAATTTTTTACAATCTATATTAATGACTTGGATGAAGGGACCGAGTGTAATGTAGCCAAGTTTGCTGCCGATACAAAGATGGGTGGGAAAACAAGTTGTGAGGACACCAAAAATCTGCAAAGGAATATAGACAGGCTAAGTGAGTGGACAAAAATTTGGCAGATGGAGTATAATGTGGGAAAGTGTGAGGTTATCTACTTTAGCAGAAAAAATAAAAAAGCAAATTATTATTTCAATTGAGAAAAATGACAAAGCGCTGCAGTACAGAGGGATCTGGGGGTCCTTGTGCATGAAACACAAAAAGTTAGTATGCAGGTACAGCAAGTAATCGGGAAGGCAAATGGAATGTTGGCCTTTATTGCAAGGGGGATGGAGTATAAAAGAAGAGAAGTCCTGCTACAACTGTACAGGGTATTAGTGAGGCCACACCTCGGAGTACTGCGTGCAGTTTTTGGGGCCGAAATTGATCAATTCACCGCGAACTGCTGCCCACTGCCTCCGACATTCCTCTGCAAGTTCCGTCCAGTGCCACTTTCGACGAGGTCTGGAGCAGGCGGGAGGGGAGAGCCGCTGGGAACCGCCTGCTGACGTCACCGGATGGCTGAGTGGCGCAACTGATCTCCTGACCATCGAGCTCCCATATTCATGCTGGTGGGAGTCGGTGAGAGTCGTCGCCAGAACGGCTGTCTGGAGGCTGGTCTGTCCCCGACAGTAAGTATGAAGATCCTGAGAAAAAGGTTAGTGAATATTTTATATATTTTTTTTCCACAGCGATTTACCTGGATGGGGTCTTCTGAAGGTCTTCAGATAGTTTTTTTTATTTTTTACTGCTGATTTTTTTTTTTCAGCTGTTCAACCCTCCGTGGGCCCGACTCTATCCTTGGCGGCACTTGAGCGGCAAACATAGAAACATAGAAAATAGGTGCAGGAGTAGGCCATTAGGCTCTTCGAGCCTGCACCACCTTTCAATAAGATCATGGATGATCAGTCACCTCGGTACCCCTTTCCTGCTTTCTCTCCATACCCCTTGATCCCTTTAGCCGTAAGGGCCACATCTAACTCCCTCTTGAATATATCCAATGAACTGGCATCAACAAATTTCTGTGGTAGGGAATTCCACAGGTTAACAACTCTCTGAGTGAAGAAGTTTCTCCTCATCTCAGTCCTAAATGGTTTACCCCTTATCCTTAGACTATGTCTCCTGGTTCTGGTCTTCCCTAACATCGGGAACATTCTTCCTGCATCTAACCTGTCCAGTCCCATCAGAATTTTATATGTTTCTATGAGATCCCCTCTCATCCTTCTAAACTCCAGTGAATACAGGCCCAGTCGATCCAATCTCTCCTCATATGTCAGTCCTGCCATCCCAGGAATCAGTCTGGTGAATCTTCGCTGCACTCCCTCAATAGCAAGAACGTCCTTCCTCAGATTAGGAGACCAAAACTGAACATAATATTCCAGATGAGGCCTCACCATGGCCCTGTACAACTGCAGTAAGACCTCCCTGCTCCTATACTCAAATCCCCTAGCTATGAAGGCCAACATACCATTTGCCTTCTTCACCGTCTGCTGTACCTGCATGCCAACTTTCAATGACTGATGTACCGTGACACCCAGGTCTCGTTGCACCTCCCCTTTTCCTAATCTGCCGCCATTCAGATAATATTCTGCCTTCTGTTTTTGCCACCAAAGTGGATAACCTCACATTTATCCACATTATACTGCATCTGCCACTCATTTGCCCACTCACCTAACCTGTCCAAGTCACCCTGCAGCCTTTTCGCGTCCTCCTCATAGCTCGCACTGCCATCCAGCTTAGTGTCATCTACAAACTTGGAGATATTACACTCAATTCCTTCATCCAAATCATTAATGTATATTGTAAATAGCTGGGGTCCCAGCACTGAGCCCTGCGGCACCCCACTAGTCACTGCCTGCCATTCTGAAAAGGACCCGTTTATCCCGACTCTCTGCTTCCTGTCTGCCAACCAGTTCTCTATCCACGTCAGTACATTACCCCCAATACCATGTGCTTTAATTTTGCACATCAAACTCTTGTGTGAGACAAGCACCTCTGCCGTCGAGAATGAGACCCCCCCGCCCGCTGCCGCCCAGATTGGCAGCCTACGTCATTCATTTGCCGCCCGCCAACCTTCAAGGGACCTTGGCGATGAATATCCTGCCCAAAGTGCCATCCGGTACCTCGGCGGCCATTGGTGGCACTTTGGGCGGCCGTTGGACAGACGGAGGCCTTGACCAAATTCGGCCCCTTGGTCTTCTTATTTAAGGAGGAATATACTTGCATTGCAGGCAGTTCAGAGAAAGTTTACTCGGTTGATTCCTGAGATGAAGCGGTTGACTTATGAAGAAAGGTTGAGCAGGTTGGGCCTGTACTCACTGGAGTTCAGAAGAATGAGAGGTGATCTTATTGAGACATATAAAATAATGAGGGGGCTCGACAAGGTAGATGCAGAGAGGATGTTTCCCCTTGTGAGGGAATCTAGAACTAGGGGGCATAGTTTTAGAATAAGGGGTCGCTCATTTAAAACTGAGATGAGGAGGAATTTCTTATCTCAGAGGTTTGTAAATCTGTGGAATTCTCTGCCCCAGAGAACTGTGAAGTCTAGGTTATTGAATATTTTTAAAGTGGAGAAAGACAGATTTTTGAGTGATAAGGGGGTAAAGGGTTATAGGGAGCGGGCAGGGAAGTGGAGCTGAGCCCATTATCAGATCAGCCATGATCTTATTGAATGGCAGAGCAGGCTCGAGGGGCCAAATGGCCTACTCCTGCTCGTCTTTCTTTTGTTCTTATGCCTTAGAGATGGTCCAATAAAGGTTCACTAGATTGATCCCTGGGATGAGAGGGTTGTCCTATGAGGAGAGATTGAGTAGATCGGGCCCATACACTCTGGAATTCAGCAGAATGAGAGGTGATCTCATTAAAACATACAAGATTCTAAGGGGCATTGATAGGGTAGATGCTGAGAGATTGTTTCCTCTGGCTGGAGAGTCGAGAACTAGGGGGCATAGCCTCAATAAAAAGAGTTGGCCATTTATGACTGAGATGAGGAGGAATTTCTTCACTGAGACGGTTATGAATCTTTTGAATTCTCTACTCCAAAGGGCTGTGGATGATAAGGCATTGAGTATATTTAAGACTGAGCTAGATACATTTTGGACTCCAGGAGAATCAAGGAATATGGGGATCGAGCGGGAAAGTGGAGTTGAGGTTGAAGATCAGCCACGATCTTATTGAATGGTGCAGCAGGCTCGAAGGGCCGTATGGCCTACTCCTGCTCCTAATTCTTATACCTTCCCTTACAGTAGCAATTATCTTGCCATAACTTAATTTGCTACAGTATTTGAAATGTTTCATCTTAAGAGATAACAGAAAAACGAAACAATGTTAAAAAATAGAAGGCTTTAAATTATGAAACTTTAACAATAGTTACAGAGTTTTCTACAGACTACAATAAAATGGAAAGTTTTTCAATATATAAAAGCCCAGAACATCATAACCCAAATGATCTCAGTTGCGTTAACATCCGTGTAACGTACCCCACCTAACTTTTATTTTCTATGTCATTATTCAGGTATTTTAACTTTTTTACTACTAAATACTTTTCTCTTTGCATCACATAAGTTCTAGATTTGGGGTTTCCCATGCAGCCCATGAGTTCAGGTTATTTGAAGCTCTGTTCATCTGTTCCACTATTTCAGCTGCAACTACTAAAAGTATGACCTTGCTAAGAATTTGGGTTTGTAACCCATTTCACATCAAATATTCTGATGCTTGCAACAGTCTGCTCTGAAAGATGTGCAGATTTCAGTTGAACCTCTGCTGAGATTGCCTCTGTGTTTGGATATTACCAAAGTCTGCAATGTTGAAAATGTATTATGGTGGTTTCTATCCTTCTTCCTCGAACAGTATTGACAGTGATGAATTCGTACTTTCCCCATACAGGACAGAAAAAATATGCAAAGGGACGTAGACAGGCTAAGTGAGTGGGCAAACATTTAGCAGATGGAGAATAATGTGGGAAAGTGTGAGGTTATACACTTTGGCAAGAAAAATAAAAAAGCAAATTAATATTTATATGGAGAGAAATTACAAAATGCTGCAGTACAGAGGTACCTGGGGGTCCTTGTGCATGAAACACAAAAGGTTAGTATGCAGGTATAGTAAGTAATCAGGAAGGCAAATGGAATGTTGGCCTTTATTGCAAAGGGGATGAAGTATAAAAGTGTTGAAGTCTCGCTACAACTATACAGGGTATTGGTGAGGCCACATCTAGAGTATTTTGTACAGTTTTGTTCTCCTTATTTAAGGAGGGATATACTTGCATTGGAGGCAGTTCAGAGAGGGTTCATTTGGTTGATTCCGGAGATGAAGGGGTTGACTTATGAAGAAAGGTTGAGTAAATTGGGCCTATGCTCATTGGAGTTCAGAAAAATCAGAGGTGATCTTATTGAAACATATAAGATACTGAGGGGATGTTTCCCCTTGTCGGGGAATCTAGAACTGGGGGCATAGTTGCAGAATAAGGAGTCTCCCGTTTAAAACTGAGATGAGGAGGAATTTCTTCTCTCAGAGGGTTGTAAATCTGTGGCATTCTCTGCCCCAGAGAGCTGTGGAAGCTAGGCCATTGAATACATTTAAGGTGGAGATAGACAGATTTTTGAGCGAAAAGGGAGTGAAGGGTTATGGGAGCGGGCAGGGAAGTGGAAACATAGAAAATAGGTGCAGGAGTAGGCCATTCGACCCTTCGAGCCTCCACCGCCATTCAATGAGTTCATGGCTGAACATGCAACTTCAGTACCCCATTCCTGCTTTCTCGCCATACCCCTTGATCCCCCTAGTAGTAAGGACTACATCTAACTCCTTTTTGAATATATTTAGTGAATTGGCCTCAACAACTTTCTGTGGTAGAGAATTCCACAGGTTCACCACTCTCTGGGTGAAGAAGTTTCTCCTCATCTCGGTCCTAAATGGCTTCCCCCTTATCCTTAGACTGTGACCCCTGGTTCTGGACTTCCCCAACATTGGGAACATTCTTCCTGCATCTAACCTGTCTAAACCCATCAGAATTTTAAACGTTTCGATGAGATCCCCTCTCATTTTTCTGAACTCCAGTGAATACAAGCCCAGTTGATCCAGTCTTTCTTGATATGTCAGTCCCGCCATCCCGGGAATCAGTCTGGTGAACCTTCGCTGCACTCCCTCAATAGTAAGAATGTCCTTCCTCAAGTTAGGAGACCAAAACTGGACACAATACTCCAGGTATGGCCTTACCAAGGCCCTGTACAACTGTAGTAACACCTCCCTGCCCCTGTACTCAAATCCCCTTGCTATGAAGGCCATCATGCCATTTGCTTTCTTAACCACTTGCTGTACCTGCATGCAAACCTTCAATGAGTGATGTACCATGACACCCAGGTCTCGTTGCATCTCCTCTTTTCCTAATCTGTCACCATTCAGATAATAGCCTGTCTCTCTGTTTTTACCACCAAAGTGGATAACCTCACATTTATCCACATTATACTTCAAGTGCCATGCATTTGCCCACTCACCTAATCTATCCAAGTCACTCTGCAGCCTCATAGCATCCTCCTCGCAGCTCACACTGCCACCCAACTTAGTGTCATCCGCAAATTTGGAGATACTACATTTAATCCCCTTGTCTAAATCATTAATGTACAATGTAAACAGCTGGGGCCCCCACTAGTTACTGCCCGCCAAGCTGAACCCAAGATCAGATCAGCCATGATATTGAATGGTGGATCAGGCTCGAGAGGCCAAATGTTACTCCTGCTCTTATTTCTTATGTTCTTATACAGCTATTTATGCCAGGGCCTCTGAAGCCTTTCTACGTTTGTTTGAGAAATGTGCTGCAGTTAGGTTGAAGAGATGAAGAGCTCGTAATTGGTCCCTGTGCCGGAATGGGTAGGTCAGAGACACAATGAAATATTTAACCAAAGGGAGGAAATAAAGTCCAGCCACTTCAGTTGGAAAATGACTTTATAATGGGCCAGATTTTGCGGTCAGCCTTGAAGAGAGTTGCCCACAAAATTTTATCAGGCTCTGTGACGTCGATTTCTCCTTTTCCAACATGACTTTCCATCTGGCGCCATCTATAGGGGATTTCTGGCCCCAGCAACAGTGATTTCATGGAGCAGGCTGAGCAGCCAATCACACGGAAGAATTCTCACAAATAGCAAACCAGGAAGTAATAAGCAGGTTTTATCATGCACCTTTTAATCATTTTACAGAAAGTAAAATAAAGATTTGGACATACATAAGAACATAAGAAATATGAGCAGGAGTAGGCCATACAGCCCATCGAGCCTGCTCTGCCATTTAATACGATTATGGCTGAGCTGATCATGAACTCAGATCCACTTCCCTGTCCACTCCCCATAACCCCTTATAGTTTAAGAAGCTGTCTATTTCTGTCTTAAATTTATTCAATGTCCCAGCTTCCACAGCTCTCTGAGGCAGCGAAGTCCACAGATTCACAACCCTCTGAGAGAAGAAATTTCTCCTCATCTCAGTTTTAAATGGGCAACCCCTTACTCTAAGATTATGTCCTCTAGTTCTAGTCTCCCCTGTCAGTGGAAACATCCTTTCTGCATCCACCTTGTCAAGCCCCCTCATAATCTTATACATTTCAATAAGATCACCTCTCATTCTTCTGAATTCCAATAAGGTTCCAAAGGTTACTCCACAAGATAAAAGTTCACTGGGTTGGGGGTAATATATTAACATGGATAGAGGATTGGCTAACTAACAGAGAACAGAAAGTCACGATAAATGGTTCATTCTCTGGTTGGCAACCAGTAACTAGTGGGGTGCCGCAGGGATCGGTGCTGGGACCCCAACTATTTACAATCTATATTAACAACTTGGAAGAAGGGACTGAGTGTAACGTAGCCAAGTTTGCTGATGATACAAAGATGGAAGGAAAAGCAATGTATGATGAGGACACAAGAAATCTGCAAAAGGAGATAGACAGGCTAAGTGAGTGGGCAAAAATTTGTCAGTTGGAAAGTGTAAGGTCATGCACTGTGACAGAAAAAAATCAAAGAGCAAGTTATTATTTAAATGGAGAAAGATTGCAAAGTGCCACAGTACAGCTGGGGGTACTTTTGCATGAAACACAAAAGGATAGTATGCAGTTATAGCAAATGATCAGGAAAGCCAATGGTATCTTGGCCTTAATTGCAAAGGGGATGGAGTATAAAAGCAGGGAAGTCTTGCTACAGCTATACAGGGTATTGGTGACTCACACCTGGAATACTGTGTGCAGTTTTGGTTTCCATATTTTCGAAAGGATATACTTGCTTTGGAGGCAGTTCAGAGAAGGTTCACTAGGTTGATTCTGGGGATGAAGGGGTTGACTTATGAGGAAAGGTTGAGTAGGTTGGGCCTCTACTCATTGGAATTCAGAAGAATGAGAGGTGATCTTATCGAAACATAAGAATATGAGGGGGCTTGACAAGGTGGATGCAGAGAGGATGTTTCCACTGATGGGGGAGACTAGAACTAGAGGGCATGATCTTAGAATAAGGGGCTGCCCATTTAAAACTGAGATGAGGAGAAATTTCTTCTCTTAGAGGGTTGTAAATCTGTGGAATTCGCTGTCTCAGAGAGCTGTGGAAGCTGGGACATTGAATACATTTAAGACAGAAATAGACAGTTTTTTAAACGATAAGGGGATAAGGGGTTATGGGGAGCGGGTGGGGAAGTGGAGCTGAGTCCATGATCAGATCAGCTATGATATTATTGAATGGCGGAGCAGGCTCGAGGGGCCGTATGGCCTACGCCTGTTCCTATTTTTATGTTCTTATGAATAGAGGTCCAACCTACTCAACCTTTCCTCATAAGTCAAGCCCCTCATCTCCAGAATCAACATAGTGAACCTTCTCTGAACTGCCTCCAAAGCAAGTATATCCTTTTGTAAATATGGAAACCATAACTGCACGCAGTATTCCAGATGTGGCCTCACCAATACCCAACCCTGTATAACTGTAGCAAGACTTCCCTGCTTTCATACTCCATCCCCTTTGCAATAAAGGCCAAGATTCCATTGGCCTTCGTGATCACATGCTGTACCTGCATACTATCCTGTTGTGTTTCATGCACAAGTACCCCCAGGTCCCGCTGTACTGCAGCACTTTGCAATCTTTCTCCATTTAAATAACAACTTGTTCTTTGATTTTTTTCCGCCAAAGTGCATGACCTTACACTTTCCAACATTGTAATCCATCTGCCAAATTTTTGCCCACTCACTTAGCCTTTCTATGTCTTTTTGCCACAAAAAATGCCCTTTTGCATACGCATGGGATTAAAGTAGAAGCTGAAATGTCCTAAACTTAATATATATATATTTTTTAAATTATTTAAAAAATCTATGGAATTTTTTATCATGGAATGGAAGGAATGACACTTCACAAATATAAAATCCATTTTTCAGGGCTAGAGAGGTTGTTCAGCAGTAATTATAAGAACGTAAGAACAAATCATGACTTAGTACGCTGTTAAAAATACCTAATTCAGCAAGGCTTACATCTCGTTCAACAAGGCTTACATTTTTCAATGGTTTTACAGTGAGAATAGAGCGTTAGAAAGCTGATTTTATGTCAAATCAGTGATTTTTAATTGATTCCATCTGCGAACATTGCAACAACGCATCCTGTGGAGGAACAGGGTATTACTGACAGCGACTACCGGATTTCCGGGTTTAACTGTGCATGTGCGGACGCCAGAAGTTGCTGTCTGTTTTACACAGTAATGACGGCGAGCGCTGACAGTTTCACTATCACTACAACCCCAAATTCTGGGCCGTTATAATTCCCTCACAGACAGACTACAGAATTAGGAACAAATGTAGTGATCATTGGGAGGAAGACAAATGGAAAAAGGAACTGAATGGAATAACACAGTTACAAGTAAATACCAAAAATGAATATTACTATAGCCAAAATACAAACAACTATTAATGCTTAAAGTGCTGAAATAGGCCCCAGCACAGCCTAACCTGCCCCACCCAATGCATATGGACTTCCATTTTTGCCCATCAAAGCTCTGTCTCCTCCATTGGTGCATTGACGCTGACCATCAATTCTATTTGCTATTTTCTTCTGGAATGCTCACAGCAGTTAGTTATATCCTCAATTCTAGCAGACTCCTGGACAATCCAGGAGTTATTGCAACCCTAACAGGAAGACAAGCCATTGCTGGAAACATCTGGCTACAATCAGGTTGGAGGATAGTATGGTTGACTGTATCAAAGGCTGACGTTCTCCACATGTCCAGTGTATTTTAACAATTGATGCTGAAGGGGAGATGAAATGTAAAAATTAAAATTATTTTCCTGGGTTACCCTTGCCTTGCAATAGCCAATTCTTTAAAGGAGTTTTTGTACCTAAAAGTTTTTTAAGGGGGTACTTTAAGAACAGCCAGTAGCTCTTCCATAACTTGTTGCACATCATGTGCTAGGCAGTAGGAGTGCCACAAAAAAATTTAAATTAGTTGATCTTATATAATCGCATAAGAGTACCTCAGTGAGGTGTATGGAAACACCATGGCAGCCCTAAATAAACTGATCAGTACAACTGTATATGCGATACCATGCTACAAAGGGGGAAATTAACCATACCCTCAGGATATGCACTGGAAATAGTGTGGCTGGCCTACAGACTCGGAATAGACAGAAAAAACTACCCTGATAAACCATATTGCTCGGACTAAAATCGAAATGAATTTATTAAATATGAAATTGTACAGACGGATAAATGAGCAGGTAAACATATCTATAAAGCATCTGTTCCAAAACAATAAAAGTTCTAAAACTTTCGCAATTCTCTTTCGTGATTTCACAGAATTCTTGTTTCGCGGCGTAGCGAAGTAGGGAAGGTGCAAGAACACGAGGCAGTAAGCTGGTTATATAAGGAATTGCACGTATGAACAGCCTGGCCAACTAGGGACTTAATTAAATCAGAAAATGCTGGAAATACTCAACAGGTCAAGAAGCATCTATGGAAAGAGAAAGAGAGTTAACGTTTCACTTTGTAGATTGGGATCCCCGGCGGCACGGTCATTACAGGTAACGGATCTGACTCTCACAATAGCAAACTCGCAAAGACCGCGCCAGGAAGTAGAGCTGACCGGGGACTATTCTCATGTGGATAGTCAATATCATATGCACTTTGTTCGTCATTGAGTGGGGTTAATTTCTTTGGCGATAGGGATGTCATTGAGTTCAACCGTGCCAAGTAACATACCTCACTCGTCGTGATTTTTAACAACATGTCGCGCCGATGTGATTTGTGCTGTTTTATATTGGATAGTTTTTAAAAGAGTGGGGGGTGAGGGGAAACTTCTCCAGCAGATATTAAAATAATTGATCATCCCCATCCTGAAAGTGCGCTACAGCCTCGAGATCACTAATTTGCTTCACCTTGGCTGTGAGGTGCCGCGTGGCCAGGTGAGCGGCTGCCCCGCGCGCCCCCGCCCCGCCCCGCCCGGAGCCGCTGGCTCGGTGCGCGCGACTCCGCCCGGAGCCACTGGCTGGGTGCGCGTGCTTGTCGATACGGCCAGCGCGTCACGTGGGCCGGCCTTTCGCAGACAGAATAGAAGTGGAACCCGAACAGGAAGCGGAACGTTCCACTACCACTGTATCACTTTCGCTTCTCTTGTTGCAATGCTCTGTGGGCGGCTTCGAGCCGTGAATTAAACTCGCAGCAGCGACACACCGAAGTTTCAGCTGTGCCGCTTCAGCAAAGGTAAGAAACCCGAATCCCTTTCACTTCCCTTTTTTTGTTTGGGGAGCCGGCTGGCGGAGCTCTGCTGCCCGGGCTAACGGTTCCCCATCTCTCCCGTTTTCCGAACTCTGTTGGTAGCGCCGCTCGCTACATTTTTTTGTGATTCTGCTTGATGTAGCTTTTCTCTAATTTTTGGTGTTTTCACGGTGGTCTTGAGGTGAAGGGTAAAGGACAGTATGTGGGTTGTATTAGTTGGTTGCCCACCGCTCCATTGCTGGTGCCACCTCATCCATCCAGAGTCACCCTCAGCAGGATGCCTGCATGCACGAATTGTTCGGTAATAGGGACATTCAGTAAATGTATGTTAAGTGATGCTGGTTATTACTTGTGTCAGTCAGTAATTGTGTGTGCTAAGATGGCACCTAGAAAAAGAAAGGTTTGCATTGATATAGCGCCTTTCACGACCGCCGGACGTCAGTGGATGGTTCGGTGTTCAGAAAACGCAGCTGATGTACTTACTAGATTAAGTTGTGATTTTTGTTTTTTTTAATTAACGTTTATAGCTACACTGCTTTGTTTGGACGAACATGCAAAATATAATTGCATAGTTACCGAGGCATGCTCGTGTTTAAATATGGCAAAGGTCTTAGAGATGTCACTTGTCTCGATAATTTTGAACACACTGCGATTATTAGTTATGTTGATTTTTGACTCGGGCGTGAACGAAACTATTAAATGGTCGTAAATTGAATGCTTAGGGTTGTAATCCTTGCAGATAGGCAGAGCAACATTTTCTAACTTGATTCCATTACTGTAAGCAGTGTGTCTAATTACAGTATTGCCATTCGTTGTGTGTGGGTGTGGGTGGGAGCAGCAGCATTCTGAGTATCGATTGCCATTCAGCAATCACAGGTGGAAGTAATTGTGTGCAGATGCCAGGTGTAGCGGGCTGGTCAATGAAAGTTCACAATTATAAAGACTTCCAGTACAGTACTTGTCCACCTAAAAGAATTGCCACCTGGTTGAGGTAGTGGAGGCTTGCTATTAGCCATTGAATTGTACTTCAGCATGCCTTGCTGCCTTCAGGAGAGGAGAGTAAACAAAGATAACGAGGGAGGGGAGTGGATGGGGGAGAAAGCATAGACAAGGAACTACTTTTGAAATAATATGGGGCAAAAATACCCTTTAGAGGATTAGTAAACAAATAATTATCCTAAGGATTGATGTATGCTGGGCTTTTACTTGCTGTTTTATATGTGAAGTTGGTAAATTTTGAGGGATTTAAAAAAAAAAAATTTTCAAATGTATGTGTTGTGTTCTGTTGACCTACAGCTTATTTGCTCCCTTCCACGTGTGCAAGTGTAGGAGTGTGTGTGCAGGTGTAGGATATAACAAGAAATAGCAGGCGGAGGTGATTTGACCCCTCGAGCCTGCTCTGCCATTCAATAAGATCATGGCTGATCTGATCATGGACTTGGTTCCACTTCCCTGCCCGTTCCCCATAACCCTTTACTCCTTTATGCTCAAAAATCTGTATCTCTGCCTTCGATGACCCAGCCTCCACAGCTCTCTGGAGCAGAGAATTCCACAGATTTACAACCCTCTGAGAAGAATTTCTCCTCATCTCAGTTTTAAATATGTGGATTATTATTCTATGACTGTACCCTAGTTTTAGTTTCCCCTATGAGTGGAAATATCCCCTTTGTATTCACTTTGTCGAGCCCCCTCATTATCTTGCATGTTTTGATAAGATCACCTCAGTCTTCTGAACTCCAATGTGTATAGGCTCAAGCTATCCTCATAAGTCAACCCCCTCATCTCCGGAATCAATCTAGTGAACCTTTACTGAACAGCCTCCAATGCAAGCATATCCTTCCTTAAATACGGAGACCAAAACTGTACGCAGTACTCCAGGTGTGGCCTCACCAATACCCTGTACAGTTGTAGCAGGACTTCTCTGCTTTTATACTCTATCCCCCTTGCAATAAAGGCCAACATTCCATTTGCCTTCCTGATTACTTGCTGTACCTGCATACTAATTTTTTGTGTTTCATGCACAAGGACCCCCAGGTCTCTGTACTGCAGCACTTTGCAATTTTTCTCCATTTAAATTACAAGTTGCTTTTCTATTCTTTCTGCCAAAGTGGGCAACCTTACAGCTTCCCACATTATAGTCCATCTGCCAATTTTTTGCCCACTCACTTAGCCTGTCTATATCCCTTTGCAGATTTTTTGTATCCTCCTCACAATTTGCTTTCCCACCCATCTTTGTATCATCAGCAAACTTGGTTAAATTACACTCAGTCCCTTCATCCAAGTCATTAATATAGAATATAAATAGTTGAGGACCCAGCACTGATCCCTGCAGCACCTCACTAGTCACTGTTTGCCAAGTGGACAATTACCCATTTATCCCGGCTCTGTTTTCTGTTAGTTATCCAATCCTCTATCCATGCGAATATATTACCCCCAACCCCATGAGCTCTTGTGCAGTAGCCTTTTATGTGGCACCTTATCGAATGCCTTCTGAAAATCCACCACATCCACTGGTTTCCCCCTTATCCACCCTGCTCGTTACATCCTCAAAGAACTCCAGCAAATTTGTCATACATGATTTCCCTTTCATAACTAGGGGGAAGGCCATCTTAGACTGGGTGTTGTGTAATGTGAGAGGATTAATTAGCAATCTTGTTGTGCGAGGCACCTTGGGGAAGAGTGACTATAATATGGTGGAATTCGACATTAGGATGGAGAATGAAACAGTTAATTCAGAGACCATGGTCCAGAACTTAAAGAAGGGTAACTTTGAAGGTATGAGGTGTGAATTGGCTGGGATTGATTGGCGAATGATACTTAAGGGATTGACAGTGGATGGGCAATGGCAGACATTTAGAAACCGCATGGAAGAGCTACAACAATTGTACATCCCTGTCTGGCATAAAAATAAAAAAGGGAAGGTAGCTCAACCGTGGCTATCTAGGGAAATCAGGGATCATATTAAAGCCAAGGAAATGGCATACAAATTGGCCAGAAATAGCAGCGAACACGGGGACTGGGAGAAATTTAGAACTCAGCAGAGGAGGACAAAGGGTTTGATTTAGGGCAGGGAAAATAGAGTACGAGAGGAAGCTTGCAGGGAACATTAAAATGGACTGCAAAAGCTTCTATAGATATATAAAGAGAAAAGGGTTAGTAAAGATAGGTTCCCTGCAGTCAGAATCAGGGGAAGTCATAACTGGGAACAATGAAATGGCAGACCAATTGAACAAGTACTTTGGTTCGGTATTCACCTAAGGAGGACACAAATAATCTTCCGGATATAAAAGGGGTCAGAGGGTCTAGTAAGAAGGAGGAACTGAGGGAAATCCTTATTAGTCGGGAAATTGATGGGATTGAAGGCCGATAAATCCCCAGGGCCTGATGGACTGCATCCCAGAGTACTTAAGGAGGTGGCCTTGGAAATAACGGATGCATTGACAGTCATTTTCCAACATTCCATAGACTCTGGATCAGTTCCTATGGCTACCCTCCACTCCAATGTAACCCCACTTTTTAAAAAAGGAGGGAGAGAGAAAACAGGGAATTATAGACCGGTCAGCCTGACATCAGTAGTGGGTAAAATGATGGAATCAATTATTAAGGATGTCATAGCAGCGCATTTGGAAAGAGGTGACATGATCGGTCCAAGTCAGCATGGATTTGTGAAAGAGAAATCATGCTTGACAAATCTTCTGGAAGTTTTTGAGGATGTTTCCAGTAGAGTGGACAAGGGAGAACCAGTTGATGTGGTGTATTTGGACTTTCAGAAGGCTTTCGACAAGGTCCCACACAAGAGATTAGTGTGCAAAGTTAAAGCACATGGGATTGGGGGTAGTGTGCTGATGTGGATTGAGAACTGCTTCCTGTCTGCCAACCAAAGAGTAGGAGTAAATGGGTACTTTTCAGAATGGCAGGCAGTGACTAGTGGGGTACCGCAAGGTTCTGTGCTGGGGCCCCAGCTGTTTACATTGTACATTAATGATTTAGACGAGGGGATTAAATGTAGTATCTCCAAATTTGCGGATGACACTAAGTTGGGTGGCAGTGTGAGCTGCGAAGAGGATGCTATGAGACTGCAGTGTGACTTGGATAGGTTAGGTGAGTGGGCAAATGCATGGCAGATGAAGTATAATGTGGATAAATGTGAGGCTATCCACTTTGGTGGTAAAAACAGAGAGACAGACTATTATCTGAATGGTGACAGATTAGGAAAAGGGGAGGTGCAACGAGACCTGGGTGTCGTGGTACATCAGTCATTGAAGGTTGGCATGCAGGTACAGCAGGTGGTTAAGAAAGCAAATGGCATGTTGGCCTTCATAGCGAGGGGATTTGAGTACAGGGGCTGTGAGGTGTTACTACAGTTGTACAGGGCCTTGGTGAGGCCACACCTGGAGTATTGTGTACAGTTTTGGCCTCCTAACTTGAGGAAGGACATTCTTGCTATTGAGGGAGTGCAGTGAAGGTTCACCAGACTGATTCCCGGGATGGCAGGACTGACTTATCAAAGACTGGATCAACTGGGCTTGTATTCACGAGTTCAGACGATTGAGAGGGGATCTCATAGAAACATTTAAAATTCTGATGGGTTTAGACAGGTTAGATGCAGGAAGAATGTTCCCAATGTTGGGGAAGTCCAGAACCAGGGGTCACAGTCTAAGGATAAGGGGTAAGCCATTTAGGACCGAGATGAGGAGAAACTTCTTCACCCAGAGAGTGGTGAATCTGTGGAATTCTCTACCACAGAAAGTTGTTGAGGCCAATTCACTAAATATATTCAAAAAGGAGTTAGATGTTGTCCTTGCTGCTCGGGGGATCAAGGGGTATGGCGAGAAAGCAGGAATGGGGTACTGAAGTTGCATGTTCAGCCATGAACTCATTGAATGGCGGTGCAGGCTCGAAGGGCCAAATGGCCTACTCCTGCACCTATTTTCTATGTTTCTAAAACCATGCTGACTATGTTTGATGTTGTGTGAGTGTATGTGCGTGCATGACGCACGCACCATAAACAACCAGGTCAAATCTGGCACCAAGCTTAGTGATACCTGGCTTCCTATATGGCTGACAGACATGGACCATATATAGTAGACACCTCTTGAGAAGTACCGCCAGTGCTGCTTCTGCAAATCCACTGGGAGGATAGATGCACCATCATCAGTGTTATCGCTCAGACCAACATCCCAGCATCGAAGCACTGACCACACACGACCAGCTCCGTTGGGCGGGCCACCTCATCCGCATGCCCAACACGAGATTTCCCAAAGCAAGCGCTCTACTTGGAACTCCTACATAGCATGCAAGCCCCAGGTGGGCAGAGGAAATGCTTCAAGGACACCCTCAAAGCCTCCTTGATAAAGTGCAACATCCCTACAGGTGCCTGGGAATCCCTGGCCCAAGATCACCCAAAGTGGAGGAAGAGCATAACAGCATAAATAGGAGCAGGAGAAGGTCATATAGCCCCTCAAGCTTGTTTCACCATTTAATACGATCATGGCTGATCTGACCATGGACTCCGGTCCACTTCCCTGCCTGCTCTCCATAACCCCTTATTCCCTTAATGTCTATCTCTGTCTTAAATTTATTCAATGTCCCAGCTTCCACAGCTCTCTGAGGCAGCGAATTCCACAGATCCACAACCCTCAGAGAATAAATTTATCTTCTTAGTTTAAAAAGGATGGCCCTTTATTCTAAGATTCTGCCCTCTAGTTCTAGTCTCCCCTATCAGGGAAACATCCTCTCTGCATCCACCTTGTCAAGCCCCCTCATAATATGTTTTGATAAGATCACCTCTCAATTCTTCTGAATTCCACTGAGTAGAGTCCCAACCTACTCAACCCCCTCATCTCTGGAATCAATCTTGTGAACCTTCTCTGAACAACCTTTTCTGAACTGCCTCCAAAGCAAGTATATCCTTTTGGAAATATGGAAACCAAAACTGCATGCAGTATTCCAGGTGTGGTCTCACCAATACCCTGTACAACTATAGCAAGACTTCCCTGCTTTGATACTCCATTCCCTTTGCAATAAAGGCCAAGATTCCATTGGCCTTCCTGATCACTTGCTGTACCTGCATACTAACCTTTTGTGTTTCATGCACAATTACCCTCATGTCCTGCTGTTCTGCAGCACTTTGCAATCTTCATTTAAATAATAACTTGCTCTTTGATTTTTTTTTTCTGCCAAAGTGCAGAACCTCACACTTTGCAACTGATGCGTTCAAAATAAAGGATGAAACTGAGTACTGTGCACAATGAGCAAGTGTGACCTTGGCTCCTTTTAATAAGACTTGTGTAGGTACCTCATAGGTGGCCTGCTTATATACAGAGCTCCCAAGAGATGCTGGGATCCCTTGGGACTCCAACAGGTAGGCCCTCTGGTGGTAGTGTTGTACAGGTTACAAGGGGTTAAATACATAACATCACTCTCCCGTGAAGTCAATAGTATACTTATTTACAGGGTGAGACGATCTGGGACTTTTCGCTTCCTTGTTGATCGTCTCGGTACAAGGGGTTAAATACATTATACTCCATCTGCCAAATTTTTGCCCACTCGCTTAGCCTGCCTCTGTTCCATTCAGGAGTGTTAATACGGATTCTTTTTCCCTCAAATCTGTTTCAGCGAATACACTGATGCAAACACCTTGCCTTTTCTGTAAAGGACCTTTATTGAAGATTCTCCGGCCGGGACTTGTCAAGACAAAGAGACACTCTCAATCAGAGCCTGTTTACCTTCCTCTGGACAAGCCTCTTTTCAGTGCGACACAACAACAGTTATACATTTTCAAAACAGAACACATTTGATTAGCACTTTGTCTATCCAATCCCTTTCTTTCCCCCCCCCCCCCCCCGAGTACATCCAATGACAGGCAAGAAAGTCTCCCAATTAGGGCTGGTGTCAGGGTCAGGTTAGTTATAGCTTCGCTACACTGTCTTCCCTTATCAGTAAAGAACCCAATTAGTTTCCCTTCCTCATCAGTAAAAGCTATTACTTTTCTCCTATCTAGGATTGCTTGCTTTCTTTGTGCCGCCTTGCGTCTTTCTCAACCTCAACCTCTTGGTAACCCCTTTTTTATCTGTCGGTTCTGCAGTTGTCTGCATCTTGACATTTCTTTAGCTATTTTCCCATGATTCCCTATTTCCATCCCTCTGCCACATTTACAATCCTTCTGTATCCATTCTCAGGAGGGCATTGAGCACCTCGAGTCTCATCGCTGAGAGCATGCAGAAAACAAGCGCAGACAGTGGAAGGAGCATGGGGTAAACCAGACTCCCCACCCACCCTTTCTTTCGACTGCTTATCCCACCTGTGACAGAGACTGTAATTCCCATATTGAACTGTGGGGGACCTGAGAACTCACTGGGGATGGAAGCAAGTCGTCCTCGATTTCGAGGGACTGCCTATGATGATGTGTATAATACATACATTTTTTTTTTAATACCATGTGAACTTGCAATGTAGGTAAAAAGAAAGGAAAGAATTCGATTTTATATAGTGCCTTTCATGACCACCGGCTGTCTCAAAGGTCTTGACAGCCAATGAAGTACTTTTGGAGTGCAGTCACTGTTGTAATGTAGGAAACAGTTATGAATGGCTCTTCTAATCTATATTTGCTTTTTTCATGTGCTGTTAACCAGATAAATGACTTGAGTAGCTGACACAATAAATCCAGTTCTGACATCAGGCATTGGGTTGCTGATATACTACAAGTATTGGTGCCTGACGAGATTATTGTGCCGTTTATTCTTTATTGCCAGTTTTGCATCTCTTACTAATTGGGGAATGTTGATCTGGACATATAAAATTAAGACTACAGAATTCCCAGGCAGTTCATCCTGGAAATTTGGTTTTGCATTGTGTTGATTGCAGTCATACTGCAGGTGGTTTCAAGCTGAAATATTGTAAGACTACCTCCTGGAGATGATCTCTCTCCACTTTCTGAATCTGAAATGGTATTAGTTTGCAACTTGACTGTCATATTGTCCTGTTTGTTTTGTATTGATGCGTCATTACAAAATGTATAGTATAACTGGGAAATGTTATACCACAGGCTCGAGGGGCTCAATGGCCTACTCCTGTTCCTATAAATGTACTTAAAGTAACTTCTTTTGATTCAAATATTACGGTGTTTTTGTGGTTAAGTTTGTAATCTGTCTGAATAGGAATCCAAACTAGTGGGTAGACTTCTTAACCATCCCCATTTGCACTATAATGGTGTGCATTTAGTAACTCTTCCACCTCTAGTGTCACCAATGCTCAGTTTAAAATAGCAGAAATCCAAAAATATGCACAAAGAGGAAGCATTTTTTAATAACTATATGAAAGGGGATACCTGGCACTGCACTTCCCTGTAATTTTTCACATTTGGTATGACTTTTGCAAGTTGTTGAAGTGAAGGGGAGGACGGTCGCAGTAGAGAGCAATCTAGAATGCTGAAAAGGAAGCAATGCAGGAAAGTGATTGTGGTAAGGATAGCGATAAGACAAATGGGGCTATAGTGCAAAATAATAAATTTAAAAGCATTTTATCTGAAAGTACAAAACATCTCCAATAAGGTAGACAAATTAACAATGCAAATAGATATAAATGGATACGATATAGTTGCGATTACAGAGACATGGTTACAAGGTGACCAGGTTTGGGAACTGAATATCCAAGGATATTCGATATTTAGGAAGGACAGGCAAAAAGGAAGAGTGGGTGGTGTGGTGGTAGTAAAGGATGAAATCAGAGCAATAGAGATAAAGGATATTGGCTCAGAAAATCAAGATGTAGAATCAGTCTGGGTGGAGCTAAGGAGCACCAAGGGGCAGAAAACATTGGTGGGAATTGTTTTATAGACTTCCAAATAGGGGACGGCATCAAACAGGAAATTAGAGATGCATGTAGCAAAGGTACTACAGTAATTGAAGGTGACTTTAATCTACATATAGACTGGCCAAACCAAATTAGTAGTAATACTGTGGCAGATGAATTCCTGCAGTGTGTACGAGATGGTTTTTTAGACCACTATGTTGAGGAGCCTACTGGGGAACAGGCTATCCGAGATTGAATGGGCCGAATGGCCTACTTCTGCACCTATTTTCTATGTTTCTAAGTTTCTCCTGGGTATTGTGTAATGAGAAGGGGTAAATTAACAGTCGTGTTGTGTGGGGTCCTTTAAGGGAAGTGTGACCATAACATGATTCAATTCTTTAAAGATGGAAAATGAAGTAGTCCAAAACTATGGTCCTAAATCTGTAAACAAAGGAAACTACGGAGCTATGAGGAATGAATTGACAGAGAAGATTCATTAAAAGGCATAATGGTGGATAGGCAATGGCTAATATTTAAGGAACGAATACATGAATTGCAAGAGTTATACATTCCTTTCTGGTGTAAGGAAAAGTGGCCCAACCATAGCTAACAAAAGAAATTAAGGATAGTATTAGATCCTAAGATCCTAAGAACATAAGAACATGGAACAGGAGTAGGCCATCTAGCCCCTCGAGCCTGCTCCGCCATTCAACAAGATCATGGCTGATTTGGCCGTGGACTCAGCTCCACTTACCCACCCGCTCCCCATAACCCTTAATTCCCTTATTGGTTAAAAATCTATCTAGCTGTGACTTGAATTCAATGAGCTAGCCTCAACTGCTTCCTTGGGCAGAGAATTCCACAGATTCACAACCCTCGGAGAAGAAATTCCTTCTCAACTCGGTTTTAAATTGGCTCCCCTGTATTTTGAGGCTGTGCCCCCTAGTTCTAGTCTCCCTGACCAGTGGACACAACCTCTCTGCCTCTATCTTGTCTATCCCTTTCATTATTTTAAATGTTTCTATAAGATCACCCCTCAGTTATACAAAGTTGCCAGCAAAAGTAGCAAGCCTGAGGATTGGGAGCAGTTTAGAATTCAGCAAAAAAGGACCAAGAGATTGATTGATTAAGGGCAAAAATAGAGTATGAGACTAAACTTGCAAGGAACATAAAAAACGACTGCAAAAGTTTCTACAAGTACGTAAAAAGAAAAAGATTAGTGAAGACAAATTTAGGTCATTTACAGACAAACGGGTGAAATAATGTCCCAGAAATGCTAGGGGACCAAGGGAACAGAGTGAGCAAGAGGAATTAAAGGAAATTATTATTAAGAAAATAGTGCTGGAGAAACTAATGGGACTGAAGGCAGATAAATCCCCAGGGCCTGATGATCTGCATTCCAGAGTACTAAAAGGGGTAGCCATGGAAATAGAAGATGCATTGGTTGCCATCTTCCATAATATATAAAATTTTGGAACAATTCCTGCAGATTGGAGGGTGGCAAATGTAACCCCACTATTTTTTTTAAAAAAGGAGAGAGAGAGAAAATAGGGAACTGCAGACTGGTTAGCCTGACATCAGTAGTAGAGAAAATGTTGGAGTCAATTATAAAGGATGTGATAATGGCACTTAAATAATATCAATGGGATTAAACAAAGTCAACATGGATTTATGAAAGGAAAATCACGTTTGATAAATCTACTGGAGTTTTTTGAGGATGTAACTGATTGATTGATTGAATGAATAGGTAAGGGAGAACCAGTGTATTTGGATTTTCAGAAGGCCTTTGATGAAGTCCCACATAAGAGGTTAGTGTGCAAAATTAAAGCACATAGGATTGGGGTAATGTATTGGCATGGATTGAAAATTGGTTAACTGACATGAAACAGTAGGAATAAATGGGTTTTTTTCAGGGTGGCGGGTGACTAGTGGGGTACCACAGGGATCGGTGCATGCGCCCCAACTATTCACAATATAGAGAAATGATTTGGATGAGGGAACCAAATGTAATATTTCCAAGTTTGCTGATGACAAAAAACTAGGTGGGGTTGTGAAGAACATAAGAACATAAGAACATAAGAACATAAGAACATAAGAACATAAGAACATAAGAACATAAGAACATAAGAACATAAGAACATAAGAACATAAGAACATAAGAACATAAGAACATAAGAACATGAGTAGGCCATCCAGCCCCGCGAGCCTGCTCCGCCATTCAACAAGATGATGGCTGATCTGGCCGTGGACTCCGCTCCACTTACCCGCCCTCTCCCCATAACCCTTAATTCCCTTATTGGTTAAAAATCTATATCTGTGACTTGAATACATTCAATGAGCTAGCCTCAACTGCTTCCTTGGGCAGAGAATTCCACAGATTCACAACCCTCTGGGAGAAGAACTTCCTTCTCAACTCGGTTTTAAATTGACTCCCCTGTATTTTGAGGCTGTGCCCCCTAGTTCTAGTCTCTCCTACCAGTGGAAACAACCTCTCTGCCTCTATCTTGTCTATCCCTTTCATCATAAATGTTTCTATAAAATCACCCCTCATCCTTCTGAACTCCGAGTAAAGACCCAGTCTACTCAATCTATCATAAGGTAACCCCCTCATCTCCAGAATCAGCCTAGTGAATCGTCTCTGTACCCCCTCCAAAGCCAGTATAACCTTCCTTAAGTAAGGTGACCAAAACTGCATGCAGTACTCCAGGTGCGGCCTTACCAATACCCTATACAGTTGCAGCAGGACCTCCTTGCTTTTGTACTCCATCTCTCTCGCAATGAAGGCCAACATCCTATTCGCCTTCCTGATTATCTGCTGCACCTGCAAACTAACTTTTTGGAATTCACCATGCACAAGGACCCCCAGGTCCTTCTGCACCTCAGCATGTTGCAATTTCTCCCCATTCAAATAATATTCCCTATTACTGTTTTTTTTTCCCCCAAGGTGGATGACCTCACACTTTCCGACATTGTATTCCATCTGCCAAACCTTAGTCCATTCGCTTAACCTATCCAAATCTCTTTGCAGCCTCTCTGTGTCCTCTACACAACCCGCTTTCCCACTAACCTTGGTGTCATCTGAAAATTTTGTTACACTACTCTCTGTCCCCTCTTCCAGGTCATCTATGTATATTGTAAACAGTTGTGGTCCCAGCACCGATCCCTGTGGCACACCACTAACCACTGATTTCCAACCCGAAAAGGACCCATTTATCCCGACTCTCTGCTTTCTGTTCGCCAGCCAATTCTCTATCCATGCTAATACATTTCCTCTGACTCCGCGTACCTCTATCTTCTGCAGTAACCTTTTGTGTGGCACCTTATCGAATGCTTTTTGGAAATCTAAATACACCACATCCATCGGTACACCTCTATCCAACATGCTGGTTATATCCTCAAAGAATTCCAGTAAATTAGTTAAACATGATTTCCCCTTCATGAATCCATGCTGATCTGCTTGATTGCACTATTCCTATCTAGATGTCCCACTATTTCTTCCTAAATAATAGTTTCAAGTATTTTCCCCACTACAGATGTTAAACTAACCGGCATATAGTTACCTGCCTTTTGTCTGCCCTCTTTTTTAAACAGAGGCGTTACATTAGCTGCTTTCCAATCCGCTGGTACCTCCCCAGAGTCCAGAGAATTTTGGTAGATTATAACGAATGCATCTGCTATAACTTCCGCCGATTCTTTAATACCCTGGGATGCATCTCATCGGGTCCAGGGGACTTGTCTACCTTGAGTCCCATTAGCCTGTCCAGCACTACCCCGCTAGTGATTGTCTCGAGGTCCTCCCTTCCCACATTCCCGTGACCAGCAATTTTTGGCATGGTTTTTGTGTCTTCCACTGTGAAGACTGAAGCAAAATAATTGTTTAAGGTCTCAGCCATTTCCACATTTCCCATTATTAAATCCCCCTTCTCATCTTCTAAGGGACCAACATTTACTTTAGTCTTTTCCATTTTATATATCTGTAAAAGCTTTTACTATCCGTTTTTATGTTTTATGCAAGTTTACCTTCGTAATCTATCTTTCCTTTCTTTCTTTTTTTTTAGTCATTCTTTGCTGTTGTTTAAAATGTTCCCAATCCTTTTAGTTTCCCACTAACCTTGGCCACCTTATATGCATTGGTCTTTGATTTGATACTCTCCGTTATTTCCTTGATTATCCAAGGCTGGTTATCCCTTCTCTTACCGCCCTTTTTCACTGGAATATATTTTTGTTGCGCACTATGAAAGAGCTCCTTAAAAGTCCTCCACTGTTTCTCAATTGTGCCACCGTTTAGTCCTTGTTTCCAGTCTACTTTAGCCAACTCTGCCTTCATCCCACTGTAGTCCCCTTTGTTTAAGCATAGTACGCTCGTTTCTGACACAACTTCCTCACCCTCAATCTGTATTACAAATTCAACCACACTGTGATCACTCATTCCGAGAGGATCTTTTACTAGGAGATCATTGATTTTTCCTGTCTCATTACACAGGACCAGATCTAAGATAGCTTGCTCCTTGTAGGTTCTGTTACATACTGTTCTAAGAAACAATCCCGTAAGCATTCTATGAATTCCTCCTCCAGGCTACCCTGTGCGATTTGAGTTGACCAATCGATATGTAGGTTAAAATTCCCCATGACTACTGCCGTTCCTTTTACACATGCCTCCATTATTCTTTTGATTGTTTCCCGCCCCACCGTGAAGTTATTATTTGGGGGCCTATATACTACACCCACCAGTGACTTTTTCCCCTTGCTATCTCTAATCTCCACCCACAATGATTCAACATTTTGTTCATTAGAGCCAATATCGTCTCTCTCAACTGCCCTGATATCATCCTTTATTAACAGAGCTACCCCACCTCCTTTCCCTTCTTGTCTATCTTTCCGATACCCCTGTATGCTTAATTCCCAGTCTTGGCCACCCTGCAACCATGTTTGTAATGGCCACCAAATCATACCCATTTGTAATGATTTGTGCCGTCAACTCATTTACTTTATTTCGAATGCTGCGTGCATTTAGGTAGTGTTTTAATCCTAGTTTTAAACCATGATTTTTAATTTTGACCTCTCCTGCAGCCCCTTTATATTCAGTGGCCCTTTTTGTTTTTTGCCTTGGGTTTCTCTGCCCTCCACTTTTACTCATCTCCTTTCTGTCTTTTGCTTTTGCCTCCTTTTTGTTTCCCTCTGTCTCCCTGCATTGGTTCCCATCCCCTTGCCATATTAGTTTAACTCCTCTCCAACAGCACTAGCAAACACTCCCCCTAGGACATTGGTTCCGGTCCTGCCCAGGTGCAGACCGTCTGGTCTGTACTGGTCCCACCTCCCCCAGAACCTGTTCTAATGCCCCAGGAATTTGAATCCCTCCCTGCTGCACCACTGCTCAAGCCACGTATTCATCTGCACTATCCTGGATTCCTACTCTGACTAGCACATGGCACTGGATGCAAAGATGCTGCAAGGTGATTTAGATAGGTTGAGTGAGTGGGCAAACACATGGCAGATGACCGTGGATAGTCTTGGAGCTATGGGCAGGGGGTGGGGGGAAACTTAACACAATCACTAAGGAGGTGGTACTCAGTAAGATAATGGGACTAAAGGCAAAAAAATCCCCTGGACCCGATGGTTTGCATCCTAGGGTCTTAAGAGAAGTAGTGGCAGGGATTATGGATGCTTTGGTTGTAACTTACCAAAATTCCCTGGATTCTGGGGAGGTCCCAGCAGATTGGAAAACTGCAAATGAAACGTCCCTATTTTAAAAAAGGAGGCAGACAAAAAACAGGAAAATATAGACCAATTAGCCTAACATCTGTGGTTGGGGAAAATGTTGAAGTTCATTATTAAAGAAGCAGTAGCAGAACATTTGGAAAAGCAAAATTTGGTTAGGCAGAGTCAGCCTGGATTTATGAAGGGGAAGTCATGTTTCACAAATTTGTTGGCATTCTTTGAGGATGTAATGAACAAGGTGGATAATGGGGAAACAGTGGATGTGGTGTATTTGGACTTCCAGAAGGCATTTGACAAGGTGCCACATAAAAGGTTACTGCACAAGATAAAAGTTCACTGGATTGGGGATAATATATTAGCATAGATAGAGGATTGGCGAACTGAGAACAGAGTTGGGATAAATGGTTCATTCTCGAGTTGGCAATCAGTAACTAGTGGGGTGCCGCAGGGATCAGTGCTGGGACCCCAACTATTTACAATCTATATTAACGACTTGGAAGAAGAGACCAAGTGTAACATAGCCAAGTTTGCTGATGATACAAAGATGGGAGGAAAAGCAATGTGTGAGGAGGACACACAAAATCTGCAAAAGGACATAGAAAGGCTAAGTGAGCGGGCAAAAATTTGGCAGATGGAGTATAGTGTCGGAAAGTGTGAGGTCATGCACTTTGGCAGAAAAAAAATCAAAGAGCAAGGTATTATTTAAATGGAGAAAGATTGCAAAGTGCTGCAGTACAGCGGACCTGGGGGTACTTGTGCATGAAACACAAAAGGATAGTATGCAGGTACAGCAAGTGATCACGAAGGCCAATGGTATCTTGGCCTTTATTGCAAAGGGGATGGAGTATAAAAGCAGGGAAGTCTTGCTACAGCAATGGGGCCAAGTTTTGACCTGAGTTGCTCATGTTTTTTATGGAGCAACTGGTTTAGAATGGAGTATCTTAGAAATTTGTATTAGTTTGCTCCAGTTCTAGTCAGTTAGAACAGTTTCACTTTGGAACAGAATTTTTGTTTCAAAAGGGGGCGTGTCCAGCCACTTACACCTGTTTTCAAAGTTTAGGCAGTGAAAACTTACTCCAACCTAACTTAGAATGGAGTAAGTGAAGATTTTTGTACGTTCGAAAAAACCTTGTCTGCACTTTAGAAAATCAGGCGTAGGTTACAAATTAGCTGTAGGGAACGAGGTGGGGGGAGGGGGGAGAAAGGGACGTCCTTAAATTCTACAATCAATCAGCAGTTATATTTATACAAATATTATACAAATAAATCCAACCTGAATAAAAATTTATAAGCAAAGAAAAGATTAAATAATCCATGTTCCTACCTGTGTGAAACAGTAGCAGCCTTCTAGCTGCTGTCCTTCAGGTAGGCCTTTCATGTTGGAGACAGGCAAGGGTGGCATCAGTGTCTCGACAGCAGCCCTAACAGCGGCAGCAAGCAGCCTTCGAGCTGAGCTGCGGTGCTTCAGGCAGGCCTTCATTCTGTCAGTGGCTGACCGGCAGCCGAAGAAGCAACACGCACGCAGCTTTCGAAGGGGGTTGAGGCCATTCGGCCATGCGATAGGGGCGGCGTCAGTGGCTGGCCGGCAGCCGAAGATACAGCAGCAGCCTTCGAGCTGTGAGGGGACTGAGGCCATTTGGCCATGGGATAGGGGCATCGTCATTGACTGGATGGCAGGCAAAGACACAGCAATCAAGCCACCTTCGAGCTGTGAGGGGGACTGAGGCCATTTGGACAGGGAGAAGCAGCCACATAGACACTTTTATACTTAAATTTGCAGAATGGGTGCTGCATTGTCAACACCACGTATTATGCAATGATTCGCCGTCAATTCACTGCATAAGAGAGAATTGATTAGAGCTCACCGCACCAGCAACGTTGTAGCCCATAGGTTGATGGGAAGTAGACCTTACCCACGTCAACAATATCGAGCCAGGCGCTCGTACCTGGACATGAGCGAGGCTGATTGTGTGAAAAGGCTGTGTTTTCGCAGAGAAGTTGTCACTGAGATCTGCGATATGGTGAGAGCAGATTTGCAGCCCAGAAGCAGAACGCCAACTGCCCTGTCTGTTGCAGTGAAGGTAACAGCTGCACTTTCTTTCTATGCCTCGGGATCATTTCAGGCTACAACTGGAGATGTGTGTGCCATCTCTCAACGTGCAATACATGCCTGCATTTACCAGGTCACGGCTGCACTGTATGCGCGAAGGAATGACCATCAATTTCCCAATGACCGCACAAGCGATCCATGAGAGGGCTGTGGGCTTCTTCAGGATTGCGGCTTCCCAAAGGTACAGAGCTGCATTGATTGTACCCACATAGCCTTGCGAGCACCTGTGGAGGATTTGAGCAGTACTGAAATAGGAAAGGTTTCCACTCGATCAATATGCAACTCGTGTGAGACGACGAGCAGCGCGTCATGTCAGTCGCTGCGAGATACCCTGGCAGCACCCACGATGCGTTCATCCTACACGACAGCGTTATAGCTGACATGTTTGAGCAGCAGCCAGAAGGGCCGAGCTGGCTACTGGGAGACAAAGGGTATGGCCTGACCACCTGACCACCTGACCACATGGCTCATGACGCCCCTACACGTGACACGGACAGAAGCTGACCGTCAATACAACATGGCGCACATTGCAACGCGCAGCATCATTTGAGAGGACCATTGGCATATTGAAAAAGCGATTCCGATGCCTAGACCATTCTGGAGGACAGTTGCTATACTCTCCTCAGATTGTCGGTCACTTCACTGTTGTGTGCTGCATGCTTCATAACATAGCCATCATGAGGCAGCAGGAGCTGGTAGTGGAACCAGAAGACCTTCGTGAGGGTCTAGTGCATGATATTACGGAACAGCTGGATGTGGATGATGACGACGATCAGGAAAGCATGCAAGTGCCTGATGCCGGAGCACGAGGTCGGAGGAGGGCCGTCCATCGTGCTCCTTTAACGATTGCTCGATCTTTGCGCCAGCAACTCATCCGTGAACGCTTCAACTACTGATGCCTGAGGGCTCTGCGACCACTTTTGCGCATGGACATGTTTATTCTTTGCAGTTGTTCCTACGTTATGTTAATGGAACATGAAACAGTTTTAATGAAAAAATATTTTATTGAAAAGTTAACGTCACTAATATATTTGTTGTATCAAACTATACTTTTTAATATGACTCTTGAAGATCACAAACTTGTAAAGTTACAAAACAATCGCAATGTGAAAAATCTTACACAAGATCACAAACTTCAAGATCACTTTTTAGGTGCACAATTAAATAAGATACAAAAAATTAGAGCATTTACACTATATAAGATCACTTATAAGTTGTAAAGTTACAAAAGATTTTCAATTTGAAAAACGCTACTACAGCTACATCAAGAACAAGAACAAGAACAAAAGCAGCAAAAAAAGGCTGCAACCATCTCTCATCCATATCTCAGTGAATGTTCACTTTATGGGGGTGTCATTTGATTGGCCAGGCTGTGTGCCCTTATTGCAGCAGCTACCTCAACCAGGCCCTCCCTGACGGCCTGTGCCGTCAATTGCAGTCCCTCGGACATTCCCCCTCAGTTCCCGTGTCATTACTGCTATTTCTTCCGTCAGGACCGTCAACTCTTCACCCACTGCACTGACGCCACCGATGAGTGATCGGGTAAGCTCATGGGTCTCCATACCCAATGCCACAACCTGATCCGCATCTGTTGCATGCTGCATCTCAGGAGAGCGTGTCTCCAATCTCCTTCTCGTCTGCCTTGTGGCACCACTACACAAGGAGGCGTGGGCTGGGATGGTGGGGCGCTCGGTTTCCAGACGACAGCACTCGAGTGCGAGCTGTGGGCTGGGATGTTGGACGAATGGGTGTAAACTGCTCCATGATAGCAGCAGCAGCACTGGGACCCGCAGCGTTGGAATCAAAACCATAGTAGGTGGAACCAGAACCTATGCGAGAGGGAGGCGCAGGCTGGGACGGTAGTGCACTGACTGTAGAATGCTGCATTATACCAGCAGCACCACTGGGACCCGCAACATCGGAATCAAAACCATGGAAGGCGGAACCAAGACCTATGCTAGGGGTTGAAACTCTGATGCCCCTTGATGGGGGCTCATAAACATTAAATTGGAAGCTCTCCCCTGCAGACATTTCAGTCATCGCTGCCATCATCCAGTCTGGATCGTCCGCAGCTGGTTGTACTGGTTCTTGTTCTGTACCCTCAGGATCCTCAGGATTGGCATCATCATCTGATGTATTTTGCAGAACATGATGAACAGTCAAATGTTTAACAGCAAGGGAGAGGGCCGGATGGGTGGCATGAGTGCTCTCACACATAGCAGGTTAGGCAGCAGGTTGATTTAAAGGGCCACGATGCATTTTCAGGACTTGCCCTCTTCCTCGTGTGCAGGCCCAGCTTGTGCTGTACCGATTGCTTTTCTCCATGTACGACTCATCATAGCAGCTACCCTTTGTTCCAAGGGTGTCAGTGGATGCAGATTGGGCGTGCCTCCTCCTGTTCAAGTTGCCTCCCTTTTGTTGGCCAATTTCTTCTGCAAAGAGTAAAATATAACTTTTTACAGAGTGTGTCAGTCTGCAAGGTGGGACATACAGATAGCCAGGTTACAATTACGATTAAATTAAAAATGGGAAATATTACTTGCACTAACTACTTGACCAAGGTCGTGCCATTTCTTTTTACTGGCTTCCAGATCTCATGGTATGCACCACTGCGCAGTAATCTTCTGCAACTTGGTTCCACCGTTTCTTCTTTTCTTTTGGTGGCACTTTTATGCGACCTCTGTTGCTGGTATCTAGCTCCTGCCATCTCTGCTCAATTACGTTGACTAATATATCTCCTTTCTCATGCAAGAAATTCTTTGTTCTTGGTGGACGTTGATCCATTGCAAAGTTGAATTGGCACTCTTATTTCTCCAAACACAGTCCTTAATTTGCATGCACCAATGCAGCACCGGTTCTGCAAGTTTAGCAGTGAAAAGCTGCACTCACTGATTTCAGCAGGTGATTTATTCAACATTACTGCTAAAAGCACTCCCTCACAGACAAATATCAAAAATTAAATCACAAGCCTTTCCAGGGGTCCAAGAGACAAATCTTCACTTTTCCTCCAGTCCCTTTAAAAATGGCCAATGTTTGTTTCACACTGTGCGCACACTCCAACGCACACACGCAGGGTTGCCGGCACGATGTTGCCTCATTTGAATTCGACCAGCCCCCCCCCCCCCCCCCACTGCTTACGGAATCGGTGCGAATGTCTGGCTCCGCCCCCCAGCTGTGATGTGCGCGCGCCGCGCCAAGCTGAGTTAGAGCTCCGAGGAGCCGGAAAGAATCTCGCAGTTTTTTTCCTGCACGCTTTTGGGCACGAAGAACAAGCGTCCAGGTCCGGTGTGGCCCGAAACTTGGGGCCTATATACGGTATTGGTGAAGCCACACCTGGAATACTGACTGCAGTTTTGGTTTCCATATTTACGAAAGGATATACTTGCTTTTGGAGGCAGTTCAGCGAAGGTTCACTAGGTTGATTCCAGGGATGAGGGGGGTGACTTATGAGGAAAGGTTGAGTAGGTTGAGCTTCTATTGATTGGAATTCAGAAGAACGAGAGGTGATCTTATTGAAATGTATAAGATTATGAGGGGGCTTGACAAGGTGGATGCAGCGAGGATGTTTCCACTGATGGGGGAGACTAGAATTCGAGGACATAATCTTAGAATAAGGGGCCGCCCATTTAAAACAGATGAGAGATTTCTTCTGAGGGTTGTAAATCTGTGGAATTTGCTGTCTCAGAGCTGTGGAAGCTGGGACATTGAATAATATTTAAGTCAGAAATAGACAGTTTCTTAAACGATAAGAGGTTATGGGGAGCGGGTGGGGAAGTGGAGCTGAGTTCATGATCAGATCAGCCATGATATTGAATGGCGGAGCAGGCTCGAGGGGCCGTATGGCCTACTCCTGTTCCTGTTTCTTACGTTCTTATGATTCTTGTCATTCCTAATTAAATGCTTTGTTGAATCCTGCTGTTGAAGCTCAACCCATGAAGGATGCTCATTTGGGATTCTTTTGATGCCGGACAAGCTGGAAATTCCATCTAATATACCCAAGCACTGACTTGCTCCCTAATTAAATTAAGAGATTTAATTGGATTTTAATTGAAATCTTTGTTTCCTTTTTCTCTGCTCACTTGGTTAGTTTAAAAAAAAAAGTCGCCTTTCAGTTTGACATTCGAATTTGTGCTCATGTCAGGAATCCTGCCGCAAAATGATTAAAAGCAATCTGCATTTTGAAGAAAAATTATTCACGTGTTTGGAACCTGGACCCAATTTGGCCCTTTTGACTGCTTTAATTTTGTGGCAATTTGTTTATGGTTTACAGTTCTACTGTTTTTTTCACATCTAGTTTTAATTCTGAGTGGAGAGATTTCTTTTCTTGTAATAACAGTGACTACACTTCAGAAACATTCATTGACTGTAAAGCAATCCTGAGTTTGTTACTAAAACAAGTTTTCTTTTGTTAAAATGCTAAATTAATGTTCTATAAAAGCATTATACTAAACCAAGGGACATTCACATTGGAGTATTTTTTTTAAGTGAACTGCAGAATTTGTGCAGATATTTCACGATTTTTTTAAAACCAGAAGTGCGCACATTTGTCTAGAAATTAGAATTATGGGGATATTGCCTTTTCTTGCCTTTTGATCCTTGAGTGTATAGGAGGGAATGATTAAGAAGTTTGCAGAAGATACTAAAATCGATTGCGTGGTTGATAATGGAGAAGGAAGCTGTAGACTGCAGGAAGATGTCAATGAATGGTCGGATGTGTAAAATAGTGGCAAATGGAATTCAATCTGGAGAAGTGTAAGGTGATTCATTTGGGGAGGACTAACAAGGCAAAGGAATACAAATTAAGTGGTAGGACACTGAAGTGTAGAGGAACAAAGGGACCTTGGAGTGCATGTCCACAGATCCCTGAAGATCAGGCCAGGTAGATAATGTGGTTAAGAAGGCACACGGAATGCTTGTCTTAGCTGAGGCATAGAATACAAGAGCAGAGAGGTTATGCTTGAACTGTATAAAACATTAGTTCGGCTACAGCTAGAGTACTGCGTGTGCAGTTCTGGTCACCACATTACAGGAAAGATGTGATTGCACGACAGAGGGTACATAGGAGATTTACGAGGGTGTTGCCTGGACTGGAGAATGTTAGCTGTGAGGAAAGATTGGATAGGCTGGGTTTATTTTCATTCGAACAGAGGAGGCAGAGAGGAGACCTTTTTTATAGAGATGTATAAAATTGAGGCGCCTGGATAGAGTGGTGTGGAAATGTATTTTTATCTAAGCTGATACCACACTATTTTTGTGCCCTTTTTTAATAATATAACAAAATGGATTCCTGGTCCTTCCAGAAATTTCTGCATAAAGCAGTCGGCTTGTATAAACAGCTAAACCTGGCTTGAAAGGGCTGATAGTCACCAGACAGCTAGGAGGCAAGTCCTGCTGAGACAAGTACCCCCCCCCCCCACCCCCCCAGTCATGGTGCTCTCCTATTGTTTATACATGCCACCCCACCCTTTTCGAAGTACTCAAACCACCAGCCATTATCTCTTGTAGAGACCTCATCCATTTGATGCAAAAAGATAACTGACCAGGAAACTGGACAATCCTGACAATGCAAGGCAGGTAATAGCTCATTACCACACTCTCATCGAGTGATGGCCGGCTGGCCAACTAATAACCCTGACCAAAGGAAATATCTGGAAACCACGTCAGGACAAGGATGTAGTAATTAACTCTCTCTATATTCACTGATTGCAAGACAGAGCCAATACACAGGGAGAGGCCATAACTTGGGTTTTACTGTATAAATATCTCGTGAAACTGTACCATTTCGGAGGTGTTCACTTAGCCATTGACTGAGTGTGACCTTTCCCTTGCTAGCAAGTAAATTAAAGAAACTTCTGCCGGAGCTGAAGGTGTCGGAGTCATTTATCGGAGGTCGAGGTTGTGACAGTGGATAGGATGGACCTATTTTCCTTAGCAGAGGAGTCAACAACCAGGGGACATAGATTTAAAGTAATTGGTAGGACGTTTAAAGCAGATTTGAGGGGAAGTTTCTTCACCCAGAGGCAGAAACCCTCACCACATTTAAAAAGTACTTGGATGTGCACCTGAAATGCCGTAACCTGCAAGGCTATGGACCAAGAGCTGGAAAATGGGATTAGGCCGGATAGCTTTGTCAGCCGGCGCGGACATAATGGGCTGAAATGGCCTCCTTCCATGCTGTACATTTCTATGATCTATGTACTGACATCCAATGGATCTCCCAGTAGAAAACTGAAAATGTTTGTTTTCTTAAGGCTTGTGTTTACATTTTGAAGTATATCATATTTTTCATCATACTTGACTGCATATTTTCCATGATATTCAAATCCCCAAACTAAACTAGCACTGAATAATAGGAAACATAGGAACAGGAGTAGGCCATTCAACCCCTCGAACCTGCTCCACCATTCAGTGAGATCATGGCTGATCTGTAATCTAACTCCATATTCCCGCCTTTGACTCATATCCTTTAATACCTTTGATTAACAGAAAGCTATCAATCTCTAATTGAAAATTAACAATTGATACAACCTCAATTGCCGTTTGCCGAAGATAGTTCCAAACTTATACCACCCATTGGGGCCAAGTTTCGGCCTGAGTTGCTCTTTTTTTTTTTTGGAGCAACTGGTTTAGAATGGACTATCTTAGAAATTGCAATTCTCGGCATTTAGTTTGCCAGTTCTAGTCAGTCAGAACAGTTTCACTTTGGAACAGAATTTTTTTTCAAAAGGTGGTGTGTCCGGCCACTTATGCCTGTTTTGAAAGTTTAGGCAGTGAAAACCTAACCCCAAACTAACTTAGAATGGAGTAAGTGCAGGTTTTTGTACGCTCAGAAAAACCTTGCCTACACTTTACAAATCAGGCGTAGGGAACGAGGGGGTGGGGGAAGGGAAGTAATTAAATTCTATAAGCATTCAACAGTTTTATTTATACAAATTAAGAGCCATCCTGAACAAAAAATTATAAACCAAGCAAAGACAAAATATTGAATGTTCCTACCTGTGTGAAGCAGCAGCAGCCTTCGAGCTGCGGTGCTTCAGGCAGGCCTTCTATGTTGGAGACGGGGTGGCGTCAGTGACTCGACAGCAGCCGAAGAAACAGCAAACAAGCAGCCTTCAAGCTGCGAAGGGGACTGAGGCCATTCGGCCACGCGATAGGGGCGGCTGCAGTGGCTCGATGGCAGCCGAAGACACGGCAAGCAAACAGCCTTCGAGCTACGAGGGAGACTGAGGCCATTAGGCCAGGGAGAGGCAGCCAGATAGATACTTTGAAACTTTAAATTTGCAGAATGGGTGCTGCATTGTCAACACCACAGATTATGCAATGGTTCGCCATCAATTCACTGCATAGGAGAGAATTGATTAGAGCTCACCGCACCAGGAACGTCATAGCCTGCGGGTTGATGGGCAGGAGACCTTGCCCACGTCAACAATATCGAGCCAGGCGCTCGTACCTGGACATAAGCGAGGCTGATTGTGTCAAAAGGCTGCGTTTCCACAGAGAAGTTGTTGCTGAGATCTGTGATATGCTGAGAGCAGATTTGCAGCCCAGAAGCAGAACGCCAACTGCCTTGTCTGTTGAAGTGAAGGTAACAGCTGCACTTTCTTTCTATACCTCGGGATCGTTTCAGGCTACAACTGGAGATGTGTATGCCATCTCTCAACATGCAATACACGCCTGCGTTTACCAGGTCACGGCTGCACTGTGCACGAAGGAATGGCCATCAATTTCCCAATGACCGCACAAGCGATCCATGAGAGGGCTGTGGGCTTCTTCAGGATTGCCGGTTTCCCAAAGGTACAGGGCTGCATTGATTGTACCCACATAGCCTTGCGAGCACCTGTGGAGGATGCTGAGCATTACCGAAATAGGAAATGTTTCCACTCAATCAATGTGCAACTCGTGTGTGACGACAAGCAGCACATCATGTCAGTCGCTGCGAGATACCCTGGCAGCACCCATGATGCGTTCATCCTACGCGACAGCGTTATATCTGACATGTTTGAGCAGCAGCCAGAAGGGCAGAGCTGGCTACTGGGAGACAAAGGGTACGGCCTGACCACATGGCTCATGACGCCCCTACGCGTGACACGGACGGAAGCTGACCGTCAATACAACATGGCGCACATTGCGACCTGCAGCATCATTGAGAAGACTGTTGGCATATTGAAACAGCGATTCCGATGCCTGGACCATTCCGGAGGCCACTTGCAATACTCTCCTCAGATTGTCGGTCACTTCACTGTTGTGTGCTGCATGCTCCATAACTTAGCCATCATGAGGCAGCAGGAGCTGGAAGTGGAAGCAGAAGACCTACATGAGGGTCCAGCGCATGATATTGCGGAACAGCAGGATGTGGATGATGACGACGATCAGGAAAGCATGCAAGTGCCTGATGCCGGAGCACGAGGTCGAAGGAGGGCTGTCCATCGTGCTCCTTTAACGATTGCTTGAGCCTTGCGCCAGCAGCTCATCCGTGAACGCTTCAATTACTGATGCCTGAGGGCTCTGCGACCACTGTTGCGCATGGACGTTTATTCTTTGCAGTTATTCCTACGTTGTGTTGTGTTAATGGAAGATGAATCAGTTTTTAATGTAAAAATATTTTATTGAAAAGTTAACGTCACTAATACAACAAATATTTCATCAAACTACTTACTTTTTAACATGACTCTTGAAGCTCACTTAAAGACTTTAAGATCACTTATAAACTTGTAAAGTTACAAAACTTTAAACAATTTCAATTTGAAAAACGCTACTACAGCTACATCAAGAACAAGAACAAAAGCAGCAAAGAAAGGCTGCAACCATCTCTCATCCACATCTGTGAATGTTAATTTCTTCATGGGGGGGGGGGGGGTGTCATTTGATTGGCCGGGCTGTGTACCCTTGCAGCAGCTACCTCACCCAGGCCCTCCCTGACGGCTTGTGCCATCGATTGCACTCCCTCGGACATTCCCTCCCGAAGTTCCCATGTCATTACTGCTATTTCTCCTGTCAGGACCGTCAACTCTTCACCCACTGCACTGACGCCACCGATGAGTGATCAGGTAAGTTCATTGGCCTCCATACCCAATGCCACAACCTGAGCCGCATCTGTTGCACTGTGTATCTCAGGAAGCGTGTCTCCAATCTCCTCCTTCTCTGCCTGGGTCTGCCTCGTGGCACCACTGCACAGGCTGGGACAGTGGGGCGCTCGGTGTTCCAAACGACAGCACTTGAGTGCGAGCCATGGGCTGGGATGGTGAGTGAATGGGTGTAAATGCTCCGTGATATCATCAGCAGCACTGGGACCCGCAACGTCGGAACCAGAACCTATGCGAGTGGGAGGCGCAGGCTCGGACGTTAGTGCACTGGCTGTAAACTGTTGCATTACACCAGCAGCACCACTGGGACCCGCAATATCAGAATCAAAACCATGGAAGGTGGAACCAGAACCTATGCGAGTGGGAGGCGCAGGCTCGGACGGTAGTGCACTGGCTGTAAACTGCTGCATTACACCAGCAGCACCACTGGGACCCGCAATATCAGAATCAAAACCATGAAAGATGGAACCAAAACCTATGCTTGGGGTTGAAATTCTGATGTCCCTTGATGGGGACTCAAACATTAATTTGGAAGTTCTCCCCTGCAGACATTTCAGTCATCGCTGCCATCATCCAGTCTGGATTGTCTGCATCTGGTTGTACTTGTTCTTGTTCTGTATCTTCAGGATCCTCAGGGTTGGCAGCAGGAGCAGCAGCAGCATGTTCTGCAAAATACATCAGAACAGCAAGGGAGAGGGCAGGATGGGTGGCATGAGTACTCTCACACATAGGCCAGACACAGGTTGATTTGAAGGGCCACGATATATTTTCAAGACTTGCCCTCTTCCTCGTGTGTGGGCCCAGCTTGTGCTGTACTGATTGCTTTTCTCCATGTACGACTCATCATAGCAACTACCCTTTGTTCTAAGGGTGTCAGTGGATGCAGATTGGGCGTGCCTCCTCCTGTTCAAGTTGCTTCCTTTTTGTTGTGGGCCAATTTATTTTGCAAAGAGTAAAATATAACTTTTTACAGAGTGCGTCTTTCTGCAAGATGGGACATACAGATAGTCACGTTACAATTATGATTACATTAAAAATGGAAAATATTACTTGCACTAACTGCTTGACCAAGGTCAACCATTTCTTTTTACACTATCTTCCAGATCTCCTAGTATGCACCACTGCGCAGTAATCTTCTGCAACTTGGTTCCAGCGTTTCTTCTTTTCTTTAGGTGTCACTTTTATGCGACCTCTGTTGCTGGTATCTAACTCCTACCATCTTTGCTCAATGACGTTGACTAATATCTCCACTTCCCCATGCAAGAAATTCTTTGTTCTTGGTGGACGTTGTTCCATTGCTGTATTGAATTGACATTCTTTTATTTTTCAAAACACAGTCCTTAATTTGCATGCACCAATGCAGCACCTGTTCTGGAAGTTTAGCAGTGAAAAGCTGCACTCAGATTTCAGCAGGTGCTTGATTCAACAGTGCTGCTAAAAGCACTCCTTCAGACATAAAATCACCAAAAGTAAATCCCAAGCCTTTCCAGGGGTCCACGAGACAAGTCAACACTTCTCTTCAAATCCCCTTTTTTAAAAAAAAAAATGGCCGAGTGCCAATGTTTATGTGCTACTGCGCACACGCTCCAACGCACACGCTCAAGGCTGCCGGCACGACGTTGTCTCATTTAAATTAGCCCTGCCCCCCCCACCACTTCTAGAATCTGTGTGACTCTTGCTCCGCCCCCGCTGCTCTGTGCATCGCGCCAAACTCCAAAGGACCTGCAGGGAGCCGGAGAATCTGAAGGTATTTTTTTGACGCACTTTTGGGCGTGAAAACCGGGCGTCCAGGTCGGGGCTGTGCCGTTCTAGGCGTGGCCCGAAACTTCAGCCCTATGTGTGTAGAAGTATTTCCTAATAATGGTCTCAATTTTCCCCAGTATTTGCACACTTTTTTTTTTGGAGCAGGCTGCTTTTTCTGGCCTAACTTAAAAATCCCCAGTTTCCCCAATCAATTTGCACCAGCTTAACTGAGTTAGTTACAAATTTTTTAAGTCAGTTTCTTTTTTTCAGCCAAAGGGGATGTAACCAGCCACCTATGCCACTTCTGGCCATTTAGGGATGTTTGGCCAGCCGAGAGTTACTCCAGTTCTGATTAGGCCAGCGTATGTAGCCTGTCCTGGAAATACCTGAGTATTTTGGAGTGCGCCAAAAAAATGCTTTGGGGAAAATTGAGCCCATAATCCTTTTCTGTTTACAAAGGTCTACACCAGGTTGCATGACTGCATAAAATGTCAGCTTATTGTGGTAGCGAACGATTAGTTGTAAGCAGGAATGCCTGTTCCTGACTTCATGTTACTTTAATTCAGGCCTTTTGAGGCCCTCCGAGTTTGAGGCTTTCCAGTATAAAATGCTGCTCCTCAACATACCACAAGTGTAACCTTCCTTTTCTAAGAAATGCCATGAACAATAATAACATTTAGATTTTCAATCATTTATGTACTGAACAAATTGTTAATTACTGATTCAGTTTAATTTAGCCTGGTCATCAAGATGGTGGATGGGATGGCAGCTCCCCAGGGAGCGCTTCCCAAACAAACTTGCCTCTGGCCATTTGTTGCCATCCTTCACCATTCTTCCTTTCTCCCCCCCCCCCCCCCCCCCCCCCCAACTATTTAAATCCCTCCCCCATCCTAATAGTGGGTGTATTTCCCAACCCTAAAATATATCCCTTACCCTTAAAAACCCGTGCTACAAGAGCAGCTACCTGGGCCTACTGCCCATCCCCCAATCAAGAATTGCCTTCCAGAACAAGCTCCCTGCTGCCAAGACCTTCTACCTGGACTTTCACTCTTCGCTCCCCACTGGACGTGGCTGACTCAGCTGCTGCACTTGTACAACTGCGTCCGATGAGCTTCTGACCACAGGTTTAGGCCCTCCCTCCGGCAACGTCTGGGCCTCCCTCCTTTCTCTCTCTCTCTCTCTCTCTCTCTCTCTCTCTCTCTCTCTCTCTCTCTCTCTCTCTCTCTCTCTCTCTCTCTCTCTCTCTCTCTCTCTCTCTCTCTCTCTCTCTCTCTCTCTCTCTCTCTCTCTCTCTCTCTCCTTTTTCACACTCTCTCTCCTTTCTCTGTCTTCCCTCTTCCCCCTCTCTGTCTCTGTCTTTCTCTCTCTCTCTGTCTCTGTCTTTCTCTCTGTCTCTGTCCTCTGTCTCTGTCCTCTGTCTTCTCTCTCTCTGTCTCTCTCTGTCTTCTCTCCTCTCTCTCTCTCTGTCTTCTCTCCTCTCTCTCTCTCTGTCTCTGTCTTCTCTCCTCTCTCTCTCTCTGTCTCTCTCTTCCCCGCCAGCGAAGTCCGGGCCTTCCCCTAGTGAGTAAGTAGTGTGCACAATGGCTGCGGCCACTTTGATGACTCCTCCTTCCACGGAGTGGACCTCTGGCCATCGCAGTGCTTGGGAGAGGGAAGCAGCACCTCTAATCTCTCTTTCCACGCCTCAACTCTCTTCATCTCAGCAAAGGGCACTGCTTGTGCTGAGTTTACGGCTCGCATCCTACCGTTGGCCTATACAGTAGAGCCTGGTCTCCAGTCGTCTTGGACCCACTTGCCACTGGACTAAAACCTTGCTTTGCTAAGCCCGTGTAGTAGCCGGTGTGCAACAGCCACCAAACGTTAAAAGAACTCACGCACCGGCATTTTCCACCCTTCAAAATGAAGTTCGGCACCCTCGTGGACAACCCGAACAGCGGGAGACCGGAATGCCGCACTGCCATCGTTGCCCGGAACTCAGACGGGTCGACATCGCCACCCTTAGCAAGCCGCGGTGGGCACGGGAAGGCCAGCTCCAAGCACAAGGTGGTGGTTACACCACCTGCTGGAAAGGCAAACCAGAAGAACGCCACTGCCGCCACTATTGAGTTGGCTTCGCCATCAAGAACGAGCTGGTCGTCCGCCTCAGATTCCTCCTGCGGGATGACTCTCTGGTTCACCCTATCCCAGAGCCAGTGCGCCACAGTTATCAGCGCATACGCCCCAAAACACTCAACAGGTGATGTCAAAGAGGAATTCTATTCTAGCTTCTAACAATCCCTGTCCCAAGTCCCTATGGACAACAAACTGATCCTCCTCGGCGACTTCAACGCCAGTCAGTAAGGACACACACCTCTGGGGAGGCGTGATTGGCAGAGAGGGGGTAGGGAAAACCAATTCCAGTGGTACCCTGCTCCTGACAAAATGCCTAGAACACGACCTTATCACCAACACCTTGATCCGCTCAAGGGACAAGTACAAGGCATCATGGCAACACCCTTGCTCCAAGCACTGGCACCTGCTTGACTACGTCATCCGAGCGAGGGACCGCAAGGACGTGCGTATCACCCGCGCCATGACAGGAGCAGACGACTGCTGGGCGGACCACCGCTTAATCCGTTCCGTCATCATCAATATCAATGTAGCCCCAAAGCGGCGACGGCAACAGAAGCAGTGCCACAGAAAAATCAACGCCGGGAACATAAAGACCCAGTTAAGAAAGCCCCATATAGCCAGCGCCTCACTGCCAACCTGGTGACTCTCAATGACCCCTAGACGCAGAGTGCCCACAGTGCCTGGTTTGCCCTCAAGGCCACCATCACCAGCGCCTGCGAAGAGGCGCTCGGTCATTCAACCAGCAAACACCAAGACTGGCTTGACGAGAACGACCAAGAGAACCAGGAGCTAATAAACCGCAAGCGCAGTGCATTTCTGAACGTAAAGCAGCAAGCCAATTCGGGAGCAGTAAAGCAGCTCTACAGACAGCTGAAGGCCGAGGTCCAACAAAAACCCTCTGACCTAAAGAATAGATGGTGGATGGAGAAAGCACAGGAGATCCAGCAGTTGGCCGCCAGCCATGACGTGTGAAGATTCTTCACCGCAGTTAAGTCTACCTACGGCCCAAGGCCCCACCCCACTGCTGGCCAAGAATGGGGAGACACTCATCAAGGATACCAAGGTAGTCAGGGCCCGCTGGAAGGAGCACTTCAAAGATCGCCTTAATCGTGTCTCTACTTTTGACACGGGTGTCCTTGGCTCCATCCCGCAGCATGCTACCTGCACCATCTTGGCAAAACCCCAGCCCTGCACGAGATAGAAAAGGCCATCCATCAGCTCAAGAACAAGGCATCAGGAGCAGATGGAGTCCCTGTCGAGGCATTAAAATATGGCAGAGAAGCATTATTGGCACGAATGCATGACCTCATCTCTCTTATCTGGAAGGAGGCGAGCATGCCGGGAGATCTGAGATGCCGTAATCATGACCATCTTCAAAAAGGGGAACAAGTCCGACTCTGGCAACTAGAGGAATCTCCCTGCTGTTGGCCACTGGGAAAGCCATCGCTAGAATCCTCCCTTTGGCTGAAGAGCTCCTCCCAGAGTCACAATGCGGATTCCATCCACGAAGGGGTACAAGGGACATGATCTTCACCGTGCGACAACTACAGGAGAAATGCAGGGAACAGCACCAACCTTTGTACATGGCTGCCTTTGACCTCTCGGTGGCCTTTGATACTGTCAATCGTGAGGGACTGTGGAGCGTCCTCCTCTGTTTCGGCTGCCCTCAAAAGTTTGTTGTCATTCCCCCGCCTGCTCCACGACGACATGCAAGCTGTGATCCTGACCATCAGTTCCACCACAGACCCAATCCATGTCCGGACTGGGGTCAAGCAAGTCTGCGTCATTTTGCCAATGCTCTTCTCGATCTTCCTTGCTGCAATGCTCCATCTCATGCTCAACAAGCTCCCCACTGGTGTGGAACTAACCTGTCGAACCAATGGGAACCTGTTCAACCTTCATCGCCTCCAGGCTAGATCCAAGATCGCCCAAGCCTCTATCATCGAACTACAGTACGTGGATGACATTTGCGTCTGCGCACATTGAGGCCGAACTCCAAACCATTGTCAACATCTTCACCGAGGCTTATGAAAGCATAGGTCTTGCACTAAACACAAAGGTCACCAACCTGACCCCACCTCACAGCACTGACCCCCGGTCATCAAAATCCACGGCGCGGCCTTAGACAACATGGACCATTTTCCACACCTCTGGAGCCTACTGTCAGCAAGGGCAGACGTAGACGGTGAGGGCCAACACCGCCTCCAGTGTGCCAGCGCAGCCTTTGGTCGCCTGAGGAAGAGTGCTTGAACGCCAGGATCTCAAATCTGGCACCAAGCTTATGGTCTACAGGGCAGTAGTGATACCTGCCCTCCTATCTGGCTCAGACATGGACTATATACAGTAGACCCCTCAAAGCGCTGGAGATGTACCACCAGTGCTGCCTCCGCAAGATCCTGCAAATCCATTGAGAGGATAGACACACCAACGGCCATGTTCTCGATCAGGCCAGCACCCGCAGCATCGAAGCACTGACCATACTCAACCAGCTCCGTTGGGCGGGCCACATCGTCGCATGCCCAACACGAGACTCCCAAAGCAAGCGCTCGACTCTGAACTCCTACACGGCAGGTGGGCAGAGGAAATGCTTCGAGTACACCCTCAAAGCCTCTTTGGAAAAAGTGTAACATCCCCAACGGCATCTGGGAATCCCTGGCCCAAGACCACCCTAAGCGGAGGAAGATCATCTGGGAGGGCGCTGAGCACCTCTGTCTTGTCGCCGAGAGCATGCAGAAACCAAACTCCGTGGAAGGAGCGTGCAGAAAACCAGACTCCTCCACCCATCCTTTCCTTCAACCACTGTCTGTCCCACCTGTTGGAGAGATTGCAATTCCCGCATTGGACTGTAGAAGTCACGTAAGCACTCACTTTTGGAGTGGAAGCAAGTCTTCCTCGGTTTTTGAGGGACTGCCTATGATGATTGATTTAGAATAGTCATCAGTGGTCAATTGCATGGCTTGATTGCCAAAGTAGTACAATGAAGTGCAGTTAAAGGAATCAAAATGTAAAACTAAATCCACCAATCAGCAGCTGTATTCTGTTTGACATTTATTCATTTTCACTCGCCTCCCAAACACTGTCTCGAATTAAATTGAAGTTATAGGGTGTGTTTAAATTTGTTAGGATAGCAGCCATAACTGAACTTTATGCTGCCTTCATCCAATTTTCAGTGCTTCATCTATGAAAGACCAGTATTGGTAAAATACTGCAGCAGTATTCAGGGGGTCAGCATTGGGGATTGTTCGTTGTAAGGGAATTGAAGTATTCCCATCCAAAGCAATGCCTTTTCAGGACTGAACTAACAAAAGAGCCCAGCTGCTTTAGTCTCTCTATGCATGCATGAATTCTACTGGCTTATTTGCAGATGGAACATTATTGATGCTGGAAGTCTGGGAAGGAGGCTGCAGCCTGCTTGCCAGCAGCCACAGAGTATCCAGTGTGTGGTTGCTTTGCATGAAAATAAATGAGATGCCCTGTAGTTAATTGAAATGTGGGGTGGAGAGAAAGGAGGGTGGGACAGACTGATGGGTGTATTTTTCTTTGATGATTGATTGTATTTTTCATCGCTCCCATTCTCCTGAACTTGTGATTTCAGACCATTCTATAAGTGTCTGGGTCCCCAGTTTTCCAATTTTCTCTGCTAAGATTTTGGAAGTAACTTCCAAAAGGCTTTTTAAAAAAAAAAATTAAACCCCTCGACAAAAATGAAATGGGTCATTTTATGAGGAAATTAGTTAAAATGTTGCAACAGCCTTGTTTACAGCTTGATTTTTTTCTTGATTTCGCTTCAAAAGGAAACTGAGGTTTTGATGGGATCTACTATAAGTTTAACTCGAGTTCCTGAGTAAAATGGGGTTGCACATGTTTGCAAGATTTTTTAATCCTATGTATCAAGAACTAATTTTAGTCACTGCAACTGATCTGAAAACTGTTTATTTTGGCTCCTTTTTAATGTTGAACTCTTGACCAGTCAAAAAAACTGATGCAGTGAATGTATGATCTGAGATTAAAACCTCCATCTCCCTCATAGATTAGCCTCTAGCAGTGCAACATATGATTACATACCCAGTCTTATAGCTGATCTGTCAACTTAAGTCATTACATAGTTCTTGCTGTACAGCACTAAATGCATGTATTTGGACACGGAAATGAATGTGTTTTTAACTGAAGGTTCTCATGACCATTTTAAAATACAATATTTATAGAATTTGTGTTCTGTAAAGCTTTATAAAAGATAGCAAGTGAGACATAATAAACTTATCTGATTTTACTTGTGTGTGTATACACCACAATTTTTTTTTGTGCAGTATTTTAAAAGTTCTATTGTGCAATGTGATTTACACCCCCTGGATAGTGCAGTGCTGGGATTTTACTGTGATTGAAAGGCTGCATTAGAGGGAGCAGTGAGCGGTGGCCCAGCGCGGTCCCAGCCTATGGGGCCATCAGATAGAGCAGCGTGTGGCAGCATACCACTGCAGGAGGGTGACGGCTGCGAAGTCGGGTCGCTGATTGCAGTGCGGGCAGGCACAGCAGAGGGGGCGAAGGAGTGGCAAGAGTTTGTAGAAGGAAGTGACCGGGGCCCAGGAGAGGCGGGAGTCTGCAGCCCAGAAGAAGAGAGCCCAGGGGCAGCATGAGCCAGCCCACACTGCTATATGTGTACACGCTCGGTCCATGCAGCAGAGCTGGTCTCCAGTCGTCTTGGGTAATCCTTGCCACTGGACCAAGACCTAGCTCTGTCAAGCCCGTGTGATGGCTGGTGTGCAACGGCCACCACACGTTAAAAAAAATTCAAGCACTGGCATCTTCCACCCTCCAACATGTAGTTCGGGATCTGGAATATTGGGTCCGTCATTGAAACCCCTGTGAACTCATTCCTTTTTGGCGTGGAAGCAAGTCATCCTCGCTGTGAGGGGACTGCCTATGATGAGTGCAGTGCTTTAAAATAGCCTTGTTTCAGTTCTGGATAAGATAAACATAATCTGCCTGCCAGCTGTAGGTATATGGTACATTAGTGGTTTTGGATCAAGATAAATGACACAATTGTCTATCACACTCCCATGTTTTATGAGTTAAATGTGACATTCTCTATCATTCTGCATGCCAAAAGAAGAGGTAAAATGAAATATAATGCCTAGAAATCATTTTGTTCTCTGGCTCCAGGCGCAGCATTTGGTGTTTTGCCAATGATCAGGAGGCTTTGTGCTAATTTTCCACCATGTACTCCAAGTCGTGGGCTGCATATAGGTTGAAAAAAATCCAATGTTCTGGATGATCCCCATATCTCTCCATGATGCATTTTACCCCTCTTTTGATTTGTTGGGTCACGTGTATGAGTTATGTTTATCACCGTAATGGTACTGCAAAATGTACATGTTACAATATAACCTTTAATCATTTATTAACAGAATCAGACTATTTCACAAAGTATATACCTGTACTGTTTTTAACCATGATAAAATTAACAAACAGATTTTGCCTTGCCACAGCGAACTGGATTTAACCCTTTCAGCAATACAATTCTCCAGTGAAAGCAGATTGTAACAATGCAAAGTTTGTTGTAAGGCCAATGAGGACTTACATGCATGCACACATTTTATTCTGACTTGTGTTGCTAACCAAATTGGAGTATATGGCTTCTCTGTTGCCTGCTTCTGGTGTCTTACATTGCTGCCTCCCATCTCTCGTCTTTTCCTTTTGCCTATTTCTTTAGGTTTGTCCTTTTTTGCTGTTAGTCCTTTTTTTCCTTTCCTTTCAGATGGTGGGTAATATGACCAAGGGGGCTGTAAAGTAATGAAGTTCTTTGAGACTGGTCTTAAATTCATGATATTTGGAAGAAGCAGGAAGAAAATTGTTCATAAATATATATTTAACAAGATGGAGCGAAAGAAACAACTGATTAAAACCAAAGTTTTTTTTTTCCGACTTGCCTAAACAAAAGGAAAATTACTGCCATCCGGAGTGACCTGTGCTTTCTTAACTTTAGTTAGATGAGAGAGAACCTGCTGCAGGCAATGAATAAATAGAGATAGGTTAAGTACATACTTGCAACTGGCTTGCTTTTTAACTTGCAAATGCTAGTAAATAAATGGTCACATTTACTGTACTCTGGGATTTCTGTAGCCCCAAGATATCTGCACCCATATACATTCAAAGTGAAGACCAGATATTAGAGGTTGTGGGCCTAAGTTTCCACACGATAAAAAACGGGCGCCCCTCCGAGCTGGGCGCCCGTTCTTCGCGCCTAAAAAAAAACGCGCTATTCTCGAGCGCCCTGCAGCTCCTTGTCTGTTTGGCGCGGCGCCCAGGGGGGCGGAGCCTACACTCGCGCCGATTTTGTAAGTGGGAGGGGGCGGGTACCATTTAAATTAGTTTTTTTCTGCCGGCAACGCTGTGCGTGCGCGTTGGAGCATTCACGCACACGCAGTGTGAAGGAAACATTGGCACTCTGCCATTTTTGTAGTTCTTTGTAGCTGTTTAATTGTTGAACATTTTTTAATAAAAGCACATTGCCATCAGCACATCAGCACTGAGGTTTCTTGCAGCAAGCCTCAAAGTTGAGGCAGCCGTCTCCCTCCCCCCCCCCGCGGGAACGAACGGAACGGCTCCCCCCCCCTCCCCCCCCCGTTGGAACGAATGATGGCTGAAGCACTTTCACACAGGTAGGAAGATGCTTTATTTAATCTTTTCTTTGCTTATAAATGTTTATTCAAATTGGATTTATTTGTAGAAGTATAAATAAGGATTTATTATAGAATTTAATGACTTCCCTCCCCCCCCCCCCCCCCCCCATCTCGTTCTGGACGCCTAATTTGTAACCTGCGCCTGATTTTTTTTAATGTGTAGAACAGGTTTTTTCAGTTCTACAAAAATCTTCACTTGCTCCATTCTAAGTTAGTTTGGAGTACGTTTTCACTGTGGAAACTTTGAAATCAGGCGTCAGTGGCTGGACACGCCCCCTTTTGAAGAAAAAATTCTGTTCCAAAGTAGAACTGTTCTACCTGACTAGAACTGCAGAAAAAAAAATGTGGAGAATTGCGATTTCTAAGACAGTCCGTTCTCCACCAGTTGCTCCTAAAAAATCAGGCGCAAATCATGTGGAAACTTGGGCCCTGTATCTTGCAGAATCACCACCTGTAATTTCTTTCCCACTGCTTTCCCCTTGCCCTTTTAAATAGGACCATGTGTTCTAGTTTTTTTTAAATCTAAATGAGCAGAGGTTTCTGATTTGATGCATTTTCTACCAGTATTTTTTTACAATCAGATTAAAATGTAGAGTGAAAACTACCTAATTAAAACAAAAAAGGCAGTGCACAGCTCCAATTGCTTTTGAATAATTTGATATCATACCCAAGTTAATTCACCATTTTAAGAACTTATTAACATTATAATATAATGTTGTTCATGTCTGCAGGATGTCCTAAAATGCTTCACAACCAATGACTTACGAGTAGTCCAACAGCAAAGTACTGTGGATGCTAGAAATCTGAAATAAAATCACAAATAAAGGTGCAGCAGTTATAATGGGTGACTTTAATATGCACATAGATTGGGCTAACCAAACTGGAAGCAATACGGTGGAGGAGGATTTTCTGGAGTGCATAAGGGATGGTTTTTTAGACCAATATGTCGAGGAACCAACTAGGGGGGAGGCCATCTTAGACTGGGTGTTATGTAATGAGAAAGGATTAATTAGCAATCTCGTTGTGCGAGGCCCCTTGGGGAAGAGTGACCATAATATGGTGGAATTCTGCATTAGGATGGAGAATGAAACAGTTAATTCAGAGACCATGGTCCAGAACTTAAAGAAGGCTAACTTTGAAGGTATGAGGCGTGAATTGGCTGAGATGGATTGGCGAATGATACTTAAGGGGTTGACTGTGGATGGGCAATGGCAGACATTTAGAGACCGCATGGATGAACTACAACAATTGTACATTCCTGTCTGGCATAGAAATAAAAAAGGGAAGGTGGCTCAACCGTGGCTATCAAGGGAAATCAGGGATAGTATTAAAGCCAAGGAAGTGGCATACAAATTGGCCAGAAATAGCAGCGAACCTGGGGACTGGGAGAAATTTAGAACTCAGCAGAGGAGGACAAAGGGTTTGATTAGGGCAGGGAAAATGGAGTATGAGAAGAAGCTTGCAGGGAACATTAAGACGGATTGCAAAAGTTTCTATAGATATGTAAAGAGAAAAAGGTTAGTAAAGACAAATGTAGGTCCCCTGCAGTCAGAATCAGGGGAAGTCATAACGGGGAACAAAGAAATGGCGGACCAATTGAACCAGTACTTTGGTTCGGTATTCACTAAGGAGGACACGAACAACCTTCCGGTTATAAAAGGGGTCGGGGGGTCTAGTAAGGAGGAGGAACTGAGGGAAATCCTTATTAGCCGGGAAATTGTGTTGGGGAAATTGATGGGATTGAAGGCCGATAAATCCCCAGGGCCTGATGGACTGCATCCCAGAGTACTTAAGGAGGTGGCCTTGGAAATAGTGGATGCGTTGACAGTCATTTTCCAACATTCCATTGACTCTGGATCAGTTCCTATGGAGTGGAGGGTAGCCAATGTAACCCCACTTTTTAAAAAAAGAGGGAGAGAGAAAACAGGGAATTATAGACCGGTCAGCCTGACATCGGTAGTGGGTAAAATGATGGAATCAATTATTAAGGATGTCATAGCAGTGCATTTGGAAAGAGGTGACATGATAGGTCCAAGTCAGCATGGATTTGTGAAAGGGAAATCATGCTTGACAAATCTTCTGGAATTTTTTGAGGATGTTTTCAGTAGAGTGGATAAGGGAGAACCAGTTGATGTGGTATATTTGGACTTTCAGAAGGCGTTCGACAAGGTCCCACACAAGAGATTGATGTGCAAAGTTAGAGCACATGCGATTGGGAGTAGTGTACTGACATGGATTGAGAACTGGTTGTCAGACAGGAAGCAAAGAGTAGGAGTAAATGGGTACTTTTCAGAATGGCAGGCAGTGACTAGTGGGGTACCGCAAGGTTCTGTGCTGGGGCCCCAGCTGTTTACACTGTACATTAATGATTTAGATGAGGGGATTAAATGTAGTATCTCCAAATTTGCGGATGACACTAAGTTGGGTGGCAGTGTCAGCTGCGAGGAGGATGCTGTGAGGCTGCAGAGCGACTTGGATAGGTTAGGTGAGTGGGCAAATGCATGGCAGATGAAGTATAATGTGGATAAATGTGAGGTTATCCACTTTGGTGGTAAAAACAGAGAGACAGACTATTATCTGAATGGTGACAGATTAGGAAAAGGGGAGGTGCAAAGAGACCTGGGTGTCATGGTACATCAGTCATTGAAGGTTGGCATGCAGGTGCAGCAGGCGGTTAAGAAAGCAAATGGCATGTTGGCCTTCATAGCAAGGGGATTTGAGTACAGGGGCAGGGAGGTGTTGCTACAGTTGTACAGGGCATTGGTGAGGCCACACCTGGAGTATTGTGTACAGTTTTGGTGTCCTAACCTGAGGAAGGACATTCTTGCTATTGAGGGAGTGCAGCGAAGGTTCACCAGACTGATTCCCGGGATGGCGGGACTGACCTATCAAGAAAGACTGGATCAACTGGGCTTGTATTCACTGGAGTTCAGAAGAATGAGAGGGGACCTCATAGAAACATATAAAATTCTGACGGGGTTAGACAGGTTAGATGCAGGAAGAATGTTCCCAATGTTGGGGAAGTCCAGAACCAGGGGTCACAGTCTAAGGATAAGGGGTAAGCCATTTAGGACCGAGATGCGGAGGAACTTCTTCACCCAGAGAGTGGTGAACCTGTGGAATTCTCTACCACAGAAAGTTGTTGAGGCCAATTCACTAAATATATTCAAAAAGGAGTTAGATGAGGTCCTTACTGCTAGGGGGATCAAGGGGTATGGCGAGAAAGCAGGAATGGGGTACTGAAGTTGAATGTTCAGCCATGAACTCATTGAATGGCGGTGCAGGCTAGAAGGGCCGAATGGCCTGCTCCTGCACCTATTTTCTATGTTTCTATGTTTCTATGTAAAATGCTGGAAATACTCAGCAGGTCAGACAGCTTCTGTGGAGAAAGAAACCGTTAATGGCCCAGAAATTGCGGTCAGAGGCTTCCCACAGGCGGATGCCTCTGACCTCAAATTTCTACGAAAGTACTTGATCGTTCCGCCGATTTATGTAAGAACATAAGAAATGGGAGCAAGAGTAGGCCATACGGTCCCTCGAGCCTGCTCCGCCATTTAATACGATCGTGGCTGATCTGATCATGGACTCTGGTCCACTTCTCTGCCCATTCCCCATAACCCTTTATTCCCTTATCGGTTTAAAAAACTGTCTCTCTGTCTTAAATTTATGTAATGACCCAGCTTCCACAGCTCTGAGGCAGTGAATTCCACAGATTTATAACCCTCAGAAGAAATTCCTCCTCATCTCAGTTTTAAATGGGCGGCCCCTTTTTTATGCCCTCTAGTTCGAGTCTCCCCTATCGCTGGAAACATTCTCTCTGCATCCACCTTTTGTCAAGCGCCTTCAATCTTATACATTTCGATAAGATTACCTCTCATTCTTCTGAATTCCAATGAGTAGAGTCCAACCTACTCAACCGTTCCTCATAAGTCAACCCCCTCATCTCCGGAATCAACTTAATGAACCTTCTCTGAACTGCCTCCAAAGCAAGTATATTCTTTCTTTAAATATGGAAACCAAAACTGCACACAGTATTCCAGATGTGGCCTCACCAATACCCTGTATAAACTGTAGTAAGACTTCCCTGCTTTTATACTCCACCCCCTTTGCAATAAAGGCCAAGATTCCCTGGCCTTCCTGATCACTTGCTGTACCTGCATACTATCCTTTTGTGCTTCATGCACCAGGACCACTAGGTCCTGCTGTACTGCAGCACTTTGCAATTTTTCTCCATTTAAATAATAACTTGCTCTTTGATTTTTTTTTTCTGCCAAAGTGCATAACCTCACACTCCAACATTATACTCCATCTGCCAAATTCTTTGCCCACTCTTAGCTTCTCTGTCCTTTTGCAAGTTTTTTGTGTCCTCCTCACACATTGCTTTTCCTCCCATCTTTGTACCATCAGCAAACTTGGCTACGTTACACTCGGTCCCTTCTTCCAAGTCATTAATGTAGATTGTAAATAGTTGGGGTCCCAGCACGGATCCTTGCGGCACCCCACTAGTTACTAATTGCCAATCAGAGAATAAACCATTTATCCCGGCTCTCTGTATTCTGTTCACATGGATGGAGGATTGGTTAACTAATATATCACACCCAATCCCATGAACTTTTTATCTTGTGCAGTAACCTTTTGTGTGGCACCTTGTCAAATGCCTTCTGGAAGTCCAAATACACCCACATCTACTGGTTTCTCTTTATCCACCCTGTTCGTTACATCCTCAGAATTCCAGCAAATTTGTCAAACATGACTTCGGAGGCTTGCGATCCTGGCCCACTACATGAAGACCTTCATAGAGGCATACATATCCCAGGAGCATATGGGTTTTGTATGCATCACTGGGATCAGGTTGGCCCAGCCCACATATCCGTTTAGGGGTATTCCCATTCATTTCAGGACGACCGCAGGCTTCCCACCACATCACCCATTGGCGACCTCTTCAGGCGTCCTCTGGAGACGACGTCCTCGACCAGGACCTGGCTATCGGGCCTCCACACCCCCCCCTCCAGCGGTGATCTGATTGGAAAACCTCCAGCGATGGCAGATGGGTCTCTCCTCCATGATGGAGTCTGGGCCCCCTTGGCGACGGCTGGACCTCCCTTGGCGACAGACGATGAACTCCATGACGACCGGGTCCCTCTCTCCCACGTCGGCGACTGGCCTCCCCTCCTCCTTCAACGACTGGGGCTTTCCTTCCCCACTGGCGACTTTGCCTCTTCTCCAACATGTGGTGATTACCATGGCTGTGACCCCCTGCCCTCATCCTGAACCCCGGTGGGCCACTGACCCTCCCAATGCCTGCCCCCAACCAGGCCTCGGACCATCTATCACCAAGGGCGCTATCCAGCGCCGAACCTGCAGCCAACATCTCGCCGTAGGCAACTAGGCCCATACAGCAGTGCTTGGTCTCCAGTCATCTTGGACCCACTTGCCATTGGACAAAGACCTTGCTCAACTAAGCCCGTATGGTAGCTGGTGTGCAACGACCACCCCATGTTAAAAGAACTCATGCACACGCATCTTCCACTCCTCTAACATGAAGTCGGGACCTGGAACATCAGGACCCTCATGCACAAACCCCAACAGCGACAGGCCGTAACACCGTATCGCCATAGTTGCCTGGCAACTTAGATACTTTGATATCGACATCGCCACCTCCTAAGCGAGACCCGGCGGGCAGGGGAAGGCCAGCTCAAGGAATAAGCTGGAGGTAACACCACCTTCTGGAAAGGTTGACAGTCTCAAAGACCTCCCCTGCGGGGCTAACGAACGCCTCATGACTTTTCGAATCACCCTACCCCGGAATCAGTGCTTTGCCCCAACACTCGATGCAATTGATGAGGCAAAAGAGGGTTTTTACTCCAACCTCAAAAGATCACTGTCCTGCATCCCCGCGGGCGACAAACTGATCCTCGGTGACTTCAACACCAGGGTTGGCAGGGACACAAACCTCTGGGGGGGCGTGATTGGCAGAGAGGGGATAGGGAAAGCCAACTCCAGCGGTACCCGACTCCTGACAAAATGACTAGAGCACGAACTTGTCATCAACACCTTGTTCTGCCAGAGGGACAAATACAAGGCATTGTGGCAACACCCTCGCTCCAAGCACTGGCACCTGCTTGACTATGTTATTGTCCAAGCCAGGGATCACAAGGATGTGCACATCACCTGCGCCATGACAGGAGCCGACGACTGCTGGATGGACCACTGCCTAATCCGATCCATCATCGACATCAACATAGCCCCAAAGCGGAGGGGGCAGCAGAAGCAGTGCTGCAAAACAGTCAATGCTGGAGCACTTAAGGACCCAGTTAAGAGAGCCGTATACAGCCAGCACCTCACAGCTAACCTGTCGTGCTTTGACAACCCTTAGCTGCAGAATGCCCGCAGCGCTTGGTCTGACCGCCAGGCTTCCATAACCAGTGCCTGCAAAGAGACGCTCTGTCACTCAACTAGGAAACACTAGGATTGGTTTGATGAGAATGATCAGCAGATCCAAGAGCGAATAGATCGCAAGCGCAGGCCATTTCTGAGTCTTAAAGAACAACCCAACGAGGGAGCAACAAAGCAGCATTAGACGGCTCAAGGCTGAGGTCCAACAAAAAACCCGGACCTAAAGAACAGGTGGTGGATGGAGAAAGCACAGGAGATATAGTAGCTGGCCGACAACCATGATGTGCGAGGATTCTTCATCACAGTTGAGGCCACCTACGAGCCAAACACCCAAGGTCCGACCCCACTACTGGCCAAGAACAAGGAAACACTCATTAAGGATACCAAGGCAATCAGGGCCCACTGGAAGGAGCACTTCGAAGATCTCCTCAATCGAGACTCTGCCTTTGACTCGAGTGTTCTCTACTCCATCCCGCAGCATGCTACCCGCCACCACTTCAGTAGAACCCCAACATTGCACGAGGTAGAAAAAGCCATAAGACAGCTTAAAAACAAGTCTACGCGTGTGGATGGAATCCCTGCTGAGGCACTGAAGTATGGCGGAGAGGCACTGCTGGCGCGAATACCCAACCTCATCTCTCATCTGGAGGGAGGAGAGCATGCCGGGAGATCGCCCTTGCAGTGATCGTGACCATCTTTTAAAAAGGGGACAAGTCCGACTGCGGCAACTACAGAGGAATCTCCCTGCTATTAACCACTGGAAAAGTCATCGTTAGTGTCTTCCTCAACCATAGTCTTCCCGTGGCCGAGGAGCTCCTCCAGAAGTCAGTGCGGATTCGTCCCCTACCGGGCACAACGGACATGATTTTTGCAGCGCGACAGCTACAGGAAAAATGCAAGGAACGGCGCCAGCCCTTATAAATGGCCGCCTTTGACCTTACAAAGTCCTTTGACACTGTCCACCGCGAGGGTCTATGGAGCGGCGTCTTCCGTTTCGGATGCCCCCAAAAGTTTGTCACCATCCTCCGCCTGCTCCACGACGACACGCAGGCCATGATCCTGATCAATGGATCCATCACAGACCCAATCCGCATCCGGACCAGGGCTGCATCATCGCGCCAACCCTCTTAATCTTCCTCGCTGCAATGCTCCACTTCAGTCAGTAAGCTCTCCGCTGGAGTGGACCTAAACTATAGAACCAGTGGGAACCTGTTCAACCGGCGCTGTCTCCAGGCCAGGTCCAAGACCACCCCAACATCTGCCGTCGAGCTACGGTACGCGGATGACGCCTGCGGCTGAACTCCAGGATATAGTCGACATATTTACTGAGGCATACGAAAGCATGGGCCTTGCGCTAAACATCCGTAAGACAAAGTTCCTCCACCAGCCTGTCCTCGCCGCACCGCACCACTTCCGTCATCAAGATCCATGGCGCAGCCCTGGACACCATGGACTACTTCCCATATCGCGGGAGCATCCTATCAACAAGAGCAAGCATCAATGACTAGATCCAACACCGCCTCCAGTGCACCAGTGCAGTCTTCAGCCCGCCTGAGGAAAAGAGTGTTTTCAAGACCAGGCCCTCAAAACTGCCACCAAGCTCATGGCCCTCAGGGCTGTAGTAATACCCGCCCTCCTGTGTGGCTCAGACATGGGCCATGTACAGCAGACATCAAGTCGCTGGAGAAATATCACCAACGATGCCTCCACAAGATCCTACAAATCCCGTGGGAGGACAGGTGCACCAACATCAGCGTACTCGTCCAGGCCAACATCCCCAGCATTGAAGCACTGACCACACTCGATCAGCTCCACTGGGCAGGCCACACAGTCTGCATGCCAGACACGAGACTCCCAAAGCAAGTGCTCTACTTGGAGCTCCTTTATGGAAAACAAGCCAAAAGTGGGCAGCGGAAACATTACAAGGACACCCTCAAAGCCTCCCTGATAAAGTGCGACATCCCCATTGTCACCTGGGAGTCCCTGGCCAAAGACTGCCCGAAGTGGAGGAAGTGCATCCGAGAGGGCGCTAAGCACCTCGAGTCAACGCCGAGAGCATGCAGAAATCAAGCGCAGGCAGCAGAAAGAGCATGCGGCAAACCAGTCCCACCCACCTCTTCCCTCAACGACTATCTGTCCCACCTGTGACAGTCTTGTGGCTCTCGTATTGGACTGTTCAGCCACCAAAGAACTCGCTTCAGGAGTGGAAGCAAGTCTTCCTCGATTCCAAGGGACTGCCTATGATGATTTCCCATAATGCAGCACGCACGTCTGCATGAGCCCCCGACCTGCAAGCACCATCGGAGCGGAAGGAGCAGCATAGACCATAAGAACATAAGAATTAGGAACAGGAGTAGGCCATCTAGCCCCTCGAGCCTGCTCTGCCATTCAAAAAGATCTGGCCGTGGACTCAGCACCACTCACCCGCCCGCTCCCTGTAACCCTTAATTCTCTTATTGATTAAAAATCTATCTGTGACTTGAATACATTCAATGAGCTAGCCTCAACTGCTTCCTTGGGCAGAGAATTCCACAGATTCACAACCCTCTGGGAGAAGAAATTCTTTCTCAACTCTGTTTTAAATTGGCTCCCCTGTATTTTGAGGCTGTGCCCCCAAGTTCTAGTCTCCCCAACCAGTGGAAACAACCTCTCTGCCTCTATCTTGTCTGTCCCTTTCATTATTTTAAATGTTTCTATAAGATCACCCCTCATCCTTCTGAACTCCATCGAGTAAAGACCCAGTCTACTCAATCTATCATAAGGTAACGCCCCCTTCTCCATAATCAGCCTAGTGAATCGTCTCTGTACCCCCTCCAAAGCTAGTATATCCTTAAGTACGATGACCAAAACTGCACGCAGTACTCCAGGTGCGGCCTCACCAATACCCTATACAGTTGCAGCAGGACCTCCCTGCTTTTGTACTCCATCCCTCTCACAATGAAGACCAACATTCCATTCGCCTCCTGATTACCTGCTGCACCTGCAAACTAACTTTGGGATTCATGCACAAGGACCCCCAGGTCCCTCTGCACGGCAGCATGTTGTAATTTCTCCCCATTCAAATAATCCCTTTTACTGTTTGTTTTTTTTTTCCCCAACGTGGAGACCTCGCATTTTCCGACATTGTATCCCATCTGCCAAACCTTAGCCCATTCGCTTAACCTATCTAAATCTCTTTGCAGCCTCTCTGTGTTCGCTACACAACCCGCTTTCCCACTAATCTTTGTGTCATCTGCAAATGTTGTTACACTACACTCTCTCCCCTCTTCCAGGTCATCTATGTATATTGTAAACAGTTGTGGTCCCAGCACCGATCCCTGTGGCACACCACTAACCACTGATTTCCAACCCAAAAAGGACCCATTTATCCCGACTCTCTGCTTTCTGTTCGCCAGCCAATTCTCTATCCCTGCTAATACATTTCCTCTGACTCCGCGTATCTCTATCTTCTGCAGTAACCTTTTGTGTGGCACCTTATCGAATGCCTTTTGGAAATCTAAATACACCACATCCATCAGTACACCTCTATCCACCATGCTTGTTATATCCAAGAATTCCAGTAAATTAGTTAAACATGATTTCCCCTTCATGAATCCATGTTGCATCTGCTTGATTGCACTATTCCTATCTAGATGTCCTGCTATTTCTTCCTTTAATAGCTTCAAGCATTTTCCCCACTACAGCGGCATACCACTCCAGGGAGCAGCACGTGCTGGAGCAGGAGACCAACCGCAGTGAAAAGGGACATCAAGGTCCAGTGATTGGAGTGTGGGCAGATACTGCAGGAGCGGCGAGGTCGGGGCCCAAAAGAGGCGAGGGCCCAAGGGCAGCACGGGATAGCCCACACTGCGATATGTGTGCGCACTAGGTCCGTGCAGCAGAGCTCGTCTCCAGTCATCTTTGTTAACGCTTGGCACTGGACCAAGATCCAGCTCGGTCAAGCCCATGTGGTGGTGGTGTGCAACGGCCACCACAAGTTTAAAAAAACAATCCAAGCACAGGCATCTTGCACCCTTCAAGATTTAGTTCGGACCTGGAATTTTAGATCCTTCATTGAAACACCTGTGAACTTTTTGATGTGGAAGCGAGTCCTCCTCGATTCGAGGGACTGCCTATGATGATGATGAGTTCTGTATATGGAACCACCATAGGTATGAATGTGAATACCCCCAGAAACACTGAAATTAGCTATTTAAAAAAAAAAAATTACATATTTAAAATGAATAAAAATGGAACTTATTTATTTAAAACACAAATTTAATTTAATTGAAAAATAGTTTTATATATTTTAAGGGATCTAAAAATAAACTTGCCCAAAAGGATTTTAAATATATTTTTCTATATTTTAAGTCTTGTAGTCGATGACCTTTCATCAGAACTGGAAAAAGTTAGATGTAACAGCTTTTAAACAAGTGCTGGGGAAGGGAAAAGGTGGATACTTGATCAAACGCTAGAAAAGAAACACAGCAATGAGGATGAACATGGTAAAAGAGACAAACGGAAATCCTGTCTGAAGAGCAGAACTTCAAGCTGGGCATTCGTAGAAGAGAAGTGGCAGTGAATTAAATGCTAATGCACAATACTGCAGATGCTGGAAACCTGAAATTAAAAACAGAAATGCTAGAAATACTCAGCAATTGCTGAGCTGAGTATTTCCAGCATTTTCTGTTTTAATTGAGAGTTGTCACTGTTTTGTAGGAAAACATGACACCTAATTTTTTGCATAGCATGACCCCAGAGACAACCGATGAGAGAAATGCGTTGAGGGGTGACTGTTGCCCAATATACTGGGAGAACTCCTTTTTCTTCAAATAGTGCCATGGATCTTTTACATTCACTTACTGGATCCTCGGTTTAATGTCTCGTCCAAAAGACAACTCCAATAAATAAAACTCCCTCATTTAAGTATCAGTCTAGAATATGTGCCAAGATCCTGCAGCGGGGCTTGAACTTCCACTTCTAACTGTGCACTGAGCCAAGTTAGCACTAATACATTTAGTTAACCTGTCCAATCCAAACCACTTGATCTTGATCTTTCTTGGCAGGTATTTTCCAACTCTGTCATAAGTGGTTATGCTGTGTGGCATACAGAGAACTGTGAAGTGTTCACGTCATTTTAAGAATGTGTGCACCATTGCTTCTCTAACAATTTTTCTGACACTTCTGCTTTTTCCTTTTGCTTTCTGGGGCTGAGATTCGTTACCGCCCGTTTGGGGGTGGTAACTGAGGCGAGGCGGAATTTCCTGCGCCAGGCACCGAATTCCTATACCAGCAGTTAAATACTCGCGTGCTCCATTGACTCTCGGGGGCGGGACTGGGGCACTCTGCACAGGATGTTTCCAGCTGGCGGGAGCACAGGGTGCTCCCCTTCCGTTAAAGGGGAGGGCACGCTGCGAACTCTGCAATGGGGCAAGGTGCCACCACTTAACCAAGAAGCGCAGTGCAGCGGCAGTAGCCCGGCACAGAAGAGTGCCAGGCTGTAACATGGCGGCATGGACCCCGCAATTTCTACAAAGCAGGGCCGCGACCAGTAAGTTGGCCATTTATTTTTTTTTAAATTGCACATTGCACCTCCCCTGTAATTTTCACCCTGCTAGCGGAGTGCGGTCCAGTTCGTGACCCGCGAGGCTGGCGCGGACAGCGCCCACGGCAGCCTTGCGGGGTGCTACCGAAGTTTAGCACCGGGGCAAAAATGGGTCGCTGCACATATTGATGACGGAGCACTTACTGGTTTGTGCCTCCACTAACTCCCACGGAATTTCACAGGAGGCAGGCGTGGTCCCCGCCCTGGGCGAGAAGTTGTTTACGTCCCGTTAGCTGCCCCCTGGGGCGCTAACTGGAGGCGCAAACAACACAATGTCTCCCCCTCTTTTTTTTTTTGTCGCTTTTTATATACTTATGTTTTTTGGTTCTTGCAATCAGTGCAAAAGCTTTCTTTTGGAAGGTTTATTAAGTTCTTCATAGAAAACTTTGTGTCCATGGATATTTTCAGAAGTCTGTATAACTGGCAGAAAACAAGTCATTAGTTTTGAAATCCTGTTTACTGATCAGAAACGTCAGCAATTGCTCTTCAGTGGCATTTGTTTTACTGCTTTGTGAAAGACATGTGACTTGTTCTAATTATTAACGAGTTTGTGCCGATTTCATAAAATTCCCTACGTCAGCCACATGCTCTTGCTAATCTAGATGCCCCTGTTACTATTTTTCTGGCAAGGGGTTGGAACAGATCTGCTGTTTCTATTGGTTAGTTTTTATTTTACTTTTCAAGCTGGCATTTAACCAAAAATTGTTTATCAGTGAATGTACTTTGTAACAGCATACTGAGTAAACTTGATTCCTTGACTGTTGGCTGTCTTCCTCTGAGCGCAAACTATTGGAAAATATTTACAATGAATTGGTATTTGTGAAGTCTGGAAATACACCTTTAAAATGTATTTATACAATGAGGTTTGTAATTCCTCAGGAGAAATTAGCAGTGAAAGTGAAGATAGTGGCTTTGGAAGAACCTGGCTCTGGGTGAGTTTGTGAAGCTGGTATAACTAGGACAATGACGATGGAAAAAAGGATCCTTGACCTTTTTTCATAACTTACATGTTCTTGTAGTTTGGTTCGTTTTAAGAGCTCCTGAAGATCTATCTAGTGCATATTGGTGGGGTGCAGAATGACACTATATATTAACAAAGCCTGAAATTTAAAAATATAGTTGTAAAATATTTGTATCGTGATCTACATGGTATAATTAAATAGGAATCGGCCATTCAGCCCCTCCCGCCTGTTCTGCTTTCAGCCGGTTCTGTCTTTAATCAGATCATGATTGATCTGTACCTCCACTCCATTTACCTGCTGTTGCTCCATATCCCATGATATCTTTCCCATCAAAAATCTATGAATCTCAGTCTTGTAAATTTCAATTGACCCAGCATCCGCAACCTTTTCAGAAAAGAATTCTAGAATCCACTACCTTTGTATGAAAAGGTGCTCCCTGATTTTACTCTGAATGGCCTAGTTGTAATAAGATTGTGCTCTCTTGCTTTGGATTCTATATCAAAGTAAATAGTTTCTCTGTATATACCCTATCTAATCCCTTTATCATTTTAAACACTTCAATTAGCTCTCCTCTCAACCTTCTAAACTGAAGGGAATTCACGCCAAATTTATGTAACCTGTCCTCATAATTTCTCTTAAATTGGTTTGCAAATATATGCAGCTATGTATTAATTTACTGACCCTGCTGTCTACTTGGGAGATCAGCAAGGACACTCACTATTGAACAAGTAGGAGACCATGACCACAAAGGTTTCCAGGTGCAGGGGAGGCGAGTGCTGGTAAGTAGGAAATAATCGGGAGCCAGTGAGAACATAGATAATATTGGATTACACAGGAGCTTTATACCCAAGATTTTACTGAATATTATTGGCATAAGTATTAGGTTTTTGGGCATTGCTCCACAGTAATTTTCAAGATTGAATCAGTAATCAAGCAGAGACCTCAAGAAAGGAATGAATGGATTTTAGTCTTTTGGGAGAGAGACTTTTTATTTACACTGCAGTTGCCTCTTTGGCCGAATCAATGCTGAGGTATCTGTGGCTAATAATGTGGGATTTCTGAAACTCTTTGGGTGGGAAAGCTGGGATTGACTGCCCTGTGATTTAGTTGGACTGCCATTTCTTCATGGTTGCCAACAGCAATAAGTTGTCATTCATGTGGATGAAGTGGTAATAGCTACTGTAAAGGCAGAACATAGGAATACATTCAACTAGCTTCTTGTGACCTCAATTACCGTTGATATAATTGGAGGCAAAAATTAGTGTGATTGGATATAAAGCTAAGATTAAGGGGTGATTTGAAGAAGTTGTAACTGGATTCACGTATATAGAACTAGGTCATAAAAACATAATCGGAGCAGAATTAGGCCATTCAACCCCTCGAGCCTACTCCACTTTTCAATAAGATCAAGACTGATCTTCTACCTCAACTCCACATTCCTGCACAATCCTCGTATCCCTTGATTCCCTTAATATCCCAAAATCTATCGATCTTTGTCTTAAATATTCTCAATGACTGTGCCTCCACAGTTTTCTGGGGTAGAGAATTCCAAAGATTCACCACCCTCTGAGTGAAGAAATTTCTTCTCCATCTCAGTCCTAAATGGTTGACCCCTTATTCTGAGACTGTGACCCCTGGTTCTAGACTCCCCAGCCAGGGGTAAAATCCTCCTGCATCTACACTTTAAAGCCCTGTAAGAATTTAGTATGTTTCAATGAGATCAATTCTCATTCTTCTAAATTCTAGAGAAAATCGGCCTAGTCTACTCAATCTCTCCTCATAGGACAATTCTCTCCCCCCCACCCCATCCCAGGAATCAGTCTCGTGAATCTTATTTGCACTCGCTCTATGGCAAGTATATACTTCCTTAGGCTAGGAGACCAAAACTACATAATACTCCAGGTGTGGTCTATAATTGCAGGAAGACATCTTTACTCTTGTACTCAAATCCTCTTGTAATAAAGGCCAACATACCATTTGCTTTCTTAATTGCTTGCTGTACCTGCATGTTAACTTTCACTGGTGTACAAGGAGCCCAGGTCTCTGAGCACCAACATTTCGCAATCTGTCACCATTTTAAAAAATACTCTACTTTGCTATTTTTCCAACCAAAGTGGATAACTTCACATTTCTCCATTATATTCCATTTGCCATGTTCTTGCCCATTCACTTAGCATGTCTATATCCCCTTGAAGCCTCTTTGCATCCTCCTCGCAACTTACATTCCCACCTTGCTTTATATCATCAGCAAACTTGAAGATATTACATTTGAACCCTTAATCAAATCATTGATATAGATTGTGAATAGCTGAAGCCCAAGCACTGATCCTTGCGCTAACTCACTAGTTACAATCTGCCAACCTGAAAATGACCAGTTTATTCCTACTCTGTTTTCTGTCTGATAACCAATCCTCAATCCATGCTATACTATATTACCCCCAATCCCATGAGCCCTAATTTTGTTTAATAACTGGTGTGGCACCTTATCGAATGCCTTTTGAAAATCCAAATACACCACATACACTACAAAAGCAAATAGTGTATGGAATGGTGCTGGAAATCTGAAATAAAACTGAAAATGTTGGAAATACTCAGCAGGTCAGGCAGAATGTGTGCAGAGAGAAACTGTTAACTTTTCATCAGAACTAGATCATCACTTCTGCACAAGCTAGCTGTAGTCATACAATTGTTTTTAAAATCTGTCATCATAAAATGTTTCTCAAACTTTCTCCCAGATATCTTTTTATGTAAAGGCATAGTACTTAAAATTGTTGCTGTGTTCATTTCTCAATGTAGAAATAGTTAAATGAATACTGCTTTGATCACCTAGGTTGTCATTTGTCATGAACAGGTTCCTGAAATCTTTCACATACAAATTGAATAAACACACACCGCTCTAAATCCACAAGATGGGGTCATTTTGGCTTCATAAATTACAGATCAGTTTGCTCTTTTTTTTAAATATAAAAAAATGTTGTTGATGTGCATCAAATAACATTTGTTTTAGATGGTTCATAAATTAATTGCAGTTAGCTTTAAAGTGAATGCTATTGTTGGTGATTTTCTGTTCATTGGTCTAGTGCGTTTCTCATGGCAAACTGGCTTCCAGCACTTTAAACCGCTTCAGTGTTGGTGTAAAATGCTTCCCCTGTGCCTACAGGAAGTACTATATGTAGAGTTTTTGTATTTTTTGTTTTCAAATATTTGAACTTTTCTTTTATTTGGAAAGCTCAAGCTCTGTAATGGATCAGCAGTAGTGTGACTGGTGCAGTTGAAGCTATTGTCTGTTTCTGCACAATGTGCTGCTCTAGAAAAAAGGCCAGTCTGCAGAATATGGATTTTGACCACTGGTTTTTGTACACTACTTTTATAATGGTACTAACTTAATTTGAGTCTCAAGACCGATGTAAGCCAAGTTCCAGCATTTATAATGCTACATCCGGCTCTCTTAACCTTGCAGCAAGCTCACAGACCTATAAAATAACCTGGGAGCTGGATTTAGCAGTGTACGGGGTCAAGTTTCAGCCTGAGTTGCTCCTATTTTTTTGGAGTATCTTAAAAATTGCAATTCTGGGCATTTAGTTTGCTCCAGTTCTAGCCAGTTAGAACAGTTTCAGTTTGGAACAGATTTTTTTTTTCAAAAAAGGGGGCGTGTCTGGCCACTTACACCTGTTTTGAAAGTTTAGGCAGTGAAAACTTACTCCAAACTAACTTAGAATGGAGTAAGTGCAGATTTTTGTATGGTCAGAAAAACCTTGCCTACACTTTACAAATCGGGCGTAGGGAACGAGGGAGGGGGTGGGGGGGGTGGGGTGGAAAGGGAAGTAATTAAATTCTACAAGCATTCAACAGTCTTACTTATACAAAAAGAGCCATCCTGAATAAAAAAATTATAAACAAAGCAAAGACAAAATATTGAATATTCCTACCTGTGTGAAGCAGCAGCCTTCGAGCTGCGGTGCTTCAGTCAGGCTTTCCATGTAGGAGACAGGGGCAACGTCAGTGACTCGACGGCAGCCCAACAACGGCAGCAGGCAGCCTTCGAGCTGCGGTGCTTCAGGCAGGCCTTCCTTCCATGTAGTAGACAGGCAGCGTCAGTGGCTCGATGGCAGCCGAAGACACAGCAAGCAAGCAGCCTTCGAGCTGCGAGGGAAGCTGAGGCCATTCGGCCACGGAATAGGGGCGAAAAGCAGCACTCTCTGATTTCTTCAACAATGCTGCTAAAAGCACTCCTTCAGACACCAAAAAATCACCCAAATTCAATCCCAAGCCTTTCCATGGGTTCAACAGACAAATTAAAATTTTTCTTTAAGTCCCTTTAAAAATGGCCGAGTGCCAATGTTTATGGGCTACTGCGCACGCTCCAACGCGCACGCGCAAGGCTGCTGGCACGACATTGTCTCATTTAAATTAGCCCCGCTCCCCCACCACTTGCAGAATTGACGTGACTCTGGCTCCGCCCCCCCCCCCCCCCGCTGCTGTGTGCGCGCTGCGCCGAGCTCCCAGGGAGCCGGAGAATCTGGAGGTACTTTTCTGACGCACTTTTAGGTGCGAAAAACAGGTGTCCAGGTTGGGGCTGTGCCGTTCTAGGCACGGTCCGAAACTTCACCTCTACATGTTGTGAGCTAGCTTGCAGAAGGTTGGAACTAAACAGCATCCTCATAAAAGCATGACCTTGAGACGTCCCAAAGCACTTACAGCACTGTTGTAATGTAAGATGGCCTGCTGACACTCTGTCGGCTAATATGAGTGGCCATTTGAACAAGGTGGGGAGGGCATTGGATTCCAAGAGCTATGCTCCAGCAAGAAGTTAATGTCTTCAACGGAGGAGAAGTGTGCGTATTTTTTTTTAATGCTTGGTTTTGGTTTTGAATGTTTGCAGCTCTCTTACTTGTTAATAGAAAGCCAACTTGCCGTTTCATTTTCAATTATTATTACTCTGCTTTCAAATATGCACTGTTCGTTTATCAGGGCATGTTCGTTGTTACTGGCTGATCTGCATTACTCCATGACCTCTGAATCTTCTCGTGATTTTTTTTTTTAAAAGTACACTCACCTGGCATTGAACTTTACTTTTGATATGATAAAAGTAACTCTGATTTGTGTTTATCTTGGGTGTGTCTGATTCTTTGTTAGCGACCTTTTCAGAATGTCTGTTGCAAGGTGGGTATGGCCTTCCATACGGGTTTCCTGAGTGGTGTTGCTGAAGCTTTCTTTTGTACATAGGCATAAACTACTTTTATTCGGTTTCATCGAGGCCTGCCCATTAATAGCAGAACCGTTTCAATTGAGCAGACTTTTGAGAAAAGAGGAAATCTAAGATCACACACATGTACATATATCTGCTTTGTATTACAAACTAAAGCTCAAAACCACACGGGAAAATATTAAGGAGTGGAATTTGGGGGAGTAACAAATTGGATTAAAACTAGTTAGAAGGGAGACAGATAACAGGAGTTCAGGCACTTTTGCAGTGGTTTGACGTGGGTTGTGGTATACTAGGGAACCGAGGGTCTAGTGAGAAGGAGGAACTGAAGGAAATCCTTATTAGACGGGAAATTGTGTTAGGAAAATTGATGGGATTGAAGGCCGATAAATCCCCGGGGCCTGATAGTCTGCATCCCAGAGTACTTAAGGAGGTAACGCTAGAAATAGTGGCTGCATTGGTGCAGCTGACCCTTCCGAGTTAAATTTCTGAACCGCCAGTTTCATTGCAATATTTTCACTCTGGAATTTGATTAAAGCAGTAAAACCAGTCCTTTTGCTCTAAATGGCCAAAAACATAAAAATAAAATGTAAAATATTAAGGGCAAGAAATTTTGTGGCCTGCGCCACACGGCACCAGGCAATGGCGCTAAAGTGCCATCAACAGCTGTAACGACAGCTGATGCCAGTTCTAGTGCCGTTCACCATATCAGAGGGATGGGAACCTATGCAGGGAGATAGAGGGAAGTAAAATGGGGGCAGAATCAAAAGATAGAAAGAAGAAAAGTAAAAGTGGAGGGCAGAGAAATCAAAGTGCTACATTACAGCAAAATTCAAAAGGGACAAAGTGTGTTTAAAAAGACAAGCCTTAAGGCTCTGTGCCTCAATGCAAGGAGTATTTGTAATAAAGTGGACGAATTAACTGCGCAGGCAGCTATTAACGAATATTATATTATTGGGATTATGAAGACATGGCTCCAGGGTGACCAAGGCTAGGAACTCAACATCCAGGGGTATTCAACATTCAGGAATGATAGACAGAAAGGAAAAGGAGGTGGGGTAGCGTACAGACCACCAAACAATAGTAGTGAGGTCGGGGACAGCATCAAACAAGAAATTAGGGATGCGTGCAATAAAGGTACAGCAGTTATCATGGGCGACTTTAATTTACATATAGATTGGGCTATCTAAACTGGTAGCAATACGGTGGAGGAGGATTTCCTGGAGTGTATTAGGGATGGTTTTCTAGACCAATATGTCGAGGAACCAACTAGAGGGCTGGCCATCCTAGACTAGGTGATGTGTATTGAGAAAGGACTAATTAGCAATCTTGTTGTGCGAGGCCCCTTGGGGAAGAGTGACCATAATATGGTAGAATTCTTTTAAGATGGAGAGTGACAGTTAATTCAGAGACTAGTGTCCTGAACTTGAGGAAAGGTAACTTCGATGGTATGAGATGTGAATTGGCTAGAATAGACGGGCGAATGATACTCTAAGGGTTGACGGTGGATAGGCAATGACAGACATTTAAAGATCACATGAATGAACTTCAACAATTGTACATCCCTGTCTGGACTAAAAATAAAACGGTGAAGGTGGCTCAACCATGGCTAACAAGGGAAATTAAGGATAGTGTTAAATCCAAGGAAGAGGCATAAATTGGCCAGGAAAAGCAGCAAACCTGAGGACTGGGAGAAATTTAGAATTCAGCAGTGGAGGACAAAGGGTTTAATTAGAAAGGGGAAAATAGGAGTAATGAGAGGAAACTTGCCGGGAACATAAAAACTGACTGCAAAAGCTTCTATAGATATGTGAAGAGAAAAAGATTAGTGAAGACAAACATAGGTCCCTTGCAGTCAGAATCAGGTGACTTTATAATGGGGAACAAAGAAATGGCAGACCAATTGAATAAATACTTTGGTTCTGTCTTCATGAAGGAAGACACACACAATCTTCCGGACGTACTAGAGGACGAGGGTCTAGCGAGAAGGAGGAACTGACTTTAGTCAGGAAATTGTATTGGGGAAATTGATGGGATTGAAGGCTGATAAATCCCCAGGGACTGATAGTCTGCATCCCAGAGTACTTAAGGAAGTGGCCCTAGAAATAGTGGCTGCATTGGTGATCATTTTTCAACAGTCTTATCCACTCTGGGTCAGTTCCTATGGACTGGAGGGTAGCTAATGTAACACCACTTTTTAAATAAGGAGGGAGAGAAAACAGGTAATTTATAGACTGGTTAGCCTGACATCGGTAGTGGGGAAAATGTTGGAATCAATTATTAAAGATGAAATAGCAGTGCATTTGGAAAGCAGTGACAGGATCGGTCCAAGTCAGCATGGATTTATGAAGGGGAAATCATGCTTGACAAATCTTCTGGAATTTTTTGCGGATGTAACTAATAGAGTGGACAAGGAAGAACCAGTGGATGTGGTGTATTTGGACTTTCAAAAGACTTTTGACAAAGTCCCATACGAGATTGGTGTGCAAAATTAAAGCACATGCTATTGGGAGTAATGTATTGACGTGGATAGAGAACTGCTTGGCAGACAGGAAGCAGAGAGGGATAAACGGGTTCTTTTCAGAATGGCAGGCAGTGACTAGTGGGGTGCTGCAGGGCTCAGTGCTGGGACCCCAGCTATTTACAATATACATCAATGACTTAGATGAAGGAATTGAGTGTAATATCTCCAAGTTTGCAGATGACACTAAGCTGGGTGGCGGTGTGAGCTGTGAGGAGGATGGTAAGAGGCTGCAGGATGATTTGGACAGGTTAGGTGCGTGGGCAAATGCATGGCAGATGCAGTATAATGTGGATAAATGTGAGGTTATCCACTTTGGTGGCGAAAACACGAAGGCAGAATATTATCTGAATGGCGGCAGATTAGGAAAAGGGGAGGTGCAATGAGACCTGGGTGTCATGGTATATCAGTCATTGAAAGTTGGCATGCAGGTACAGCAGGCAGTGAAGAAGGCAAATGGTATGTTGGCCTTCATAGCTAGGGGATTTGAATATAGGAGCTGGGAGGTCTTGCTGCAGTTGTACAAGGCCATGGTGAGGCCTCACCTGGAATATTGTTGGTCTCCTAATCCGAGAAAGGACGTTCTTGCTATTGAGGGAGTGTAGCGAAGGTTCACCAGACTGATTCCAGGGATGGCAAGACTGACATATGAGGAGAAAATGGATTGACTGGGCCGGTATTCACTGGAGTTTAGAAGAATGAAATTCTGATGGGATTGGGCAGGTTAGATGCAGGAAGAATGTTCCCGATGTTGGGGAAGTCCAAAACCAGGAGTCACAGTCTAAGGATAAGGGGTAAGCCATTTAGGACCGAGATGAGGAGAAATTACTTCACTGAGTTGTTAACCTGTGGAATTCTCTACCGCAGAGTGTTTTTGATGCCAATTCGTTGGATATATTCCAGAGGGAGTTAGATATGGCCCTTACGGCTAAAGGGATCAAGGGGTATAGAGAGAAAGTGGGAAAGGGGTACTGAGGTTAATGATCAGCCATGATCTTATTGAATGGTGGTGCAGGCTTGAAAGACCGAATGGCCTACTCCTGCCCCTATTTTCAATGTTTCTATGCCAGTAGCGCTGCCGCTAATCTCGATCGCCACGATGGAGATAGTGACATCAGTGAGTACAACACTCACTGGATGCCTGATCTCCAAACTTTGTTTTAGCCAATGTGCTTACCAGCTGGAGAAAGCAGCGACAGGTTGAGGTGGCATGCACCAATAGGAAGCCGCCTGCAGCGATGCTATTTCCTGGTGTGCTAGTTCCTGGTTCTGGAAGAGTTTTCCTTAGTCATTTCAAAGTTCTTTGGAATCGGGGAGAGTTCTGGCAAGTACAGAACTCCCTAATAATTTTTGAAAGGCTTCAAAGTACAACACTTGCTAAAAATCACTCACTCACCTAATGTGCAGTCACTGTGCAACCACAGACAGCGAATCCTCAATGTCAATGCCCACTATCCTGGCAGCAGACATGATGCCTTCATCTTGTGCCAGACCGATGTGCTAGCACTCTTCCAGCCACCACATCAAGCCCGAGGGTGACTGCTTGGAGACTAGGGCTATCCATCCGCTCTCCACCTGGCTCATGACTCTCCTCCGCAACCTCTACTCTTGTGCCCTACACTCGTACCCAGCACTTGTATAATGAGAACCATACTGCCACCAGGAACATAATCGAGCAGACCATTGGCTTGTCGAAGCAACGGTTCCGCTGTTTTGACCGCTTGAGGGGAGCCAGTACTCGCCAGAGCGGGTGTCCCATTTCGTGGTGGTCTGCTACATGCTCCACAACTTGGCCACCATGAAGGTACAGCCCTCGCCAGCAGAGATTGCGGGACCACCTCAAGATGAGGAGGGAGGGGATAGAGGAACAGGAGGGAGGAGGCAGGAATCATCCCAAGCGGAGGAGGCGGCTGAGGAACAGGAGGGAGGAGGCAGGAATCACCAAGGTGAGGAGGAGGCGGCAGAGGAACAGGAGGGAGCAGAAGCAGCAAGATAATCGGCCTTGTGGATGGGCTGCCCATGATTGGCTCATCAGACTGATTTGAATGAAACCCTAGATCCCCATCATGCAATCCCTGCCTCACGCTATATCACAGCGTCCTCCTGGGCACACAGATGAAATGAGACCCTAAAATATTCCAAACACCATTAATAAATTTCTATAAAAACATATCATCCATATTACATGAATTCTAATAAATAATGACCCTTGTGCCAACCATAGTTGACTAGCTGTCATGATGAGCAAGGTGTGAAATGTGCGTGAGATTGTTGCTCAGTAGAGAGTGTTGGTGGGCGAGTGCTGAGGGTGTGGTGCATTGAGCTGAGCAGTGTGAAACTTGTGGTACAGATGGTGGTATGTAGAATTTGTTGAAGTTTTCACTCATTGACCAACCATGTGAGCTCGTTAAATTTCCTCCTGCACTGGGTGTGGGACTTGTGTTTAGAATAACTCCAAAACTAAGTACTGTGAGCTTAAACTGATGTGACCTTAGTCTCTTTAATAAAACTCCAGAGTGCCAAAGCAGCATGCCAGACAACCTTTTATACTCGCTTACATGAGGTGTGCAGGTGACCTTTGGGTCTCCAACAGGTGCGCAGTCTGGTGGCAAGTCTTAGTTCTAATGTTTACGTACATAACATCACTCGTTTCCCCCGCTCCCCCAAGGTCTTTGATACAAGTTATTTACAAGTTGAGATGATCTGGGGCCCTTCGCTCCCTAGTTGAACGCCTGAGTTCGAACCCTGGCATGGGTGAGTTGGTCATGCCATTGCTGCACTGCAGTGCGGCTGGTCTGACCAGACTGTTGGGCATGGTGGGTTCATCCTCTTGATTGATGGCGAGGTCGATTGCTGGTTGAGTGTGTGTTGGTGGATCGATGATGGTGATGTCCTCCAAGTTTTGGATAGGTTAAGTGAATGGGCTAAGGTTTGGCAGATGGAATACAATGTCGGAAAGTGTGAGGTCATCCACCTTTGGGAGGGAGAAAAAACAGTAAAAGGGAATATTATTTGAATGGGAAGAAATTACAACATGCTGTGGTGCAGAGGGACCTGGGGATCCTTGTGCATGAATCCCAAAAGGTTAGTTTGCAGGTGCAGCAGGTAATCAGGAAGGCGAATGGAATGTTGGCCTTCATTGCGAGAGAGATGGAGTACAAAAGCAGGGAGGTCTTGCTGCAACTGTATAAGGTATTGGTAAGGCCGCACCTGGAGTACTGCATGCAGTTTTGGTCACCTTACTTAAGGAAGGATATACTAGCTTTGGAAGCGGTACAGAGACGATTCACTAGGCTGATTCCAGAAATGAGGGGGTTAACTTATGATAGATTGAGTAGACTGGGTCTTTACTCGTTGGAGTTCAGAAGGATGAGGGGTGATCTTATAGAAACATTTAAAATAATGAAAGGGATAGACAAGATAGAGGCAGAGAGGTTGTTTCCACTGGTAGGGGAGACTAGAACTCGGGGGCACAGCCTCAAAATACGGAGGAGCCAATTTAAAACCGAGTTGAGAAGGAATTTCTTCTCCCAGAGGGTTGTGAATCTGTGGAATTCTCTGCCCAAGGAAGCAGTTGAGGCTAGCTCATTGAATGTATTCAAGTCAAAGATAGATAGATTTTTAACCAATAAGGGAATTAAGGGTTACGGGGAGAGGGCGGGTAAGTGGAACTGAGTCCATGGCCAGATCAGCAATGATCTTATTGAATGGCGGAGCAGGCTCGAGGGGCTAGATGGCCTACTCCTGTTCCTAATTCTTATGTTCTTATAAGTTGTTCCTGGTTGTCAGTGAATCGCAGCTTGGTCTGATCCAAATGCTTTCTGCATGTTTGACCATTACATTGTTTGACAAATAATCTATTCCCCTCCTTGGCCAAGACACTGCCAGCAACCCATTTGGGACCATGACCATGACGCTATACAGCCACGCGATCGTGGTGCATGTTTTGCCGGTGATGCCGGGTTTCCACATTCCTCATTAAGATCCGGGTGGACTAAGAGGAGCCTGGTTTTGAGTGCTCTCTTCATTAACAATTCCGCCGGGGGAACCCCGGTAAGCTAGTGGGGTCGCGTCCGGTAGCTGAGCAGAACGCAAGATAAATGGGTCTGCAGGGAGCCAACCGTCACGCGTTTCAAGCTCTGCTTGATAGTTTGGACTGCCCGTTCCGCTTGACCGTTGGATGCGGACTTAAATGGGGCAGACCTGACATGCTTGATGCCATTGCGGGTCATAAACTCGTTGAATTACGAGCTGGTGAAACACGATCCTTTGTCACTGACAAGGATGTCTGGCAAGCCATGGGTGGCAAACATAGCCCGGAGGCATTCAGTGGTGGCAGTGGATGTGCTGGATGACATGATTACGCACGCATTCAAACCACTTAGAGTAAGTGTCCACTACAAAAAATATCTTTCCGAGAAAGGGACCAGCAAAATCTACGTGGATCCTGGACCACGGTTTGGAGGGTCATGACCACAGACTCAGTGGAGCCTCCCTTGGTGCATTACTCAATTGTGAGCAAGCGTTACATTGGTGTACGCATGACTCCAAATCTGAGTCAATGTCGGCCACCAAATATGCAACCTGCCAATAGCCTTCATCATGACTATGCCTGGGTGGGTATTGTGTAGGTTATGTATAAACATTTCCCTGCCTTTTTTGGCAAAACCACGTGATCACCCCATTAAAAACAATATGACTGGATGGACATTTCATCTTTACGTCGGTGAAACGGCTTCATTTCATCATTCATTTCCCCGGGAACAGCCGACCAGCTCCCATTGAGGACGCAACTTTTTACTAGTGATAGCATAGGGTCATCTGGCGAGCTGTGACGGGTGACCCCTCGCTCTCAAAAACATCCATGACCAGAAGCAAGTCTGCGGGTTGTGCCATTTCCACTCCGGTGGTGGGCAATGGTAGCCGACTGAGGGCATCACCACAGTTCTCCGTGCCTGGTCTGTGGCGGATAACATAGTCATAAGCGGACAATGTTAGTGCCTATCTGGATGCGGGATGAAGCATTTGTGTTTATACCTTTTGCTTTCTGAAAACAGCAAAATGAGCGATTTGTGGTCTGTTTCAAGCTCGAACCGATTCCAAATAGGTATTGGTGCATTTTCTTAACGCCGTATGCGCATGCTAACGCCTCTTGACCATACTTGTAGGCTCTTTTAGTCTTAGATCAACTTCTAGACGCATATGCAACCGGTTGCAGTTTGCCTCGTGCATTAGTTTGCTGTAACACACACCCGACCCTGTACGAAGATGCATCACAAGCTAGCACTAAACGTTTACACGGGTCATACAATACAAGTAACTTGTTAGACCATAGGTTTCTGCCTTCTCAAAGGCTGTCTCGAGATTTACCTCAAACCCAGTCATCACCCTTGCGTAGCAACATGTGCAATGGTTCCAGCAGAGTGCTCAACCCGGGTAGAAAGTTACCAAAATAGTTGAGTCCAAGGAACGAACGCAGCTCCATTACATTCTGTGGTCTTGGTGCGTTCTTGATGGCCTCCGTCTTTGAGTCCATGGGTCTGATGCCGTCTACCACAATCTTCCTCCCCAAAAATTCGACCTCTGGCGTCAGGAAAACTCACTTGGAGCGTTTCAGCCTGAGTCCCACTCTGTCTAGTCGACTTAGAACCTCTTCCAGGTTGTGTAGGTGTCACGACCGGTGATCAGGATGTCACCTTGAAACACAACGGTGTGCGGAACTGATTTCAGCAGACCTTCCATGTTCCTCTGGAAAATGGCAGCAGCCGAGCAAATCCCAAAAGGGCATCTGTGGTATATACAGTCCTTTGTACGTGTTGATGCATGTCAGTCTTTTTGAAGATTCAGCCAGCTCCTGTGTCCTGTAACCGGAGATTAGATCCAATTTGGTGATCGACTTTCCCCCCACCCCCACCCCCCCAGCCAACGTTGCGAACAGGTGATCCACATTGGGTAGTGGATACAGCTCTTGTAATGTGACTCGGTTGATCGTTACCTTGTAGTCTCCACAGATTCTGACCGTGCCATCGCTTTTCAACACCAGAACAATTTGGCTGGCCCACTCGTTGAACTCAACTGGCGATATGATTCCCTCTCATTGAAGTCTGTCCAGTTCAATCTTTACTTTCTCCCTCATCATATATAGAACCGCTCGAGCTTTATGAACAGGCCGTGCATCAGGGACTAAATGATCTGCATCTTGGCGCCTGTGCAGTTGCCGATGCCTGGTTCAAATAGCGACGGAAATTTGCTCAGCACTTGAGCGCACGAGGCGTCATCCACCGAAGATGGTGCTTTGATGTCATCCCAGTTCCATTGAATCTTTCCCAGCCAGCTTCTGCCGGATAGTGTTGAGCCATCGCCTGGTACAATCCACAGTGATTAGTCATGCACAGCTCCATCGTACGATACCTTCACTGCCACACTGTCAATGACTGGTATGAGCTCTTTGGTGTAAGTGCACTGCTTTGTATAAATCGGACTCAGTTTGGGCCTTCGTGCCTTGTTGCCCCACAGTTTCTCAAAAGCCTTCTGGCTCATAATTGACTGACTCGCCCCGTGTCCAACCCCATGGAAACTGGAATGCCATTTAATTTGACCTTCGCATTATAGAAGGGCTTTTGATGGTGAAGGTGTGTACCCCATACACTTCTTCCTCGGCCTCGGGTTGAGTTGCCTCTCGGTAGTTCTGCGTGATCCTCTTTGGATCGACCATCTTCAACCGACTCTGCCACATGGTGAGTCGCAGCATGTTTGCACATTCGCTGGAGGTGCCCCATTGTTTCGCAGCTTTTGCACACGTAGTGCTTGAATCGATGTTGATGGGCTCTGATTACCCCTGCAGCGCCAACATGTTAATGGATTCGCATTCACGCCCCACGGCGCACTGAGTATTCCTAGGTCTGGCAGCTGCAGATGTGTAGGCTCTGCCATGTACAGTTCTGCCTGCTACCAGCATTTTATGCATGGTACTTGCCAGTGAGCTTCGATGCTGTGACGATATCAGTTTAGTATTATCGTTCGTGGACATGAAAGCCTGAACTATCGTGATGGCCTTATTCAGGTCTGGGGATTTGGCAGACAGCCACTTGCGCAGAATTACATTGTGGCCCATTCCAAGCATGAAAAAGTCCTGCAGCATTTCCCCCAAATGTCCAGCAAAATCGCACGGTCTCGCAAGGCGACTTAGGTCGGCAACATAACTTGCCACGTCCTAGCCCTCGGAGCGATGGTGCGTGTATAGATGCGATACCAGGCCATTAAGATGCTCTCCTTCGGCTTGAGGTGTTCCCGAACCAGCGCATACAACTCTGCATTTGTCATTTCTGTTGGTTTCGTCGGTGTTAGCAGATTCTTGATGAGGCTGTATGTTGTAGACCCACAAACTGAGGAGAATTTCCCTGCGCTTGATTGCTTTATCGTCCGCATCCAGCTCGTTGGCCACGAAGTACTGGTCAAGACATTTTAACGAAGTCTTCCCAATCACCCTCAAGTTGCTCAAGAATATCAACGGCAGCCATAACCGCTTGAAAGTTCGTGATCTGTTACTCGTCACCAATTATGTTTAGATTAACTCCACAAGACTGAGTTCTGTGAGCTTAAACTGATGTGACCATAGTCTCTAATAAAACTCCAGTGCCAAAGCAGCATGGCAGACAACCTTTTATATTTGTTTGCGGTGTGCAGGTGCAGAAAGGAAAAGGAGGTGGGGTGGCTCTATTGATAAAGAATGGAATCGCTGCAATAGTGAGAACTGATATATGCTCAAAGGATCAGGATGTTGAAACAGTTTGGGTGGAGATAAGGAATGATAAGGGAAAAAAGTCACTCGTGAGTGTAGTATATAGACCCCCTAACAGTGGCAACTCTGTTGGTCGGAGCATAAACCAGGAAATAGTGGGGGCTTGTAAAAAGGAAACAGCAATAATCATGGGTGATTTTAACCTCCATATTGATTGGACAAATCAAATTAGTCAGGGTAGCCTTGAGGAAGAGTTCATTGAGTGCATAAGGGACTGGTTCCTTGAGCAGTATGTAACGGAACCAACCAGGGAGCAGGCTATCTTGTATCTGGTCCTGTGTAATGAGACAGGATTAATAAACAATCTCCTAGTAAAGGATCCCCTTGGAATGAGTGATCATAGCATGATTGAATTTCAAATTCAGATAGAGGGTGAGCAAGTTGGATCTCAAACCAGTGTACTAAGCTTAAATAAAGGAGACTATGAAGGTATGAGGGCAGAGTTGGCTAAAGTAGACTGGGAAAATAGATTGAAGTGTGGGATGGTTGATGAACAGTGGTGTATATTTAAAGAGATATTTCACAACTCTTAAGAAAAATATATTCCGGTAAGGAGGAAAGGGTGCAAGAGCAAAGGAAGCCATCTGTGGCTAACTAAAGAAATAAAGAACTGTATCTGATTTTAAAAACAAGGACATACAAAGCGGCCAAAACTAGTGGGAGGACAGAAGATTGGGAAGCTTTTAAAAGCCAGCAAAGAATGACTCAAAAAATGATTAAAAAAGGGAAGATAGACTATGAAAGTAAAGTAGCACAAAAGATAAAAACAGTTTCAGTGGGCCCAAGTTTCGAGCCGTGCCTAGAACGGCACAGTCCCGACCTGGATGCCCGTTTTTCGCGCCACAAAGTGCGCCTAAAAAAAACCCTCCCAGATTCTCCACCTCCCTGCAAGTCCTCTGGCCCTCGGCGCAGCGCAGCAGGAGCTGTAGGGGGCGGAGCCAGGTCTCTGTGCTGAAAACAGTGCCGGGACCTCTGCACATGCGTGCTACAGTGGGCGTGCATGTTCAGTAGTTCCAGGCGCCCAAAACTCTGTGGGAGGGGCCCGAAGCACGCAGCCTCTAGCCCTGGCCGAATGGCCTCACTGGGGCTGCGTGCATAAGGCTCCTCCCACGGCCAGCTCCTGCTTCCTCCCGACCCGACTCGACTCCTGCTTCCCCCCCCTGCCCCTGGACCCGACCCGACTCCTTCCCCCCCCCCCCCCCCCCCCCCCCAGACCGGACCTGACACCGACCTGACTCCCGCTTCCCCCCCCGACCCGCCTCCCGCTTTTCCCGCCCACCCCCGGACTGGATCCGACCTGACCTCCCTCCCCTCGACCTGACCTCCCTCACCCTCCCTCCCCCCGACCCGAACTGACCTACCTCCCACAACCCACGCTCCCCCCGACCCAACCCAACGCCACCTACCTGTAAATCTGGTGCTGGGGACGGGCCATGCCCGAAGTCTCGGGACCAGCCTGTTCAGCCTCCCTCCCCCTTCCCCTTCCCGCCCCCCCCCTCATCTCCTTTCTCCCCCTCCCCCCTTCTCCCCCATCCCTCCCCCTTCCCTCCCTCCCTCTACCCCCCTCCTCCCCTTCCCCTCGCTGTCAAAAACAGACACTGACTGACAGACAGAGAATGAGAGACACACAGACAGAGACACTGACAGAGACACACTGGGGGGCGGGGGGCATCCCAGCACGCTGTTGGAGGCTCCCGGTGCTGCAGTCGGTAAGTAGAAAATGTTTTATTTATTGATTTTTTTAAAAATTATTTCTTAATTTTTTTTTATTTTATTGGTTGATTTATTGATGTATTTATCATTTATTATTGATGATGGCTCTTTATTTGTAAAACTGAAGTGTTTAATGTTTGTAAACTTCCCTTTTAAACCCCCCACCCCACCATTCCTACACCTGATTTGTAAACTACGCCTGATTTTCTAAAGTGTAGACAAGGTTTTTTCGAGCGTACAAAAATCTTCACTTGCTCCATTCTAAGTTAGTTTGGAGTAAGTTTTAACTCACGAAACTTTGAAATCAGGCGTAAGTGGCCGGACACGCCCCCTTTTGGAAAAAAAAATTCTGTTCCAAAGTGAAACTGTTCTAACTGACTAGAACTGGAGCAAACTAAATGACGAGAATTCCGATTTCTAAGATACTCCGTTCTACACCAGTTGCTCCTATATAAAAAAAAAAATCAGGAACAAATCATGTGGAAACTTGGGGCCTATATGTATATAAAAGGGAAAAGAATGGCTAAAGTAAATGTTGGTCCCTTAGAGGACAAGACTGGGGAATTAGTAATGGGGAACATGGAGATGGCAGAAATTCTAAAGTATTTTGTATAGATTTTTACGGTAGAGGACACTAACAATATTCCAACAGTGGATAGTCAAGGGGCTATAGGGGAGGAGGAACGTAACACAATCACTAAGGAGGTGGTGCTCAGTAAGATAATGGGACTAAAGGAAAATAAATCCCCTGGACCTGATGGCTTGCATCCTATGGGTTAAAGAGAAGTAACGGCAGGGATAGTGGATGCATTGGTTGTAATTTACCAAAATTCCCTGGATTCTGGGGAGCTCCCAGCAGATTGGAAAACTGCAAATGTAATGCCCCTATTCAAAAAAGGAGGCAGACAAAAAGCAGGAAACTATAGACCAGTTAGCCTAACATCTGTGGTTGGGAAAATGTTGGAGTCCATTATTAAAGAAGCAGTAACAGGACATTTGGAAAAGCAAAATTTGGTCAGGCAAAGTCAGCATGGATTTATGAAGGGGAAGTCATGTTTGACACATTTGCTGGTATTCTTTGAGGATGTAACGAACAGGGTGAATAAAGGGGAACCAGTGGATGTGGTGTATTTGGGCTTCCAGAAGGCATTTGACAAGGTGCCACACAAAAGGTGGGGTAAAAGTTCACGAGGTTGGGGTAATATATTAGCATGGCTAGAGGATTGGCTGACAAACAGAAAACAGAGTCAGGATAAATGGTTCATTCTCTGGTTGGCAATCAGTAACGAGTGGGGTGCCGCAGGGATCAGTGCTGGGACCCCAACTATTTGCAATCCTATAACGACTTGGCTATGTTACACTCAGTCCCCTCTTCCAAGTTCGCTGACGATATAAAGATGGGAGGAAGGGTAATGTGTGAGGAGGACATAGCGGCTGCAGGAGGACATACAGGCTAAGTGGGCAAGAATTTGGCAGATGGAGTACAATGTTGGAAAGTGAGAGGTCATGCACTTTGGCAGAAAAAATCAAAGAGCAAGTTATTATTTAAATGGAGAAAGATTGCAAAGTGCTGCAGTACTGTGGGACCTTGGGGGTACTTGTGTATGAAACACACAAGGATAGTATGCAGGTACAGGAAGTAATCAGGAAGGCCAATGGAATCTTGGATTTTATTGCAAAGGGGATGGAGTACAAAAGCAGGGAAGTCTTGTTACAGCTGTACAGGGTATTCGTGAGGCCACACCTGGAATACTGCATGCAGTTTTGGTTTCCATATTTACGAAAGGATATACTTACTGTGGAGGCAGTTCAGAGAAGGTTCACTCGGTTGATCCTGGGGATGAGGGGGTTGACTTATGATAGGTTGAGTAGGTTGGGCCTCTACTCATTGCAATTCAGAAGAATGAGGTGTGATCTTATCGAAACGTCTAAGATTATGAGGGGGCTTGACAAGGTGGATGCAGAGAGATGTTGTCACTGATTGGGGAGACTAGAACTAGAGAGCACGATCTTAGAATAAAGGGCCGCCCATTTAGACTGAGAAGGAGAAATTTCTTCTGTGTTGTGAATCTGTGGAATTCGCTGTCTGAGCTGTGGAAGCTGGGACATTAAATAAATTTAAGATAGAAATAGACCTTTTCTTAAACAATAAGGGGATAAGGGGTTATGGGTAGGGAAGTGGAGCTGAGTCCATGATCAGATCAGCCATGATATTGAATGGCGGAGCAGGCTCGAGGGGGCCTTATGGCCTACTCCTCCTATTCTGTTCTTACGTTCTTATGACCCTTGGGTCTCCAACAGGTGTGCTCTCTTGTGGCAAGTCTTAGTTATAATGTTTACATACATAACCGGACTTGTTGACCACACTGCTGCCTGTGACGTCCAAATAGTCCAGCAGACTTGTGGCAAGGGCCTCCTGCCAGTTGGTAGAGGACCCACCTGCTGCCTTTCCATCACAAAAACCAATGCTTCATCTGAAAACTTCCGGGCTCTCTCCCTGGGGCAACAATCTATCAGCATTGGTAAATTAGTGCTTCTCTTTGTCCTCATGATTATTGAAGCAGCTCCACCCAACAATGCTGAGTGAGGTGCTACAGCATCAATTAACCTCCCCTTTTATGTACTGAAAAAAGCCTGTGGCAATCATTACTTGAGTTTAAGCTATACCAAATATTTGTCCATCTTTTCAGTGTAATGCCAATGAGCTTGAGTTGTAAGTCTAGAATCATGACTGCAATCATTTTAATGAGGAGTGAGGATGAATTTTGCCTGCAATCGAGACGATTTTCATCTGGTGCGACTTAACCATTTTTAGTCTAAACACTGCCCACTCCTTGGCTAACGAATTTTTAGCCCTCTGTTGGAGTCTGATAGAACCTGGTGGACAGTGAGAATATTCTCCGGCCACGCACACATGCTTGATCTTTGACTTCAACTCCACTTTCCCGCCCGTGAGAATGTGAATAGAAGGGTTGTGAATGTCAGTTGAAAAGGATCATGGGAAGATAGCTAAAAGAAAATGTCAAGCTGCGATATTTTTAATGTCGACACAAAAAGGGGTTACTCAGAGTTGTGGTCAAACACGAGTTACGTGAAAAAGCAAAGTCAGGCATGAGTCAGACGAGGGGCTGCTATAACCAGCCGTAAAATAGGGAAATGCTATGTAAAATGAAACTGTAAACACATCCCTGGAGCCCGCCCTATTTGGAGAGTTGTTGGCCTGCAATTGGGTATGCTATGGGGGAAGCTGACCAATGATTGTATAAACTGAGTGCCACTCAAATATGTTCTGTAACAATGTATAAATATTGAGCTTTTGTACTGTTACGAGACTTGTCAAGAGAGAGGTGGACAGGCTCAAATCGAGGGTGTTCCCTTTATCTTAACAGGTCCAGGCTGGATAATCTCTAATAAAGGTCTTATGTTGCTAAGACTAAAAGTGTGTGTGTCAGTGAATTCGCTGAAACAGATTGAAGGGAAAAGAATCCAGTATCTACACCCAAACCCCCATATCCTTTGATTCCCCTAGAATAAGTAGAGAATTCCAAAGATTCACAACTTAAGTGAAGAAATTCCTCCTCATCTCCGTTGTAAATGGCTGACCCCTTATCCTGAGACTATGCCCCCTAGTTCTTGAATCCCCAGCCAGGGGGAACAACCTCTCAGCATCCTCCGGATCTTACATGTTTCAATGAAATCGCCTCTCATTCTTCTAACCTCGAGAGGGTAGGCCCAATTTACTCGAGATCTCCTCATAGGGCAACCTTTCATCCCAGGGATCACTCTAGTGAACCTTCGTTGCACCGCCTCTATGTATGTCCTTTCTCATAAGGAGACCAAAACTGCACAGTACTCCAGGTGTGGTCTCGCCAAAGCCCTGTGCAATTGGCACAACTCGGCGCCGAACCTGCGGCCAACATCTTGCCATAGACAACTAGGCCCATGCAGCAGTGCCTGGTCTCTAGTCATCTTGGACCCCCTTGCCACTGGACCAAGACCTTGCACAGCTAAGCCCGTGTGGTAACCGGTATGCAATGACCACCCCACGTTAAAAGAACTCGCGCACAGACATCTTCCACTCCTCTAACATTAAGTGTTGATACGGATTCTTTTTCCCTCAATCTGTTTCAGCAAATACACTGACACACGAACACCTTGCCTTTTCTGTAAAGGACCTTTATTGAAGATTCTCCGGCCGGGACTTGTCAAGACAAAGGAACACACACAATCCGAGCCTGTTTTCCTTCCCCTGGACAAGCCCCTTTTCAGCGCGAAAAGCACAGTAGATATACATTTTCAAAACAACACATTTGATTAGCACTTGGTCTATCCAATCCCTTTCTGCCTCTTCCCCCCCCCCCCCCCCCCCCGAGTACGTCCAATGGCAGGCAAGAAAGTCTCCCAATTGGGGCTGGTGTCAGGTAGGTTAGTTATAGCTTTGCTACACTGTCTTCCCTTATCAGTAAAGAACCCAATTAGTTTCTCTTCCTCATCAGTAGAAGCTATTATTTTTCCCTTCCTATCTAGAATTGCTTGCTTTCTTTGTGCTGCCTTGGGCTTTCTCATGACCTGTGTCTAACCTCAACTTCAACTCTTGGTAACCCCTTTTTTTTTTCTGTTGATTCTGCAGTTGTCTGTATCGTGACCATTTCTTTAGCTATTTTCCCATGATTCCCTATTTCCATCCTTTTGCCACCTTCTCTAGTCATCTACCACTTTCGCAACCCTTTTACACATTCTCATTTCCCCCCTTTTATCATTCCATGATAATCCTGGTGCTTATTCCAGGAGTATAGCGTTTAGCCGTGCGCACTCTCTTTCCTGATCCTCCTTGTTGTCTGAGAGTCCGCCTCGAGCCTCTTCGCAAGGTCTTATCAATGTCTGTTTAGGTTCTCACATCGTATCCTGTTGGAATATTATTGACTTGATAACTTCTGGAGCCTTGGTACAAGGCCGAAGAGAGGCCTTTTACCTCCTTATGGGCCAGTGCAGGAACCAGCACTTTAACCCTTGTCCCACTGATACCCCTAATGCCAAATTTTTCTCCTACATTTCCCCCCTTTTGGCCCTTGGCTATATGCCAAGCTGGCCATATTTCCCAATAACTATCTCCCTGTAGGCAAGTTCCAGATAGGTTCGTTCACCTGGGTGGCCATCTCCCAAGCTTCGGGACCTCCTGAAACCTTCCCACAGTTATATAAGGCAAGTCCTTCCTGTAGGACTGCTTAAATTTTCATCCCTTATGGCCTTAATCATAGTGCGTGCCCTGACTTATCATTTGGCCTGTTTAATTTGTGCACATGTTAATCCCATCATGACCATCAGAACCAGGCCCTGTATTACTACAAGTACATGTGATATTATTCTTATCCATGGGTGAATTTGAATATTAAGTCCAATGTCCCACAGCTTTAAGTACCAGGGCTGATCAGCCAGCATTGCGTTAGTGTGTCTCTGTAAATTGTCTATTTCTTCCATCAGCCGGACACACTGTCGTCTTTGATTCTGGATTCCTTGCACCAAACGTAATTGTTCCTCATTTAGTTCCGGTATCTGTTTGCCTTGCGGTTCCCATACCGCCTCTTCGTATCCCTCTCTAAGGGTATCCGTGATTGTTCCATCGATGATTTCCGTTGTCTCGGGATGTATATGATATCCGTCTGTCTATTTCTCCCTTGGGTCTGAAGCAGAAGTTAGGAGTAATGAGGACACGGGGTGACTCCTCCCCTGGTCTTAATGGTTAAGTTGGCTGCCCCCGTGCTCACGTATCACTCTCCGTTCCCTTGCGGGGCAGCGATGGTCTCAAGATCGTATTCGAGAGGAGTGATACTCAGTATGCATCCGTTTGTTTGGTGGAATCTGCAATCATCATTCGTCATTCATGGCGTACCTCGACATAAAACCACTCGGTTAATTTTATAGCAGTCAGTTATATCAATGCCTTTGGTACTATTAATTTTAATCACCCGTCTGGCAGGCTGATGGTAACGTAACCGAGTTTGGTTTCTCACTTCACCAATATTATCGATCTGATATAAGGGGTCTCCCTTTGTTACATCATACTGTGGTATGGACAACACAAATCTGATCATATTCACCCGCCCAGTAATACATCTGAATTTCGGCACCCATGCGTGACTATTCCTTTGTACCTCGCATGTGTTATTGATTTTTTTATCGAGTCCAATTGTTAAGTATGCTGTTCGGAATCCAATCTGGTATGTCTCCATTCTGGAGTTGCTCCAAATTATGTTGTACCTCACTTAATATCCAGGACCCATACCCGGAGCAAACTATCTCAGCCTGTAATCATTTACTTATATCTTTCCCCATTGCGTGGATCAATTTTATTGTCTTGGCATTTCGGCAATGTATGGGCCACTTGTAACAGTTCCCCTTCCGTGCCATCTCCCCACCGCGCATGTAGGGCTTGGTTATCCAAGTCCCTCCCCATTAAACCACTCAAGACTACGCCATTAAGTTGTTAACCTGGTCGTATATTGCCTACAGGCCTATGGAATTCATCGTCATAACCCCTGCCGCATAACCCGTGCCTAGTGTTTCTAGTATTCCCCTTTTTTTTTTCGACCTTGCCCCGTTCCATTTCTGACATTAAATCTCAGGGTAGTGGGTTCCGGGCCTTCGAGGATCCGTTGTGCCAGGTTCTGGTATAGACTTATAGTTTCATTCCCACAGAAGCTAGGAAAAATGATATCCATTAGGTTTAGGATAAGTAGTCGCTGACGCACCCCAAATTATATCCTTTCTTTAGATTCTTTTATTACTAGCCCCCCTTTTTAGGTTGTATTCCTTTTTCTTTGTGCTGCACATGATCAATACCGGCTTCTCCGTGTTATAACCGTGTCACGCTTCAGGGCATACACCTTATATTCCAGAGACCTCCCTTGGTCTTTATTTTATCTCACTGGCCAGTTTCCCTAAACATCCTGGGGTCCCACCCCCTTTTTGCTCCATTCTGTTCCCACCCTTCTGTTCTTGCGGGGTGGATCTGGCTGCTTGTTTGCAGCTTCGTCCGCCCAGGCATGAGCTTCTAGAACTGAAATTCCATCCAGTTGGATTTCTGCGCCCTTCCCCTTTTGGTCCTATGACCTTGCTCCTGTCCTCGGAATCTACTGGCGCCCATGGCATCGGCAGCCTGCTGCATTACAACCTTACTTAATACACTATACATAGCGATGCGTTAAAATAAGTTCTGTCCTTGCTCCAGTCCTTGGCTACTAGGTTGCATATTTCGGCAGTCAAATTAAACAAAGCTAGTTCATGTTGTTGTATCTTTCCTGCGTGTGCTATATCTCTTGTAGTCCATCTGTATTATCCAGTGCCTGCGTGGGCCTCAAGGTCCCCAGTATCCTGAGTCTCCAGAGTCGAAGTAGCCGCTGCGGTCCCATCTCGGTGAGTGTTTTATCTGTAAATTTTAAACAGATAGCCTGGTCGTCACCAGGTGTTAGGTTCTGGTCTACTCATCTTTTATCCGTGCATGTCGAGGTCACTCTGTGAAATCGGAGGTAAAGTTAGGTTGGGTTTGTAGACTACACTTGCCCACCGTGGGTACATTGGCTCTATTGCCATAGGTGATGGTGCTATGGCTGCGCACTGCACTATCCGTCTGGCCCCGTTTTTTTTTTAAATCTGTTCCAGCTTATTTATCTTAGCTTTTAACTCTTGAATTTGTTTTTGTTTGAGTATCTTTCTTTTATTTATGTCAGGCGAGTATTACATAGGCTAGTTCTGTTTTTATTTTTATTCTGACTATCGCACCATTTCCTCTGTTAGGGGAGTCTTTTTTATTCTATTAAGAAATCCAAATTAATAATGTCCAGTATAAAACAGCTGTCAATGGAAAGGGTTAACTCCTTTACAGGTTTGTAAGAAAGCCTGATGTCATTACGTGACTTCACGTAATCATCCGAAAAATTCATTTTTTTTTTTAAAGTCTTTGTGCCTTCAAAACTTGCTTAGAAATTAGGAATCCATTAAAACAGCAGAAATCATTAGTAAAGCCGTCATAATAAAAGTCTTCTCATCAGGGAAGACGACATTTTAGATTAAACTCCAATTTTTTTTTTAACTTCTAATTCAAGTACTTGCCAAAGATTTTTTTTTTAAATTGATTGATTTAAAACGAGACCACACATTTTTAATAGCTATTTTGTTTACTGAAATTCAATTTCGCCATCAGCCTCGGTCAATGCAAGGCCAGCCATTTGACTACGTAGTCTATCAATACCCTTTTCAGAGGTCCGAGTGGAGCTCTTGGTACGTTTTTCGTGCGCGCACTCTTTCTTTAATACATCTAGGGGTTTAACATGTCTTCCTTCCATTAATGAGTCCTAATTTAGTGGTGTTTTCCTGCCAACTTGACAGAAGTGATTCATCTTTTCAAACTGCAGTGGAACTTTCTCATCATTTAAAATCATTATCAATGGAGTGTCTTTTACCTCTTCCAAAATTTTTTTCAATTAAGCCAATATCTTTTTCATAGCAAATATCAGCTAGTATTTAGTAATTTGCAAGTATTTAGTAAGTTATGTCCTTTTCCATCTCAACACTTTTTTTTTTCCTTTTAGCACCTATTTAGTACGTTACATTTTTTTTAAGATCTCCTTTCTTCAAATTAGGTTTTTGTATTTTACAGAGGGCTCGTGTCTCGGTAAATGTTAATTTAAAATCATCAGACAATCGAAGACGCTTTTTCTTTCAAATTCGTTCAATTTGTTTTCTTTCAAGGTTGCGTCTTTTTTTCCGTCTTTTCCATAACTAGAGGGGAGTCTGGCACGTAGGCTGAGAGGGTTGCTTTTCGTTATCTCAATTGTTCCAGTTTCAAGGTCGTTACAATGTCTCTTCTAAACTGCTAAAGCTTGTTGTTTTTAACATTTTTCAAAAGTCCCTTTTACACCTTTGCAGATAGCTCGCCATTCGCCCAGGAGTTTGACCTGATCCCTGAAGGTATTTCTAGATTGTTTCCAAACCTTTTAGTTTTATATCTCCTATTTTCTTTGAGATCAGATTTAATATAATTTTTTTTGGAATCCACCTCAGTATTTTGCTGTGCCTTCTCTTAATATCTCAAAATCCCAATTCAAATTTTGTAATTTCAATCTTTATTTCAAATTTTTTTTTTTGAGCTAGAAGCTTTTTTAAAAAGGCATTCTTTATCTCATTCCTAGACTAAATTTATGTCTTTCAACCCAATGTAATCAATCATTGCATGTTTTCTTTCGACAAGTAAATGAGCGTGTCAAATATTTTTTTTTTCAACCACCGGGACCATGTATTTTTTATCTTTTACTCAACAAACCCATCCTTTGTGCATTTCCTAGCTCCATAACTTATCATCCGAATATATCCACACCTGCGTTCCTAACTTAAAATGTCTTAAAACTTCCCACATACAGGCCAACACTACAAAGGGTTGAAAAAACTTTCACTTTATTTGGAGAAGTGGGAGGAGCCTAAATTAATAGACAGCTGCATCACCTCCAAACAGGCTTTTTAAAAAAACGTGAAAAGATAAAAATTCATTCCGCAGTCAAAAAATCACACGTACTCATTCAAAAACAGACATTCACAAAAGTCTCTCTTCTTTCAACAAAGCTTATTAATTAAAACATTTTTCTTTGGCCAGCTCTATTTTTGGATCCATGATTGCCCAATTTTATCCTTACACAATTCCTCGCGTCGCCTCACGATTTAGTTTTACACAATTTCCATTTTCTTCCGCGTCGCCCCGCGGTTTTCCTATTCGCGTCGCCGCGCGATAGTCTATTTCCCTATCCCTCCGCGTCACCGTGCGGTTCGCGTCGCCGCGTAATTTAAGTCCAATCAGCGCCTAGAATGACTAAGTGATATACAAAGTCGACGTCGTACCTAACTTGGACACTTATTTCCTAAGTTAAAAGGTATTCGCCAGATTGACCTGGATCTCGTTCAGACGCTACCTGAGAACCAGCGAGTAGCCAAACTTTCCTCAGACTTTTGGAACTGAAGGAAACTGAAGTGGTATTTTAAAGGGTACTCACTCCAATGGCCACTTTCCTCCCGTCTCGTCCAAGGCTAGTCTGGCTCTTAATTCGCAAGCTTTCGGCAGCCGTCTGTTGAGATCCTACTTCTGACACCAAATGTTGATACGGATTCTTTTTCCCTCAATCTGTTTCAGCGAATACACTGACACACGAACACCTTGCCTTTTCTGTAAAGGACCTTTATTGAAGATTCTCTGGCCGGGACTTGTAAGACAAAGGAACACACTCAATCAGAGCCTGTTTACCTTCCCCAGACAAGCCCCTTTTTAGCGCGAAAAGCACAGTAGATATACATTTTCAAAACAACACATTTGATTAGCACTTGGTCTATCCAATCCCTTTCTGCCTCCCCCCCCCCCCCCCCCCCCCCCCCCGAGTATGTCCAATGGCAGGCAAGAAAGTCTCCCAATTAGGGCTGGTGTCAGGTAGGTTAGTTATAGCTTTGCTACACTGTCTTCCCTTATCAGTAAAGAACCCAATTAGTTTCTCTTCCTCATCAGTAGAAGCTATTACTTTTCCCTTCCTATCTAGAATTGCTTTCTTTCTTTGTGCTGCCTTGGGCTTTCTCATGACCTGTGTCTAACCTCAACTTCAACTCTTGGTAACCCCTTTTTTTTCTGTTGATTCTGCAGTTGTCTGTATCTTGACCATTTCTTTAGCTATTTTCCCATGATTCCCTATCTCCATCCTTTTGCCACCTTCTCTAGTCATCTACCACTTTCGCAACCCTTTTACACATTCTCAGAAGTTCGGGAGCTGGAACTCAGGACCCTCATGGATAACCCCCAACAGTGACAGACTGGAACACCGCACCGCCATAGTTGCCTGGGAACTTAAACGCTTTGATGTCGACATCGCCGCCCTAAGCGAGACCCGACGGTCATGGGAAGGCCAGCTCAAGGAACAAGGTGGAGGTTGCACCTTTTGGAAAGGGAATCCAGAGGAAGAATGCCACCTCCACTGAGTCAGCTTCGCCATCAAAAATGAGCTGGTTGACCGTCTTAAAGACTCCCCCTGCGGGGCCAACGAACGCCTCATGATTCTTCGACTCACCCTATCCCCGAACCAGTGCGCCACAGTCATCAGTGCATAGTCCCCAATGCTAAGCACTGACTGCACTTGATCAGCTCTGCTGGGCAGGCCACATAGTTCGCATGCCAGACACTAGACTCCCAAAGCAAGCGCTCTACTCTGAATTCTTTCATGGTAAAGGAGTCAAAGGTGGGCAACGGAAACGTTCAGCATCCCCACTGACACCTGGGAGTCCTTGGCCAAAGACTGCCCCAAGTGGAGGAAGTGCATCCATCCAGGAGGGCGCTGAGCTCCTCGAGTCTCGTCGCCAAGAGCATGCAGAAATCAAGCGCAGGCAGCATAAAGAGCGTGAGGCAAACCTGTCCCACCCACCCTTTCCCTCAACGACTATCTGTCCCACCTGTGACAGGGACTGTGGTTCTTGTATTGGGCTGTACAGCCACCGAAGAACTCATGTTAAGAGTGAAAGCAAGTCTTCCTTTATTCCGAGGGACTGTCTATGATGATATACAATTTAGTTAGACTTCTTACTCTTGTACTCCAACCCCCTTGCAATAAAGGTCAACATGCCATTTGCCTTCCTAATTGCTTGTTGAACCTGCATACTAATTTTGTACAAAGACATCTAAATCTCTCTGAACACCAACATTTAATAGATTTTCACCATTTAAAAAAAAAAAAAAATTCTGTTTTTCTATTCTTCCTACCAAAGTGAGTAACCTCCCATTTCCTCACGTTATACTCCATCTGTTCACTCACTTAACCTGTCCATAATCCCTTTCCAGGCTCTCTCTGTTCTTATCACAGCTTACTTTCCCACCTAGCTTTGTATAGTCAGCAAACTTGGATATATTACACCTAAGTCCCTTCATCTATGTCATTAATATTATCATAGTGCCTCATCCTCAACCTACCTGTCTTTTTTTTTTTATGGCTCAATATCACACTAGCCATGGGTATAGCAGGGGTGGGAGTAGTAGAAAAGGAGAAATTCCCAAACAGAGGCATTGGAAAAGCCCTAAACTTTCTCAAATTTGGAAACTTAAAATTCCATGCAGGGTAGCTCCTTTCAATTTACGTGTAAATTATAAACTTGCATATCTACACTTTCCAGCAATCAAAACCATTCTAATGTAGTCAAGAGTTTACAGACCAACTACCCATTGTCCATTTTAAGGAATCACCAATTCAGTTACTATCTAGAACTAAGGTTCTGGTTGATCTATTACTTCAGACACCCCACCAAAACTCATGTACATAATTTGTGTCTATTCAAACTGTGGATGAATCGGGTTAATTTTGTGCATTGGCTATCTGCCAGTGATGACAGACAAAGGGTTTTTTCTGGCTATAGGTATCTGAAGCCTATTTGAATTGTTATGTCCTATCGATTTTAAAATCACCTAAAAAGAACTAACATGAAAATGTTTCATATTCAATGCATGAACAAAACTGTGCTTGTCACAGTAAAGAAAGAGGGAATGGTATAAACATGGAAGGCATATTGATGCAATAAATGGGGCAAGGCCAATAGTCTAACCAAAATTACTGTCTACTGTTAACATTAAACTGTTTGCAGAGGTATTTTTGGAGTAACTGCAAGCATTATTGCTGTGAATTATAACTTCCTGTGCATTTGTGGTTTTATTCTCTAATTTGTAATTAATTTAGTATGGTAGGTCGCACTTTGGTTGAAATTAAATGGTGCCAGTTATTGCCCTACTTAAATCAATCCATGAAATTTAAAAGGAAATTATGGTGGACAAAAAGATGAGACTACTTTAGATGATGGATGTGGTGTCATGAACATTATGGTACCACTTTCTCTGGACAGTAAGCGTTGTGAAATGTAACTAAATAATGGACCAGATTTTGCTGTAGAAATATTGGGGAGGCTAACTGTGCACACCATTATTAAAGTGTAAATTGGTCAGCAACTTCCGGCGACTGAACATACCCAGTTAAATGCCGAAATCACAACGTTGTTGTACAAGTTGCCCTGCTCCTGCAGAAGCTGTGCAAGAATGGTTTCTGAGATTCTGCATTAAAATTCACTGAACACCATGGAGGTAAACATGGAAACATAGAAACATAGAAAATAGGTGCAGGAGTAGGCCATTCGGACCTTCGAGCCTGCACCGCCATTCAATGAGTTCATGGCTGAACATGCAACTTCAGTACCCCATTCCTGCTTTCTCGCCATACCCCTTGATCCCCCTAGTAGTAAGGACTTCATCTAACCCCTTTTTGAATATATATAGTGAATTGGCCTCAACAACTTTCTGTGGTAGAGAATTCCACAGGTTCACCACTCTCTGGGTGAAGAAGTTTCTCCTCATCTCGGTCCTAAATGGCTTAGCCTGTGACCCCTGGTTCTGGACTTCCCCAACATTGGGAACATTCTTCCTGCATCTAACCTGTCTAAACCTGTCAATTTTAAACGTTTCTATGCGATCCCCTCTCATTCTTCTGAACTCCAGTGAATACAAGCCCAATTGATCCAGTCTTTCTTGATGGGTCATTCCTGCCATCCCGGGAATCAGTCTGGTGAACCTTCGCTGCACTCCCTCAATAGCAAGAATGTCCTTCCTCAAGTTAGGAGACCAAAACTGTGCACAATACTCCAGGTATGGCCTCACCAAGGTCCTGTACAACTGTAGCAACACCTCCCTGCCCCTGTACTCAAATCCCCTCGCTATGAAGGCCAACATGCCATTTGCTTTCTTAACCACCTGCTGTACCTGCATGCCAACCTTCAATGACTGATGTACCATGACACTCAGGTCTCGTTGCACCTTCACTTTTCCTAATCTGTCACCATTCAGATAATAGTCTGTCTCTCTGTTTTTACCACCAAAGTGGATAACCTCACATTTATCCACATTATACTTCATCTGCCATGCATTTGCCCACTCACCTAACCTATCCAAGTCACTCTGCAGCCTCATAGCATCCTCCTCACAGCTCACACTGCCACCCAACTTAGTGTCATCCGCAAATTTGGAGATACTACATTTAATCCCCTCGTCTAAATCATTAATGTACAGTGTAAACAGCTGGGGCCCCAGCACAGAACCTTGCGGTACCCCACTAGTCACTGCCTGCCATTCTGAAAAGTACCCATTTACTCCTCCTCTTTGCTTCCTGTCTGACAACCAGTTCTCAATCCACATCAGCACACTACCCCCAATCCCATGTGCTTTAACTTTGCACATTAATCTCTTGTGTGGGACCTTGTCGAAAGCCTTCTGAAAGTCCAAATATACCACATCAACTGGTTCTCCCTTGTCCACTCTACTGGAAATATCCTCAAAAAAATTCCAGAAGATTTGTCAAGCATGATTTCCCTTTCACAAATCCATGCTGACTTGGACCTATCATGTCACCTCTTTCCAAATGCATTGCTATGAAATCCTTAATAATTGATTCCATCATTTTACCCACTACTGAGGTCAGGCTGACCGGTCTATAATTCCCTGTTTTCTCTCTCCCTCCTTTTTAAAAAAAAAAAAAAAGGTGGGGTTACATTGACTACCCTCCACTCGATAGGAACTGATCCAGAGTCAATGGAATGTTGGAAAATGACTGTCCATGCATCCGCTATTTCCAAGGCCACCTCCTTAAGTACTCTGGGATGCAGTCCATCAGGCCCAGGGGATTTATCTGCCTTCAATCCCATCAATTTCCCCAACACAATTTCCTGACTAATAAGGATTTCCCTCAGTTCCTCCTTCTTACTAGACCCTCTGACTCCTTTTATATCCGGAAGGTTGTTTGTGTCCTCCTTAATGAATACCGAACCAAAGTACTTGTTCAATTGGTCTGCCATTTCTTTGTTCCCAGTTATGACTTCCCCTGATTCTGACTGCAGGGGACTTACGTTTGTCTTTACTAACCTTTCTCTCTTTACCTATCTTTAGAAGGTACTGTACTTGTGTGATACATATACCCATTAAACTTGCCAGAAAAAGTTGGGGCTTGTCCATTCCAGTGCAAGTGCATTTTTAATGGCGTGCTAAGTTTTTATCACGGCCAACAGCCTCTCTGGCATGGAAATTTTACTTTAAGTGTGGAGTCTCATTCCCTCAGATTTTAATTATTGGAGATTTTTAAAAAATAAAGTGTTTTTTTCTCCCTGTATTATCTCTCTCAATTCCATATTTCTTTTTATTTCATTTTCTATATCTGATTATGACATTGAATTAAATATTTTAACTGACACTTCTCATTACAATTCTTCAATCTGATTGGTTAAGGGGATGCACAGTTGCTTTCCCTGTTTACACAGGCCCCAGATCCCCTGTAGACAGTGCTGTGCCCAATCGCACCAAGTTTCAGTGCATAATCCCATTGAAAGTCTGCAAGTGTAACGAACGGCTAGTGCCGTTCGCTCATCACTGAGAGAAAATTCCGGCCCAATGTGGTGGTGCTTTCAGCCTCTACTATTCAAATTATCCAATTTTAAAGACCGTAAAAAAGAAAACACATGCACAACAATATCATTATTGAACCTTAATAAAAATTAAACACATCATTTAAAATTGAACCTCAGACATTAAACACATCCTTTTTTTACAATCTCTACAATTCCCTTAGTAAAAACAGCAACCAAATCACCACACATTAATACCCCTATACAGTTACCAGATAACTGTAGTACTTTGAGGAAAATGAAACCAAAAACTAATAAAACACTTCTTAATTCCTATTTGTTTGCAGTATATATTTTGGTTTTGCTTCAACAGATTGCTGTCATTTACTATTGCTACTCCTGGTCGCTCAGCTCTACTTCACCAGTCGATAATAAATTTAATGTAAGATAACGAAAGGGAGCTCTGAACTCTTAAAGGTTCCCTTTCAGAATTCTACGTTCAAATTGTTTTTCTTTGAATTATGAATTGAGAGTTAAACCATGGAAATTTTAAAAATTTGTTGGTCTGAAGCTTAAAGTATTTAACAGCACTGCTACCTCAGCTACAACATTGAAATATTTAACACAACAACTATCTCGAGCAATAATGTTCCACAAATTCAAATACTGTCACTTTCACATTTATTGCTCATTTCTCTTTTAATTCAAAAAACATGCAAAATACTTGTACTAATCTTCTGTGTGGTTTTCAAGATTTTTGTCTCGTAAGCTAGCTTAATTTGTGTGTGTGTATTGCTTGGTTAAGCAGCTTGTTTCCAACTGCGCAAGTGCTAGAATTAAGCTTTTACCATTCCATTTTTTTTAAAGCTGAAATACAATTTTTTTTAAAAAGGTCACAAAATGCTTACTCAGTTACAGTGCTTACATGCCTTTTCAAGTAACGTTACCTCATTCTCACTGGTGTCATCAGATTGAATGTGTTCTGAGCTTAATTATGGCTTCGACTGTCTGATTTGAAAAATAACTTTTGTCTTGAGCTATGAATAGGATGGGTGGCCGATTGACTAAAAATTACAGGGATGCAGAACATTATACAGCTGTTCCCTCTTGAATAAAACAAAGTCGCTTGAGCCATTCTGACAGACAAGTGCTCCATTATTTTGTAGGATTAAACCGGATAGTAATGGTTATTTCCCAACTGCCTTTTCTCCATGATTCTTTGCTTCCACTGTTGAATCTGGATGTTTCCTCAAGAATGAGTATCTCCATATCAAATTTGCAGTTTACAATTAGTACTATATAGCTTGTTTTCATACTTTGATGATTGCTGAACTCTAGGGAAACAAAATCTTCAATTTAACTCTGGTTTTTCATGTATTTTCATTTCATCTAATAAGTTATTTCAAGGCTGTTATCCAAGAAGTGCCAGCCTTTTAAAAGGTTCTAGCCAATTTTAGTTTATACAGAGCATCGCAATCTAAAGAGGCATGTAATGAAGTAAATCAACGTTTAATTGCAGATCAGAATAGTTTATGGGATTACAAGCCTTATTTGGATTTACTGTTAATTGTTTAAGTTTGAAACTTCTTTTTTTTTACATTGTTGGTCAGTAACATCTAGATCAGCTATCTGTAAATATTGTGGTGATGTCTTACTACGCAGGAAAGGAATCAAACAAGTGCTTTAAGCAAAGATTGGTCACTACAATTTGCTGATCTGAATGCCCTTGTGTGTAATAGTGTATGGGTTAGTGCTCATAGATGAGCTCTCATCTATGCATATTCTAATTCCTTGGTATTGCAGGAGAAATATGTTTAAATTTCATTTTGTAACAGTCATACATGCCGATTTTTAATTTTTTTTATTTCCTGTTTTTAATTCTTTGCCTACAGCAGACCTGAATTTGTTACAATGTTCCCTGTAAACTGTGCTTTGTTCTGCGCGGCTTGATTATTTTAATACGCAGCCCCTTTAAATTTATCTGCATGCGCGGTATTTGCTATGTAAAAACCAGTGAACGACTTGTGCGGCCGCCTTAGAGGGAACATTGGCTGTAGGTACTTGTCGGGTTCAATGGCAACAGTCTGAGCATTTTGTGGGCGTTGACTCTGTCCTATATCTACTTGTACGATACCAGGGATGTAACAGTAGCATCCATCCCCTTAGGATCTGGACGAGACCCTCATACACAGACCGAGTTAACACTCGATGGGGTGAGGCTTGGTTCGAATTGTTAAGTTGCTTTGTTTCACAGTAAGATGAATGTACAGAACAATAATTTTGATTGGACTCATCATCAAAACTTTGCATGTACTAACATAACAATGAACATTATTATCTGTAAACATCTTCTATGGATTTTTCAATGTTAATTGTGTCTACACTAATGTTCTGTTTTTATATAATTGCTGTTAGTACCTGTAAGTGGAACTATAATAGGTTTTCCAATTGGGAGACTTGGCCATTTATCATATTTTCCCTGTGCCGCTGCAATTCCCCAATTAAAAAAAAAACACCCTGTCTATGTAGTTGTCGGCTCTTGTTACTGGGTGACATTGTAGAGCAGATTTGTTAACCTTCATCTGAAAATTTTTCACATGCCATTTTTCTTCTCGGTGAGTGAAATTCATAATGTCTGAAATAAGATTTTGAACAAACCACTTAAATTTTTTTATATATTTTGCAATAACCTGATTAAATTATAACATGATTATATTTATCAATTGAATTCTTTCTTGACACTGTTGTTAAAGTTTTTAGTTCAAGGCCTTGCCCTGTGTCAAAAGCTGTGCTTCGCCTGGATATTTTTACATCACAACAGATAGATTAATCATATGTTGATTCTGATCGTGTGCAGTTTGCAGAATTTTCCTGCCACAGTCTGTATATTAAAATGAGCTGAAGGGTGAAAAGTGTGTGTTTCCCTCACCCAGGATTTGAGACTTTCGTTGCTTTTCCTAAAGCCTTTGAAAGAACCTGGAGATTGAATTCTCAAAACTTTTGTTTTAGGCAAATAATGAACTTGCCTAAATATTTTAGTTGTGCTTTTTTCTATAATGAATTGCTCACAGGAAAAGAGGCACTAGTATGAACAATTGCATCTGTTGTGCGAGAGGCAGCATGTGGGAACAGAAGTACCTGTAAGCGTCGTCTTTTCTAACCATTAATGGGGAAAAAAAAACAAGATTGCCTTTTTTTAAATCCAATGCTTGTAAACAATGTATTTTCATTGTGTAAACGTATATATTCAGTTTTAAAAGAATCTCTTGAACCATTTTTGAAGCTGAAGTCCCACCACAGAGTTGAGCCTGGGAACTTCTCTACATGGCTTACCAAGTTATCTTGTTCATTTTGTAATCTGTTGAAAAATATGTTTCAAAAACAATACAACAGGGACTAATTTTATTGGCTAAATACTGTGTTGACATAGCATTCATATAGTGTAAATTGGGGGTCTTTCAACCAGCCAGGAACTTCTGACAACAGAAACCCTTTGACTAGAATTCGCCAATGTAAGCATTCCAAACTAGATCATTGTGCTGAGATGAAAAATTAGCTGGATGATTGATTTTTACAATTTAATAATCAAAACATGTTTGGGGAAAAAAAACTACTGGTGCCTGATTTAGATTCCAGCATAGATAAGTAGCTGTACTCAACATGCTAGTGCAGCAGGAAGTAGAGTGCTCCAAAAATACGACTAAGCATGCATCACAGACACGTCTGTGAACCACAACTCGCTTGTGGCTGATTTGGTGCATTTATTATGTCTGCACTCAGAGCTCCACACTTTAATTTTTCTTTCGGTAGCACTTGCATAAGCAAGGGGTTAAGAAGTGATTTTAAGTAATAAATTCAGACTGTGGAGCATTTCTGCTATGTTCATGCATGCTTTGATGAGCTGAGCAAGCATCAGGTATGTCCATCATAATGACATCCTCCCAGGCAAACACATTTCACAATATAACTGGTTTGAAATCTGAATTTTAGTAGTGTGATTTGTCACTGCCATTCCTTCCGTTCAGAAGTTACCCGAGACAAGGCAGCTTCAGAAAATATGAAATAGTGAACTGTTAGTGCTGCATTTTTACCAACCGTCTAAGTAATCGCCTTCCTTTTTGTAAATCAGAAGATAGCCAAGATAATTTTGCATCAAATATTCTTCTGTTCTGTTGCGACAAAATATTAGGTGAGCTTTTTGAATATCCTGTCTTTGCCTTAGATTGGTTAATTCGGATTATTGCATAGGAAGTTCAAAAAGCTGGACTTCAATGTTTTTAAAAGCATTCAAAGGACTTGAGCATAAAGCTGACATACGGTCACATTGGCATTATCAAGGAGGCGTTGAGGGTATCCTTGAGGTGTTTCCTCTGCCCACCTGAGGCTCGCTTGCCGTGTAGGAGTTCCGAGTAGAGCACTTGTTTAGGGAGTCTCATGTTGGGCATACGGACGATGTGGCCCGCCCAACAGAGCTGGTTGAGTGTGGTCAGTGCTTCGATGCTGGGGATATTGCCCTGAGCGAGAACACTGTGGATGTGCAGGATCTTGCGGAGGCAGTGCTGGTGTGGTACTTCCCCACTGACACCTGGGAATCCCTGGCCCAAGACTGCCCAAAGTGGAGGAAGAGCATCCGGTAGGGCGCTGAGCACCTCGCGTCTCGTCGCCGAGAACATACAGAAAACAAGCGCAGGCAGCGGAAGGAGCATGCAGCAAACCAGGCTCCCCACCCTCCCTTTCTTTAACCACTGTCTGCCCCACCCGTGACGGACTATAATTCCCGTCCTGGACTGTGCAGCCACCTGAGAACTTTTGAGTGGAAGCAAGTCTGTCTTGATTTTGAGGTACTACCGATGATGATGATGACATTGGCATTCTGGACGAGATCAACATTTTATTATTTGTATTAGGATGTAGGTGATTCTGACAAGGCTGCATTTATTGCCCATCCCAAGTTGAACTGAGTAGGTGGTGGTGGTCTGCCTTCTCAAACTGCTGCAGACTCCCACTATGATGTAACTTATAGACTCCATTTTTACTTCTTACCTTTTTATAAAGTGCAGAATCCACAGCAATGTGGTAAACTATATTTGATTTATGTATCCAGCATTTAGAAGTATTGGGAGTGATCCCTGGATTTTGCTAGCATGGGAGATGTGGTCCTGGACTTTGGCAGAACTGGGTCAGGGAGCAGGTACTGAGGGTTTGTAGTATAGAAGGCCTTGGCAGTATGGATTGGAGGTGTAGGATTTTAGCAGCCAGTCTGAAAATTTGTCAATGGTGTAGTATGAGTCCTGTGGTTTTCTAGTACTGGGGAATTAGATCCTTTTATTGAGTAGTAAAGGGGAAGAATTATAAGGTTTGACAGCATTCTGAGGGGAGTTGTCTTGGGGATTAGCAGCAAAAGGGGTTATGCAATTTGGTCTCCTGGCACTGGGTCCTGGGCTGTGAGCATCAGAAGGAGAGGGATCCAGGATCTGGCAATGGGACAGAGTCCTGGAATCTGGCAGCATGGTCAGATGAGACATTAAACCGGAAGTTGAGGTGGTGCCTGCTGCAAATTTTGACGTACACCTGCCGAGTTGGAAGTATAGAAATGGCTTATCTGAAATGCATTCGAGGCAATGTTCTCATTAACCATGCAGCAGCCTCATAGAAACATAGAAAATAGGTACAGGAGTAGGCCATTCGGCCCTTCGAGCTTGCACCACCTTTCAATATGATCATGGCTGATCATGCAACTTCAGTACCCCATTCCTGCTTTCTCTCCATACCCCTTGATCCCTTTAGCCGTAAGAGCCACATCTAACTCCCTTTTGAATATATCTAACGAACTGGCCTCAACAACTTTCTCTGGTAGAGAATTCCACAAGTTCAGAATTCTCAGTGAAGAAGTTTCTCCTCATCTCAGTCCTAAAATGGCTTACCCCTTATCCTCAGACTGTAACTCCTGGTTCTGGACTTCCCCAACATCGGGAACATTCTTCCTGCATTTAACCTGTCCAATCCAGTCAGAATTTTATGTTTCTGAGATCGCGCCTCATTCTTCTAAATTCCAGTGAATATAAGCCTAGTCGATCCAGTCTTTCTGCCATCCCGGGAATCAGTCTGGTGAATCTTCGCTGCACTCCCTCAATAGCAAGAATGTCCTTCCTCACATTAGGAGACTAAAACTGTACACAATATTCCAGGTGAGGCCTCACCAAGGCCATGTACAACTGCAGTAAGACCTCCCTGTATGATACACTCATCCTCTCGCTATGAAGGTCAACATGCCATTTGCTGCCTTCACCGCCTGCTGGACCTGCATGCCAACGTTCAATGACTGATGTAGCATGACACCGAGGTCTCTGCATCTCTCCTTTTCCTAATCTGTCACCATTCAGATAATCTGCCTTCCTGTTTTTGCCACCAAAGTGGATAACCTCTCATTTATCTACATTATACTGCATCTGCCATGCATTTGCCCACTCACATAACCTGTCCAAGTCACTCTGCAACCTCTTCGCATCCTCTTTGCAGCTCACACTGCCACCCAGCTTAGTGTCGTCTGCAAACTTGGAGATATTGCATTCAATTCCTTCATCCAAATCATTAATGTATATTGTAAATAGTTGGGGCCCCAGTACTGAACCTTGCAGTACCCCACTCGTCACTAAATGCCATTCTGAAAAGGCCCCGTTTATTCCTACTCTTTGCTTCCTGTCTGCCAACCAGTTCTCTAGCCACGTCAATACATTAACCCCAATATCATGTGCTTTAATTTTACACACTAATCTCTTGTGTGGGACCTTGTCAAAAGCCTTTTGAAAGTCCAAATGCATCACATCTACTGGTTCTCCCTTGTCCACTCTACTAGTTACACCCTCAAAATATTCCAGAAGATTTGTCGATAAGGTGTCACACAAAAGGTTACTGCAGAAGACAGAGGTACGCGGAGTCAGAGGAAATATATTAGCATGGATAGAGAATTGGCTGGCGAACAGAAAGCAGAGAGTCGGGATAAATGGGCCCTTTTCAGGTTGGAAATCCGTGGTTAGTGGTGTGCCACAGGGATCGGTGCTGGGACCACAACTGTTTACAATATACATAGATGACCTGGAAGAGGGGACAGAGTGTAGTGTAACAAAATTTGCAGATGACACAAAGATTAGCGGGAAAGCGGGTTGTGTAGAGGACAGAGAGGCTGCAAGGAGATTTGGATAGGTTAAGCGAATGGGCGAAGATTTGGCAGATGGAATACAATGTCGGAAAGTGTGAGGTCATCCACCTTGATGGAAAAAAAACAGTAAAAGGGAGTATTAAAAGAGAAATTACAACATGCTGCGGTGCAGAGGGACCTGGGGGTCCTTGTGCATGAATCCCAAAAAGTTAGTTTGCAGGTGCAGCAGGTAATCAGGAAGGCGAATGGAATGTTGGCCTTCATTGCGAGAGGGATGGAGTACAAAAGCAGGGAGGTCCTGCTGCAACTGTCCAGGGTATTGGTAAGGCCGCACCTGGAGTACTGCGTGCAGTTTTGGTCACCTTACTTAAGGAAGGATATACTGGCTTTGGAAGGGGTAGAGAGACGATTCACTAGGCTGATTCTGGAGATGAGGGGGTTACCTTATGATAGATTGAGTAGACTGGGTCTTTACTCGTTGGAATTCAGAAGGATGAGGGGTGATCTTATAGAAACATTTAAAATCATGAAAGGGATAGAAAAGATAGAGGCAGAGAGGTTGTTTCCACTGGTAGGGGAGGCTAGAACTAGGGGGGGCACAGCCTCAAAATACGGGGGAGCCAATTTAAAACCGAGTTGAGAAGGAATTTCTTCTCCCAGAGGGTTGTGAATTTGTGGAATTCTCTGCCCAAGGAAGCAGTTGAGGCTAGCTCATTGAATGTATTCAAGTCACAGATAGATTTTTAACCGATAAGAGAATTAAGGGTTACGGGGAGAGGGCAGGTAAGTGGAGCTGAGTCCACAGCCAGATCAGCCATGACCTTATTGAATGGTGGAGCAGGCTCGAGGGGCTAGATGGCCTACTCCTGTTCCTTATGTCGAGCCTGATTTCCCTTTCATAAATCCATGCTGACTTGGACCGATCCTGTCACTGCTTTCCAAATGTGCTGCTTATTACTTTTAATAATTGATTCCAACATTTTCCCCACTACCGATGTCGGGCTAACGGGTCTAAAATTCCCTGTTTTCTCTCTTCCCTCTTTTTAAAAAGTGGGATTACATTAGCTACCCTCCAATCCATCGGAACTGATCCAGAGTCTATAGAATGTTGGAAAATGACCGCCAATACATCCACTATTTCTTGGGCCACTTCCTTAAGTACTCTGGGATGCAAACTATCAGACCCTGGGGATTTATCGGCCTTCAATCCCATCAATATCCCTAACACAATTTCCTGACTAATAAGGATTTCCTTCAGTTCCTCCTTCTCACGAGACCCTTGGTCCCTTCGTATTTCTGGAAGATTATTTGTGTCTTCCTTCGTGAAGACAGAACCAAAGTATTTGTTGAACTAGTCTGCCATTTCTTTGTTCCCCATTATAAATTCATTTGATTCTGACTGCAAGGGACCTATGTTTGCTTTCACTAATCTCTTTCTCTTCACATATCTATAGAAGCTTTTGCAGTCAGTTTTACGTTCCTAGCAAGCTTCCTCTCATACTCTATTTTCCCCCTCCTAATTAAACCCCTTGTCCTCCTCTGCTGAATTCTAAATTTCTCCCAGTCCTCAGGTTTGCTGCTTTTTCTGGCCAATTTATATGCCTCTTCCTTGGATTTAACATTATCCTTAATTTCCCTTGTTAGCCACGGTTGAGCTACCTTCCCCATTTTATTTTTACTCCAGACCGGGATGTACAATTGTTGAAGTTCATCCATATAATCTATAAATGTCTGTCATTGCCTATGCACTGTCAACCCTTTAAGTATCATTTGCCAGTCTATTTTAGCCAATTCACGTCTCATACCTTCGAAGTGATCTTTCCTTAAGTTCAGGACCCTAGTGTCTCAATTAACTGTCACTCTCCATCTTAAAGAATTCTATCATATTATGGTCACTCTACCCCAAGGGGCCTCGCACATCAAGATTGTTAATTAGTCCTTTCTCATTACACATCACCCAGTCTAGGATGGCCAGCCCTCTAGTTGGTTCCTCGACATATTGGTCTGGAAAACCATCCCTAATACGCTCCAGGAAATCCTCCTTCACCGTATTGCTACCAGTTTGGTTAGCCCAATCTATATGTAGATTAAAGTTGCCCATGATGATAACTGCTGTACCTTTATTGCACACATCCCTAATTTCTTGTTTGATGCAGTCCCCAACCTCACTACTACTGTTTGGTCTGTACACAACTCCCACTTGCGTTTTCTGCCCTTTGGTATTCCGCAGCTCCACCCATACAGATTCCACATCCTTCAAGTTAATGTCCTTCCTTGCTATTGTGTTAATTTCTTCTTTAACCAGCAATGCTACCCCATCTCCTTTTCCTTTTTGTCGATCCTTCCTGAATGTTGAATACCCCTGGATGTTGAGTTCCCTGCCTTTGTCACCCTGGAGCCATGTCTCCGTGATGCCAATTGTATCATATTCGTTAATTGCTGCCTGTGCAGTTAATTCGTCCACCTTATTACGAATACTCCTCGCATTGAGACACAGAGCCTTCAGGCTTGTCTCTTTAACATACTTTGTCCCTTTTCGAATTTTGCTGTAATGTGGCCATTTTTGCTTTTTGCCTTGGATTTCTCTGCCCTCCACTGTTAGTTTTCTTCTTTCTATCTTTTGCTTCTGCCCCCATTCTACTTCCCTCTGTCTCCCTGCATAGGTTCCCATCCCCCTGCCATATTAGTTTAAACCTTCCCCAACAGCACTAGCAAACACTCCCCCTAGGACATTGGTTCCGGTCTTGCCCAGGTGCAGACCGTCCGGTTTGTACTGGTCCCACCTCCCCCAGAACCAGTTCCAATGTCCCAGGAATTTGAATCCCTCCCTTCTGCACCACTCCTCAAGCCATGTATTCATCTTAGCTGTCCTGCAATTCCTATTCTGACTAGCACGTGGCACTGGTGGCAATCCTGAGATTACTATCTTTTTGAGGTCCTACTTTTTAATTTAATTCCTAGCTCACTAAATTCAGCTTGTCGGACCTCATCCCATTTTTTACCTATATCGTTGGTACCTATATGCACCACAACAACTGGCTGTTCACCCTCTCCCTCCAAAATGTCCTGCAGCTACTCTGAGACATCCTTGACCCTTACACCAGGGAGGCAACATACCATCCTTCAGTCTCGATTGCGGCCGCAGAAACGTGTATCTATTCCCCTTACAATTGAATCCCCTATCACTATAGCTCTCCCACTCTTTTTCCTGCCCTCCTGTGCAGCAGAGCCACCCACGGTGCCATGAACTTGGCTGCTGCTGCCTTCCCCTGATGAGTCATTTCCCCCCCCCACAACAGTACCCAAAACAGTGTGTCTGTTTTGGAGGGGGATAGCTGCAGGGGACCCCTGCACTACCTTCCTTCCACTGCTCTACCTGCTGGTCACCCCATGTCTCATTGTCGGCTTCTTTTTGAAGGTTAATAGAATTTTAATTTTAACCCGACACCTCAGATTTTAAAAGCTGTAGTGATATACAGTATATAAGTTTAAACCTGCTTCTGTACCTTTTTAGGTTTTCATTCATTTATAGATTAGATAGTTATCTCATTGCTACTGTTTACTTTGGTGTACTTTATTTGTACTGTAACATAAACAAGCTGTGATATCATCCAGTCAAATTCCTATTAATATATTGCTGTTGATCAAATCACAGGTAACATTACATCGAGTCAAATTGCGAAACATGCACGGGAGCTTGCTGGAAATGCGTCCGTCTGGAGGTTTCATTGATACATTCAGTACATTGGTTAAAACAAAAATCCTTTTAATACCCATATTTGCATATAATCCTGTATGTATGAAAATGGATAAAATTTTGCACAGTGCAAAAAAAATTTTTATTTGAATACAAGAATGTTCATGCCATGTTTTTCTTTGGGTTTCTTTTTTTCCAGTCCCAAACCATGAACTATGTCGGACAGTTACTGGTAACAGTCAAGGAACTGTACAAGGGATTGAATCCTGCAACACTCTCTGGATGCATAGATGTGATTGTGGTCCAACAGCAGGATGGTACTTACCAATGCTCGCCATTTCATGTTCGATTTGGAAAGCTGGGGGTACTTCGGTCGAAGGAAAATGTGGTAAGTCTCCAATTATGATTAGAAATCAAAGAATCATAGAAATTTACAGCACGAAAGGAGGCACTTGTATTCTATGCCTCAGCTAATAAAGGCAAGTATTCCATATGCCTTGTTAACGACCTTATCTACCTGGCCTGCTACCTTCAGGGAACTGTGGACCTGCACGTTAAGGTCCCTTTGTTCCGCTACACTTCTCGTTGTCGTCCTACCATTTAATGTGTATTCCTTTGCCTTGTTGGCCCTCCCCAAATGCATTACCTCACATTTCTCCGGATTGAATTCCATTTGCCACTGTTCAACCTACCTGACCAGTTCATATCTTCCTCTACAGCTTGCTTTCTTCATTATCAACCACACAGATGATTTTAGTATCATCTGCAAACTACTTAATCATACCCCCTACATTCAAGTCTAAATCATTGATGTATACCACAGAAAGCAAGGGGCTTAGTACTGAGCCCTGCGGAACCCCACTGGAAACGGCCTTCCAGTCACAAACACCCATCAACCATTACCTTTTGCTTCCTGCCACTGAGACAATTTTGGATCCAACTTGCCAGTTTGCCCTGGGTCCCATGGGCTTTTACTTTTGTGACCAGTATGCCATGTGGGACCTTATCAAAAGCCTTGCTAAAATCCACTTACACTACATCAAATGCACTACCTCATTGATCCTCCTTGTTACCGCCTCAAAAAATTGAATGAAGTTAGTCAGACATGATCTTCCTTTAACAAATCCATGCTGACTGTCCTTGATTAACCTATATCTTTCAAAATGAAGATGTATCCTGTCCCTCGGAATTTTTTCCAATAATTTTCCCACCACCGAGGTTAGGCTTACTGGCCTGTAATTACTCGGTCTATCCCTTTCTCCCTTTTTAAACAACAGTACAACTTCAACAATCCTCCAGTCCTCTGGCACCACACCTGTAGCCAGAGAGGACTGCAAAATGGTCAGAGCCTCTGCTATTTCCACTTTTGCTTCTCAACAGCCTGGGATACATTTAATTTGGGCCTGAGGTTTATCCACTTTCAAAGCTGCGAAGCCCCTTCATCATCATTATCATAGGCGGTCCCTTGAAATCGAGCAAGACTTGCTTCCACTCTGAAAGTACGTTTTCAGGTGGCTGTACAATCCAATGTGGGAATTACACTCTGTCACAGGTGGGGCAGACAGCGGTTGAAGGAAAGGGTAGGTAGGGAGCCAGCTTTGCTGCACACTCTCTTTCCGCTGTCTGCGCTTGATTTCTGCATGCGCTCGGCGGCGAGACTGGAGATGCTCAGCGCCCTCCCGGATGCTCTTCCTCCACTTTGAGCGGTCTTGGACCAGGGATTCCCAGGTGCCGGTGGGGATGTTGCACTTTATCAAGGGTGTCCTTGAAACATTTCCTCTGCCTACCTGCGGCTTGTTTGCTGTGTAGGAGTTCAGAGTAGAGCACTTGGTTAGGGAGTCTTGTGTCTGGCATGCAGACAATGTGGCCTGCCCAAGGTAGCTGGTTGAGCATGGTCAGTGCTTGGATGTTGGCCTGAGCCAGTGCAGCCTTCGGCCGTCTGAGGAAAAGAGTGTTTGAAGACCAGGCCCTCAAAACTGCCACCAAGCTCATGGTCTACAGGGCTGGAGTAACACCTGCCCTCCTGTATGGCGCAGAGACATGGACCATGTACAGTAGACACCTCAAGTTGCTGGAGAAATATCTTCAAAGATGTCTCCGCAAGATCCTCCAAATCCCCTGGGAGGACAGGCGCACCAACATCATTCAGGCTAACATCCCCAGCATTGAAGCGCTGACCACATGCGATCAGCTCTGCTGGGCAGGCCACATAGTTCACATGCCAGACACGAGACTCCCAAAGTGAGTGCTCTACTCTGAGCTCCTTCACAGCAAACGAGCAAAAGGTAGGCAGCAGAAACACTACAAGGACACCCTCAAAGCCTCTCTGATAAAGTGCGACATCCCCACTGACGCCTGGAAGTCCCTGGCCCAAGACTGCCCTAAGTGGAGGAAGTGCATCCAGGAGGGCGCTGAGCACTTCGAGTCTCAATGCCGAGAGCGTGCAGAAATCAAGCGCAGGCAGCAGAAAAAGCGTGCGGCAAACCTGTCCCACCCATCCCCTTCCCTCAACGACTATCTGTCCCAGCTGTTAGAGTCTGTGGTTTTCATATTGGACTGTTCAGCCACCAAAGAACTCATTTCAAGAGTGGAAGCAAGTCTTCCTCAATTCCGAGGGACTGCTGTGATGATGATGTTGGCCTGAGTGGGAACACTGACGTTGGTGCGTTTATCCTCCCAGTGGATTTGCAGGATCTTGCGGAGGCAGCACTGGTAGAACATAGAAACATAGAAAATAGTTGCAGGAGTAGGCCATTCAGCCCTTCTAGCCTGCACTGCAATTCAATGAGTTCATGGCTGAACATGCACTTCAGTACCCCCTTCCTGCTTTCTCGCCATAACCCTTGGTCCCCCGAGTAGTAAGGACTTCATCTAACTCCCTTTTGAATATATTTAGTGAATTGGCCTCAACTACTTTCTGTGGTAGAGAATTCCACAGGTTCACCACTCTCTGGGTGAAGAAGTTTCTCCATCTCGGTCCTAAATGGCTTACCCCTTATCCTTAGCCTGTGACCCCTGGTTCTGGACTTCCCCAACATTGGGAACATTCTTCCTGCATCTAACCTGTCTAAACCCGTCAGAATTTTAAACGTTTCTATGAGGTCCCCTCTCATTCTTCTGAACTCCAGTGAATACAAGCCCAGTTGATCCAGTCTTTCTTGATAGGTCAGTCCCACCATCCCGGGAATCAGTCTGGTGAATCTTCGCTGCACTCCCTCAATAGCAAGAATGTCCTTCCTCAAGTTAGGAGACCAAAACTGTACACAATACTCCAGGTGTGGCCTCACCAAGGCCCTGTACAACTGTAGCAACACCTCCCTGCCCCTGTACTCAAATCCCCTCGCTATGAAGGCCAACATGCCATTTGCTTTCTTAACCGCCTGCTGTACCTACATGCCAACCTTCAATGACTGATGTACCATGACACCCAGGTCTCGTTGCACCTCCCCATTTCCTAATCTGTCACCATTCAGATAATAGTCTGTGTCTCTGTTTTTACCACCAAAGTGGATAACCTCACATTTATCCACATTATACTTCAACTGCCATGCATTTGCCCACTCACCTAACCTATCCAAGTCACTCTGCAGCCTCATAGCATCCTCCTCGCAGCTCACACTGCCACCCAACTTAGTGTCATCCGCAAATTTGGAGATACTACATTTAATCCCCTCGTCTAAATCATTAATGTACAATGTAAACAGCTGGGGTCCCAGCACAGAACCTTGCGGTACCCCACTAGTCACTGCCTGCCATTCTGAAAAGTACCCATTTACTCCTACTCTTTACTTCCTGTCTGCCAACCAGTTCTCAATCCACGTCAGCACACTACCCCCAATCCCATGTGCTTTAACTTTGCACATTAATCTCTTGTGTGGGACCTTGTCGAAAGCCTTCTGAAAGTCCAAATATACCACATCAACTGGTTCTCCCTTGTCCACTTTACTGGAAACATCCTCAAAAAATTCCAGAAGGTTTGTCAAGCATGATTTCCCTTTCACAAATCCATGCTGACTTGGACCCATCATGTCACCATTTTCCAAATGCACTGCTATGACATCCTTAATAATTGATTCCATCATTTTACCCACTACTGAGGTCAGGCTGACCGGTCTATAATTCCCTGTTTTCTCTCTCCCTCCTTTTTTTAAAAAGTGGGGTTACATTGGCTACCCTCCACTCGATAGGAACTGATCCAGAGTCAATGGAATGTTGGAAAATGACTGTCAATGCATCCACTATTTCCAAGGCCACCTCCTTAAGTACTCTGGGATGCAGTCCATCAGGCCCTGGGGATTTATCGGCCTTCAATCCCATCAATTTCCCCAACACAATTTCCAGACTAATAAAGATTTCCCTCAGTTCCTCCTCCTTACTAAACCCTCTGACCCCTTTTATATCCGGAAGGTTGTTGGTGTCCTCCTTAGTGAATACCGAACCAAAGTACTTGTTCAATTGGTCTGCCATTTCTTTGTTCCCAGTTATGACTTCCCCTGATTCTGACTGGTGGTACTTCTCCAGCGCTTTGAGATGTCTGCTCATATAGGAGGGCGAGTATCACTACTGCCCTGTAGACCAGAAGCTTGGTGCCAAATTTGAGGTCCTGGTCTTCAAACACAGTCAGGCGATCGACGGCTGCACTGGCACACTGGAAGCAGTGTTGGACCCAGCCATCGATGTTTGCCCTTGGTGATAGTTGGCTCCCTGTTTATTTTATCTAATATTTCTCACATCCTCCCTGATTGCAATATCTGCATTGCCACTGTATAATGTTGAAGGCAGTGAATAAATGAACTCTTTGAGCCAATGTATTCTTGCATTTGTAATATTTTGTTAATCTACCATAATTGTGCAATGCAGTGTTAATTCTACAGTAGAATTCGGTCTTAAAATTATAGATCCCATTATGTTCTGTTTGCTTTTGATATGCCAATTACACATTCACATGTATTTTTCAAAGGCTCCAAGGATTTTCCACCTCCATGCTGACTATTGAGAAGCTAAAAAAGACCATTTGAAAAATGGGTTCAAAGCAAAACGAACATTTTCAAAATCTTCTGTTCGTGTTATACTTAACATGGAGAGCGAGATCTGACTGTTGTTCTGTCACTGTTAAACTGGAAGGATTCGGAAAATTCAGGGATGATCAATATCCATCTGGCCCATCCCTCTAGTACATTATCTCTCGCAGCACAACATAAAAACATAGAAATTTACAGCACAGAAGGTCATTTCGGCCCATGTCCACGCTGGCCATCAAAGAGCCGCACGGCCCTTGGTCAGCAGCCCTAAAGATTACATATACCTATGAGCAATGACGGAAAGGCAAAGAGCACCCAGCCCAACAAGTCTGCCTCACACAACTGTGATACCCCTTATACTGAGCCATGTGATCTCCTGAGAGAGGCAAAAACCAGTTTTAAAAAACCCAGGCCAATTTAGGGATAAAAAAATCTGGGAAAATTCCTCTCCGACCCGTCCAGGAGATCACGCTGGCCGTATTCTATTCCCTGCAGTACTTACCATTATATCTGCGACATCGAACAAAAGGTCATCCTGCCTTCGGGGCTGGATTTCGCACCATTCAAAAACTAGTTTTGAGACCCTGTAGTCATTGGAAAAAAGACATAAAACTTGCTCAAGACAAAATAAAATATTGCTGATGCTGGAATCTGAAATAAAAACAGAAAATGCTGGAAATCACAACGGGTCAGGCAGCATCTGTGGAGAGAAGCAGAGTTAACATTTCAGGTCAATGACCCTTTGTCAGAACTGGAAAAAGTTCAAAATTAACAGATTCTTAAGGTGCACTGAAAGGGGGAGGGGAGGAAAGAACAAAAGTGAAGGTCTGTATTGGGTGGACGACAGTTGAGATTTGAGATAGTAGGGATGATGGACCAACTTGAGATGGTAATAGCAGAAGTTAGAAAAAGATGAGTCTAGATAGTGTGTGAATTGTGGAATAATTACCAGCTGCCATGGGAAACCGAGAAAACAGATACATAAGATCGGTGGGGGGAGGGGTTTTTAAAAAAAAAAAAGAGGGAAGTGAGCAAAATGTGGAGAGGTTATGGTCTGAAATTGTTGAACTCAATGTTGAGTTCAGAGGCTGTAAAGCGCCTAAAGAAAAAATGTGATGCTGTTCCTCGAGCTTCATTAGAACATTGTAGGAGGTCGGAGTGGGAATGGAGTGGAGTGAAGAATTAAAGTAACAGGCAACCGAAAGTTCGGGCCATGCTTACGGACTGAATGGAGGTGTTCTGCAAAGCGGTCACCCAATCTGCGTTTGGTCTGCCCAATGTAGAGCAGACCACATCATGAGCAGCGAAAACAGTATACTAAATTGAAAGAAGTACAAGTAAATCGCTGTTTCACCTGGAAGGAGTGTTTGGGGGGCACTGGACAGTGGGAAGGGAGGTGGTAAAAGGGCAGGTGTTGCATCTCCTGCGCTTGCACGGGAAGGTGCCGTGGGAAGGGGAGGAGTGTTGGGGTGACTGCGGAATGGACCAGGGTGTCACGGAGAGAGCAGTCCCTTTTGGAATGTTGAGAGTGGAGGGGAAAATGTGATTGATGGTGGGATCATGCTGGAAATGGCGGAGGATGATCCGTTGAACGTTGAGGCTGGTGGGGTGAAAGGCGAGGATAAGGGGAACCCTGTTGTGGTTCTAAGGGGGGAGGGAAAGGGGTGAAAGCAGAGATGTGGGAAATAGAACGGACACTGTTGAGGGCCATGTTAACCATGGCGGAGGGGAATCTTCGGTTGAGGAAAAAGGAAGATGTCCGAGGCACTAGTGTGAATAGAATGGAACCCTTGCAGGATGTAGGGTGGGAGGGAAGTGTAGTCCAGGTAGCTGTGAGTCAGTGGGCTTATAGTGAATGTTTGTCAATAGTTCAACCCCAGAAATGAAGCCAGAGAAGTCGAGGAAGGGAAGAGACTGATCATCTGAAGGTGAGGGAAGGGTGGAAGTTGGATGCAGTGAATGAAATTTTCTAGTTCCGGGCGAGAGCAGGAAATGGCACAGTCAGTCATCAATGTACTGGGAAAAAGAGGTGAGGGAGGAGACCCAAGTAGGACTGGAACGAAGAATGTTCGACCATCCCATGAAAAGTCAGGCATCGCTAGGACCCTTGCGGAATCCCATAGCAATGCCCTTAATTTGGAGGAAGTGAGTGCTGGTAAAGGAGAAGGTGTTCAATGTAAGAACAATTTCAGCCTCCAGGAGGAGGAGGAGGAGGACCTCGACCTCAGGCCATCCTGGTGGGGGATGCAAGTATAGAGGGATTGGACGTCCATAGTGAAAAGGAAACGGTTGGGGCCAGGAAACTGTAAAGAGTGTAGGAGGAATCGCGGATGTAGGTGGGTAGAGAGTGGACAAGGGGAGAAAAAATAGTTGAGATAGGAAGAAATAAATCCCGTGGGGCAAGAACAAGCTGAAACGATGGGTCTACCAGGGCTGTCCTGTTTGTGGATCTTGGGAAGGAGGTAGAAGTGGGCTATGTGGGGTTGGGGAACTGTGAGGTTGATGGCTGTGGAGGGAAGATCTCTAGAGGAGATGAGGTCAGTGACGGGCTGTGAAATGATGGCTTGATATATTAGTAAAAGTTAATAACTTGCTCTAACTATTTTTCTCTGTTTAGAAAAAAAGTAAAATTGAAAGGAAATAGAGAGCGAATGGAAGGAAACAAAAGCTGGGACAAGCAGTAAAATATTTAAAAGGTCCCTTTTCTGGTTGATTGGCATTGCATTAACAATTATCACATTGCTAAAAGGGTACAAATGCTCATTACCAGCCCTAACTTTCTGCAGTGAGTTTAATGGGGAATTGATGTGCAAAACCAGCAAGCTCTTAAAAATAATGGGGAGGCTAAGGGCGAGATGCTGTTTGGAGACCAGTAAATCAAGCAGCAAGTTCTTGAAATTCACAACCCACGGTTGTATCTCTTATATCCTGAACTTGCTGGCTGATTTGGACATTAACAATGGCATGTATCGTTAAGTTATTTTTCCAGAAAGATTTGGCACTTTTTTTTTTCCTGCTCACAAATGGCTTATTGATATCTGACATTGTTTACACTGTTTGGAGGTGGGGAAAAAAGCACTTGCATCACAAAATATAATATATTCTCAATCCAGTTGCAAAAGCAGCTGTTTTTAGTCTCAATAATGAGTACACATCAACTGGCCCATGGTTTGGCGAAGTTAATAGGAGGAACTTTGCAGAATTGAAATACAAAATGCACTAAAATCATGCCAAGGGCTAAATGTCATTTCTGTTAAACTCTTGAAAAATTGTACCTGACTTGGAAAATTTCTCCAGTTTCTCTCCTGTCTCCCTTCATGCCCTCTCTGAGCTCATCTTGTCCATGAGACCCACTTCTGGCTCCCTCGACCCTATTCCCACAAAACTGCTGACCACCCAACTTCCTTTTCTGGCTCTCATGTTAGCTGATATTAACGGTTCTTCTTCCTTAGGTACTGTCCCTCTCTACTTCAAATCTGCCGTAATCACCCCCTCAAAAAAAAAAACATAACCCGCCCCCAGTCCTTGCAAATGACTGCCCCATCTCCAACTTCCCTCTCCGTTTCCCCTCAAGTCCTTGAATGTGCTGTCGCCAAATCCGTGTCCATCTTTCCTGGAACTCCAATGTTTGAATCTCCAATGGGGTTTCTGCCCCTGCCACTGTACTAAAACGGCTTTCATCAAAGTCACAAATGACATCCTTTGTGACTGTGACAAAGATAAACTATCCCACCTCGTCCTTCTCAACCTGTCTGCAGCCTTTGACATGGATGACCACTCCATCTTCCTCTAACCCCTCTCCACTGTCATCCAGCTGGGTGGGACTGCACTCATAGAAACTTAGAAAATAGGTACAGGACTAGGCCATTCGGCCCTTCAAGCCTGCACCACCATTCAGTGATCAGCCATGATTATCTTCACCTCAGTACCCCTTTCCTGCTTTCTCACCATACCCCTTGATCACTTTAGCCATAAGGGCCATATCTAACTCCCTCTTGAATATATCTAACTAACTCGCATCAACAACTCTCTGCGGTAGAGAATTCCATAGGTTCACAACTAAGTGAAGAAGTTTCTCCTCATCTCAGTCCTGAATGGCTTACCCCTCATCCTTAGACTGTGACCCCTGGTTCTGAACTTCCCAAACATCGGGAACATTCTTCCTGCACCTAACCTGTCCAATCCCATCAGAATTTTATGTTTCTATGAGATCCCCCCTCATTCTTCTAAACTCCAGTGAATACAGGCCCAGTCGATCCAGTCTCTCCTCATGTCAGTCCTGCCATCCCAGGAATCAGTCGGATAAACGTTTGCTGAATGTCCTTCCTCAGATTAGGAGACCAAAACTGAACACACTATTTCAGGTAGAGCCTTGGTGAGGCCCTGTACAACTGCAATGCGATCTCGCTGCTCCTATACTCAAATCCCTGAGCTATGAAGGCCAACATGCTATTTGCCACCTTCACCGCCTGCTGTACTTGCATGCCAACTTTCAATGACTGATGCACCATGACACCCAGGTCTCGTTGCACCTCCCCTTTTCCTAATCTGCCGCCATTCAGATAATATTCTGCCTGTGTGTTTTTGCCACCAAAGTGGATAACCTCACATATTTATCCACATTATACTGCATCTGCCATGCATTTGCCCACTCATTTAACCTATCCAAGTCACCCTGCGGCCTCTTGGCATCCTCCACACAACTCTCACTGCTACCCAGCTTAGTGCCATCTGCAAACTTGGAGATATTACTCTCAATTCCTTCATCTAAATCATTGATGTATATTGTAAATAGAAGGGGTCCCAGCACTGAGCCCTACGGCACCCTGCCATTCTGAAAAGGACCCGTTTATCCTGACACTCTGCTTCCTGTCTGCCAACCAGTTCTCTATCCACGTCAATACATTACCTCCAATACCATGTGCTTTAATTTTGCACAACAATCTCTTTTTTGTGTGGGACCTTGTCAAGCTTTTTGAAAGTTCAATTACACCACATCTACTGGTTCTCTCTTGTCCACTCTCGTAGTTACATCCTCAAAAAATTCTCGAAGATTTGTCAAGCATGAATTCCCCTTCATAAATCCATGCTGACTTGGACCGATCCTGTCACTGCTTTCCAAATGTGCTGCTATTTCATCTTTAATAATTGATTCCAACATTTTCCCCACTACTGATGTCAGGCTAACCAGTCTATAATTCCCCATTCTCTCTCTCTCTCTCTCTCTCTCTCTCTCTCTCTCTCTCTCTCTCTCTCTCTCTCTCTCTCTCTCTCTCTCTCTCTCTCTCTCTCTCTCTCTCTCTCTTCTCTCTCTCCTTATTTAAAAAGTGGTGTTACGTTAACGACCCTCCAGTCCATAGGAACTGATCGAGTCGATAGACTATTGGAAATTGATCACCAATGCATCTGCTATTTCTAGGGCCACTTCCTTAAGTACTCTGGGATGCAGACGATCAGGCCCTGGGGATTTATCAGTCTTCAATCCCATCAATTTCCTGCCTAACAAGGATTTCCGTCAGTTTCTCCTTCTCACTGGACCCTCGGTCCCCTTGTATTTCCTGAAGGTTATTTGTGTCTTCCTTCGTGAAGACAGAACTAAAGTATTTGTGCAATTGGTCTGCCATTTCTTTGTTCCCCATTATAAATTCTCCTGATTCTGACTGCAAGGGACCTACATTTGTCTTCACTAATCTGTTTATCTTCACACATCTACAGAAGCTTTTGCAGTCAGTTTTTATGTTCCTAGCAAGCTTCCTCTCATACTCTATTTTCCCCCTCCTAATTAAACGCTTTGTCCTCTTCTGGGTTCTAAATTTCTCCCAGTCCTCAGGTTTGCCACTTTTTCTGGCCAATTTATATGCCTCTTCCTTGGATTTAACACTATCCCTAATTTCCCTTGTTAGCCGCGCTTGAGCCACCTTCCCCGTTTTATTTTTACTCCAGACCGGGATGTACGATTGTTGAAGTTCATCCATGTGATCTTTAAATGTCTGCTATTGCCTATCCACCTTCAACTCTAAGTATCATTCCTAGCCAATTCACGCCTCATCATCGAAGTTACCTTTTCTTAAGTTCAGGACCCTAGTCTCTGAATTAACTGTGTCAATCTCCATCTTAATAAAAAATTCTACCATATTATGGTCACGCTTCCCCATGGGGCCTCGCACAACAAGATTGCTAATTAGTTCTTTCTCATTACACATCACCCAGTCGAGGATTGCCAGCCCTCTAGTTGGTTCCTCAACATACTGGTCTAGAAAACCATTCCTAATACACTCCAGGAAATCCTCCTCCACTGTATTGCTACCAGTTTAGTTAGCCCAATCTATATGTAGATTAAAGTCACCCATGATAACTGCTGTACCTTATTGCACGCATCCCTAATTTCTTGTTTGATGCTGTCCCCAACCCCCCTCCTACTGTTTGGTCTGTACACAACTCCCACTAGCGTTTTCTGCCCTTTGGTATTCTGCAGTTCTACCCATACACTCTCCTGATTCCATTCTTATCTATCTAATCGTTGTCAGAGAATCACCTTGCTGCTCCCTCATCATAGCCCCTGGTGTCCCCCCAAGAATTTATCACCCCCTGCCCCCCCCCCTTCTATTTCTCATCTACATGCTGCCCCTTGGCGACATCCCCCGAAAACACAGTCACATGTATGACGATGACACCCAGCTTGACCTCACCGCCACTTCTCTCGATCCCTCCATGGTCTCTAAATGATCAGACTGCTTGTCCAACATCCAGTCTGGATGAGCAGAAATGTTCTCGAATTGATTATTGAGAAGACCGAAGCCATTGTCTTTGATCCCCGCTATCCACTCCATCCCTCTCCCTAGCATCTGCCTGAGGCTGAATGAGATGGTTCGCAATCTTGGTATCATATTTGACCCTAAAATGAGCTTCCAACCACATATCCGTGCCATAACTAAGACCACCTCTGGAGCATCGCCTGTCTCCATTCTGCCTCCGCTCATCTGCTGCTGAAACCCTCATCCATGCCTTTTGTTAGACTTGATTATTCCAGTACGCTCGTGGCTAGCCTCCCACGTTCGACCCTATGCATCCAAAACCCGGCTGCACGTGACCTAACTCGCACCAAGTCTCGTTTAGCCATTGCTCCTGTGCTCGCTGACCTACATTTGCTCCCACTTAAGCAATGCCTCGAATTTTAAAATTCTTATCCTTGTTTTCAAATCCCTCTATGGCCTAGCCCCACCCTATGTCTAATCTCCTTCAGCCCCACAACCCCCAGAGATATGTTCTTATATCTGTGGTCCTTTAATTCTGCCCTCTTGAGCAATCCTGATTTTAATCACTCAATCATTGCTGGCCGTGCCTTCAGCAGCCTAGGCCTTAAGCTCTGGAATTTTAAAGGGGCAAAGTGTGTTAAGACAAGCCTGAAGGCTCTGGTGCCTCAATGCGAGGCGTATTCGAATAAGGTGGACGAATTAACTGCGCAGGCAGCAATTAACGAATATGATATAGTTGGCATCACTGAGACATGGCTCCAGGGTGACAAAGGCTGGGTATTCAACATTCACGAAGGATAGACAGAAAGGAAAAGGAGATGGGGTAACGTTGCTGGTTGAAGAGGAAATTACCGCAATAGTAAAGAAGGACATTAGCTTGGATGATGTGGAATCGGTATGGGTGGAGCTGCGGAATACCAAAGGGCAGAAAACGCTCGAGGGAGTTGTGTACAGACCACCAAACAGTAATAGTTAGGTTGGGGACAGCATCAAACAAGAAATTAGAGATGCGTGCAATAAAGGTACAGCAATTACCATGGGCGACTTTAATCTACATATAGATTGGGCTAACCACACTGGTAGCAATATGGTGGAGGAGAATTTCCTGAAGTGTATTCGGGATGGTTATCTAGACCAATATGTCGAGGAACCAACTAGAGGGCTGGCCATCCTAGACTGGGTGATGTGTAATGAGAAAGAACTAATTAGCAATCTTGTGCGAGGCCCCTTGGGGAAGAGTGACCATAATATGGTAGAATTCTTTATTAAGATGGAGTGTGACAGTTAATTCCGAGACTAGGGTCCTGAACTTAAGGAAAGGTAACTTCGATGGTATGAGACGTGAATTGGCTAGAATAGACTGGTGAATGATACTGAAAGGGTTGACGGTGGATAGGCAATGGCAAACATTTAAAGATCACATGAATGGACTTCAACAATTGTACATCCCTGTGTGGAGTAAAAATAAAATGGGGAAGGTGGCTCAACCATGGCTAACAAAGGAAATTAAGGATAGTGTTAAATCCAACGAAGAGGCATATAAATAGGCCAGGAAAAGCAGCAAACCTGAGGACTGGGAGAAATTTAGAATCCAGCAGAGGAGGACTAAGTGTTTAATTAGGGGGGGGGGGAAACAGAGTATGAGAGGAAGCTTGCTGGGAACATAAAAACTGACTGCAAAAGCTCCTATAGTTATGTGAAGAGCAAAATATTAGTGAAAACAAACGTAGGTCCCTTGTAGTCAGATTCAGGTAAATTTATAATGGGGAACAAAGAAATGGCAGACCAGTTGAACAAATACTTTGGTTCTGTCTTCACGAAGGAAGGCACAAAGAACCTTCCGGAAATACTAGGGGACCGAGGGTAGAGTGAGAAGGAGGAACTGACAGAAATCCTTGTTAGGCAAGAAATTGTATTAGGGAAATTGATGGGATTGAAGACCAATAAATCCCCAGGGCCTGATCGTCTGCATCCCAGAGTACTTGAGGAAGTGGCCCTAGAAATAGTGGATGCATTGGTGATCATTTTCCAACAGTCGATCGACTCTGGATCAGTTCCTATGGACTGGAGGGTAGCTAATATAACACCACTTTTTAAGAAAGGAGGAAGCGAGAAAACGGGTAATTATAGACTGGTTAGCCTGACATCAGTAGTGGGAAAAATGTTGGAATCAATTATTAAAGATGAAATAGCGCATTTGGAAAGCAGTGACAGGATTGGTCCAAGTCAGCATGGATTTATGAAGGGGAAATCATGCTTGATAAATCTTCTAGAATTTTTTGAGGATGTAACTAGTAGAGTGGACAAGGAAGAACCAGTGGATGTGGTGTATTTGGACTTTCAAAAGGCTTTTGACAAGGTCCCACACGAGAGTGTTGTGCAAAATTAAAGCATGGTTTTTGGGGTAATGTACTGACGTGAATAATAAACAGGTTGGCAGACAGGAAGCAGAGAGTAGGAACTAACTGGTCCTTTTCAGAATGGCAGGCAGTGACTAGTGGGGTGCCGCAGTGCTCAGTACTGGGACCCCAGCTATTTACAATTTACATCAATGATTTAGATGAAGGAATTGAGAGTAATCTCTCCAAGTTTGCAAATGACACTAAGGTGTGAGCTGTGAGGAGGATGCTAAGAGACTGCAGGGTGACTTGGACAGGTTAGGTGAGTGGGCAAATGCATGGCAGATGCAGTATAATGTGGATAAATGTGAGGTTATCCACTTTGGTAGCAAAAACGCACAGGCAGAATATTATCTGAATGGCAGATTAGGAAAAGGGGAGGTGCAACAAGACCTGGGTGTCATGGCACATCAGTTATTGAAAATTGGCATGCAGGTACAGCAGGCGATGAGGACAAATGGTATGTTGGCCTTTATAGCTAACAGATTTGAGTATAGGAGCAGAGATGTCTTACTGCAGTTGTACAGGGCCTTGAGGCCTCACCTGGAATATTGTTCAGTTTTGGTCTAATCTGAGGAAGGACGTTCTTGCTATTGAGGAAGTGCAGCAAAGGTTCACCAGACTGATTCCTGGGATGGCAGGACTGACCTATGAGGAGAGACTGGATCGACTGGGCCTGTATTCACTGGAGTTTAGAAGGATGAGAGGGGATCTCATAGAAATATATAAAATTCTGACGGGACTGGACAGTTTCGATGCAGGAAGAATGTTCCCGATGTTGGAAGTCCAGAACCAGCGGAGACAGTCAAAGGATAAGAGGTAAGCCATTTACGACTGAGATGAGGAGAAACTTCTTCACTCAGAGAATTGTTAACCTGTGGAATTCTCTACCGCAGTGTTGATGCCAGTTTATTGGATATATTCAAGAAGGAGTTAGTTATGGCCCTTACGGCTAAAGGGATCAAGGGGTATGGAGAGAAAGCAGGAAAGGGGTACTGAGGTGAATGATCAGCCATGATCTTATTGAATGGTGGTGCAGGCTCGAAGGCTGAAATGGCCTACCCCGCACTATTTTCTGTTTTTCCCCAAATCTCTGCCTCTCCTCAAAACCTACCTCTTTGACCAAACTTTTGGTCATCTGTCCTAATTTCTCCTTATATGACTGTTGATTATTGATATCTTGTAACACTCCTGTGAAGTGCCTTGGGATGTTTTATTACTTTAAAGGTGTATATAAATACAAATTGTTGAAAATTATGACTTGCTCGTGTAATTATTCCACATACTCTGCTCATTATAGTGGTTTAACTAGCATAAGTTTATGTTGCTGTTGCTTAGTACTGATTGAGTGATAATATGCAATTTTGGGAAATTTACCAACTGTTCATTATAAGAGTTATTTGCTTCCTGCCCCTAAGTGCTATCTAATATACTCTTGTGTCCCTAATGTTACTAGATTTTTAAAAACTTTAAATGGATATTTATGCAATAGTTTAATATTTAATCTTTTACTCCCATCATGGGTTTACATCACTGGTTGTCCATTACTGGGTGGCAAAGATCCGTTATGAGTGAAGTGAACCAGGTAGTAAACCGTGCAATATTTTATTTTATAGACTCTACTGTTGCTTGCTTTTTAAATTTGAAAAGGTGTTGTATTCCTTTTTCAAGGTCACCCAATTATCTGTACAGCTGCTGAATACATAAGAACATAAATAGGAACAGAAGTAAGCCATACAGCCCCTCCATTCCTGCATTCAATACGATCATGGCTGATCCGATCATGGACTCTGCTCCACTTCCCTGCCCGCTCCCCATAACCCCTTATCCTTTAAGAAACTGTTTATTTCCATCTTCAGTTTATTCAATGTCCCAGCTTCCACAGCTGAGGCAGTGAATTCCACAGATTTACAACCCTCAGAAGAAATAAATGGGCGGCCCCTTATTCTAAGATCATGCCCTCTAGTTCTAGTCTCCCCATCAGTGGAAACATCCTCTCTGCATCTACCTTGTCAAACCCCCTCATAATCTTACATGTTTCGACAAGATCACTTCTCATTCTTCTGAATTCTAAGTAGAGGCCCAACCTACTCAACCTTTCCTCATAAGTCAACCCCCTCATTCCCGGAATCAACCTTGTGAACCTTCTCTGAATTGCCTCCAAAGCAAGCATATCCTTTCGTAAATATGGAAACCAAAACTACACGCAGTATTCCAGGTGTGGCCTCACCAATATCTTTATATAGCTGTCACAAGACTTCCCTGCTTTTATACTCCATCCTCTTTGCAATAAAGGCCAAGTTTTTGCCAAATTTATGCCCACTCACTTAGCCTGTCTATGTCCTTTTGCAGATTTTTTTGTCATATCATTGGATATAGTGGTTATCTGTACACGTGTAATGCAAAATTTATTTTTGCTGATTCACTTGCGGTTTATCAAAGTGTCTTTAAAACAAATTAAAAATGATCTCATTTGGTACATTGCATGTTGGACACATTTCCTCTTCTCCCCATCAAATACTTTTGTCTACCATCCTGAATGTAAAAACATAAATGTTGCACCATTAAATAAGTAAATATTGTGAATCAGATAATGCTATGGATTAGACACAGGCACTTAACCTCTGGGACCTGTGTTCAAATCCAGCCCAGAACGTTAAAATAAGCCTGCTAGGTATAAAATGAGCTTGGAGATTCTCAATGCAGTTTCTAATGGGCACGTATCCACAGCATAAAACTGTCCCTAAATCACCACTAGTTGGCAGTCTAGGTGGGAGAGGCCATGGGGCAACCAATGTGGGAAATGGAAATTTTACACTGGTGCAATAAAATCTGCTATTAAGTGGGGTGTGAAGCACATTTTGGGGGCATACTGAAAACCATGCAATCCTGACCTGGCAATGCTTGATACTGATGTGTATGAGAAATGGAAAGTGTCCATTACCTAATTGGTGTCTTTCACAGAGAGCACAACATTTGCATACAAATGTTTTGGAAAAAATAAGCGTTCTTTTTAAGTAAATATATATTTCTGCCAGGGATTCATCTCCCACCGCAACTTTGACAAACAGCAGAAACCACCATTTTTGCAAGGTTCTCACTGATCTTCCAACAAAGCTAAGCATTTTGCATTAGCTGCATCTTGCTCGCCTTTCTAGAACGACAATGATTTTAAAAATCCCATAACCTAAATGAAGAAATTCACAGATGTCACTGTACAAATTAAGTATATTTCAGCAGTGAGCCGTGACTGCAAATTTTGCTTTGTGTCTCCATATACAGGAAGCATAAATCAAATACTTTGATGGGGAAAATATTTTGGTTCTTGTAACTGTTATAATTGCATACATCCATTCTTTACATCAGAACTTGGTCTTTAAAAACTTTACGTTTTGTCATTATATTACATTAGCGCAGGTACACTGTTCACTACTTGGGTGAGTTGGACCATTTGTGTGTTAAGGGGCATTTTCAAGAAATATTGTAAGAACTGTTGATGAGAACACAAGGACATAAGAAATAGGAGCAGGAGTCGGCCATTCGGCCCCTTGAGCCTATTCAGCCATTCAATAAGATCATGGCTGAACTTCTACATCATTCCATTTTCCTGCCCTATTCCCATATCACTTGATTCCCCTAGTGCCCAAAAGTCTATCGTTCTCCGTCTTGAATATAGTCATCAACCGAGCATCCACAGCCCTCTGGGGTAGAGAATTCCACAGATTCACAACCCTTGGAGTGAAGAAATTTCTCCTCGTCTCAGTACTAAATGGCTGACCCCTTATCCTGAGACTATGACCACTATCTCTTGACTCTCCAACAGGGCAAAATAGCATCTCAGCATCTACCTTGTTAAGCCTTCTAAGAATTTTATACATTTCAATGAGATTACCCCTCAAAGTCCAGATAATATAGGCCTAATCTACTCTCTTCTTCCCACATTTTAATTCCATCTTCCACCATCTTGGCCAATCATTAACTGGTCTATATCTCTTTGCACCCTCTTTACATCCTTCTCCTAGCTTACTTTCTCACCTAGCTTTGTATTGTCAGCAAACTTGCATATATTATTGATTTTTTTCCCCCCCTATTCCCCTCTTGTAAATCATTGGTTATGGATGAAAATGAAATATTGTAGCTAAAGTTACAAATGAAATCAATAAACAAGACACTTGCAATATAATTTATTCTGTAGTCACCACTGTTGACTATTTCCCTGTTCATAATTCTTTCAAAAAAAATGATTTGTACGTGTATAAATAATTGACACATTAACTGCTCACCATTGTGGTCTGAGGTCTTAGAATAGGCAATGAGTAGCACTTTCTGTTGAACATTACTGTAATTCTATTTATATAACAATTGACGACCCCTCGTTCTCAACGATTGGTATTCAGGAAATGTGCTAAATTTGTACACCTTGTTCTTTTTTCTTTGATTTATGATTTTAGGGCTGTGTACAAAATTCTGTGGTGATGCACCAAATTCCTTGCAATGCTGTTATGTGTGAGAATCAGAATATTGAAAGCAATATATGACCTAGGGAAAGAGTCTAATCTGTTTTATTTCAGTCACTGTTTATATCAAAACTAGTAGGCTCTTGGAAAATACATATCCAAATATAATGAAGGTGGACTGTCACTTTCTGGACAATAAAGACTGGTGAGCTCCACAAAACATCTGCAGTTGGAAATACCAAATCCCTGAATAATAAAGCTTCTGTGCTTGAGTATATTTTGTGTCTAAACTTTGCAGACCTAATATTTTGTTTGGTAAAAATCTATATATTTGTGGATTAATCAGATTCTTCTGGGGGTGTTAGAAAATTATAGAAATTAATTGGTAACAAGCTGTTGCATGCTGTGATAAAGTACATCTACATTGTGACTATAATTTAACTCAACTCCTCCAAAAATGGAGCAGCCCAAGCCAGCCTACAGCAGGATTTGGACAACCTCCAGTCTTGGGCTGACAAGGGAAAGGTCACATTTGTACCACACATGTTATAATGGCCATCTCCAACAAGAAAAGGTCCAACCATCTCCCCAGACCTTCAATAGCACCAACATCACCGAGTCCTCCCATCATCATCCTGGGGGTTACCATTGATGAGAAGCCACATCAACAATGCCAGCAGAAAATAAGGGCAAAGTAATCCTTTTTTCCAGTGTGGCTTTTATATAATAAAAAAAAAAGTTGCTCAACAAACAGCTGCAGCGCTGTGCTATGATGCATTGCCTGGGATTATGCTGCATCATTAAGCCAAAATAACACATACAGCTAATGTCAATGATTTGAGAGTTTAATCTGGGCTCACCAATTGATTTTATCCATGTAGCAGCTGAACCATATGTGCCAACACTTCCCAATTGGTGCTGAATTAGCTCACCTGACAGCAATAGGCATGCTAACCTTAGCCTCCATCTCTTTAGATTAGGAGGGGGGAAATTGGGCAAGCTCTTGACTTTGCTGTCCAGCTCTCCGCACTTCAAATGGACATGTGGATGGAGTTTGGGTAAAGATAGGACCTTTGACTCTAATACTTTTATCACCCATTACCTAGCCTCACATATGAATAAGGACATAAGAAATAGAAGCAGGAGAAGGCCATACGGCCCCTCAAGCCTGCTCCGCTATTTAATACAATCATGGCTGATCTGATCATGGACTTGGGTCCACTTCCCTGCCTGCTTTCCATAACCCCTTATTCCCTTATTGTTTAATAGTGTCTCTGTCTTAAATTTATTCAATATCCCAGCTTCCACAGATCCACAACCCCCTGAGAAAATAAACTTCTCATCTCAGTTTTAAATGGGCAGCCCCTTATTCTAAGATTATGCCCTCTAGTTCTAGTCTCCCCCATCAGTGGAAACATCCTCTCTGCATCCACCTTGTCAAGCCCCCTCATCATCTTCTACGTTTCGATAAGATCACCTCATTCTTCTGAATTCCAATGAGTAGAGGCCCAACCTAACTCATAAGTCAACCCCCTCATCTCTGGAATCAACCTTCAGAATCTCCCCTGAACTGCCTCCACAGCAAGTATATCCTTTCGTAAATATGGAAACCAAAACTGCACGCAGTATTCCAGGTGTGGCCTCACCAATACCCTGTACAACTGTAGCAAGGCTTCCCTGCTTTTATACTCCATCCCCTTTTGCAATAAAGGCCAAGATTCCATTGGCCTTCCTGATCACTTGCTGTGCCTGCATACTGTAACCTTTTGTGTTTCATGCACAAGTACCCCCAGGTCCTGCTGTACTGCAGCACTTTGCATACTGGTCATTTGGGTGGAAATCCTAAAGGGTTCCTGCTGCTGAATTCTTGTGCCATTGAACCCAGAAGTGCTCAAGACTTTAAACATATGCCACCCGCCTTCAATCTCAAACTGACTAGAATCCTAATCCTCTCAGTGACGTTAAAGCTATAGTTTATGAGGCTGTGATTGCTTTTATAGCTGATTGACATAATCTTTGAAGCGTTGTCTGTGAAGAACTTGTTTCGATTTTAAAGTTATGCAGAATTTATTTAGTGCTATTTTGGGATTTACAGATTGACATAGAGATTAATGGGAATCCAGTGGATCTGCACATGAAGTTGGGAGATAATGGAGAAGCTTTCTTTGTACAAGAAACAAAGGAAGAAAATGTATGTAACAATTTTTGACTTGATTTTGTAAATGTTTAATGCAAATACAGTATGCTGGAATATGATTGTGCCTTATGGCAAGTAGCTAAGAAAACTGTTATTTTAATTGTCTTCATGTTTAAGTTGGATGTAGTTCATGTCTCTCATGACGGAAAGTTGCATTTACTGTATATTACCTAAATGAAATATAATTTAAAATCAGTTTGGGGCAGATAGGCGGAACACAATTTCCCATGTACATTACTTTATTTGCCACAATATTTTAATTCATTTCAATTCATTTCTATTCGGTTAAGAGGAGAAACAAATGAAACAACAAATGGAGGGCAGGGCATTTGTGGGAGGTGGGGACTGGACATGGTCACACATTCATACCACAATTTTACCAATGAATTTAATGGAAAGGGTGCCAAATTTGGTCATTTTGTAATGAAAATGTACCCAGCAATTAGCTTATCATTTTCTGAATTTACTGAATGCTTTATTTTTGTCGAGCAGGTAATTAAATAAATAATTTATAAATACTTTGCAACTATGGACAAGGTGGAAAAGTCACTGTGCAGCTGGAGGAAGAGTTATTTTTGCTTATTTTGATAACTAGAAAAAAGCACCTGAAATTTCAGAGACCTTGCTTTATCTCGAGTGCCGGACTGGAACTCCTGGCCACTTACAGTTGTAGATGCCATTACCGGCCCAGTTTAGGAGGATCAAGATCATTAGCATGTTTCAGGTGGCTGCATGGCATCTGTAGTGGCACCCTTCTGACGCTCACCCCAGCAGACCCCCAGAATGTTGGAGCGGCTCCATGCGCCTCCAACATATCTGAGGAGTCCTGGGAAGGACCTCACTGGAAAAATAACTGGAAAAAAAATCAGCTCTCAAAGTAGCTATCTGCCCATCTCCAAGATAATCTATTTCCTCTGGGATTGATTATCTTGTCTGAGGCATTTTGGGGCTTTTTGAAGGCCCATACTGGAACCTATGCAGGTTGTGAATATGTATAATGCACTGCCCCCAGAAGGCCATAGAGGGCAAACTCAATTAAGGTGTTTTTCTTCCCAAGTATCTTTTTCGTGAAAGATAGGCAGAAAATAAAGGGAATTGAGTTTTTTCTTTAAATGGTACTAAGAATGCTAAATAAATGGTAGAAAAGGCTAGGGACTGAATGACCTATTTCTCTTCTATGTATTGTGAAGCCTAAGTTGTGTGCAAGAGAGAAAGAGAAGTGATGAACTTCCATAAAATAAGAGAACACTTGGCGTTCGCTGTGAAGTTTATGAAGTGATGGACCCTGCTGTGCATTTATGTTATGCTGAAATTGGTCCCCAAAGTTAGGATGGCAGGGGCTGCAATCTCCAAAAGCTCTAGGATGTCTAAGGGTATAGTCATGCTCTAACTCTTGTCAGTGTAAAGCAGATTAATTTAAATCTGATACCATTAATCCAGTATAAATACATCTTGAATCCAGAGTCGGGGCATGGAGGGAAGAGAAATGAGACTCGCTGGAAGAGGTGGTCCTGCACCACTTCATTTCAGAGAATTTGAGTGTTGAAACAATATATAATGCACATTTCCAAGCTCCATTTTACAAGTAATTTCACCAATGAGCCTTATAAAGGTGCTTGTCAGTTTGTCACAATATTGAATTTAGTCATCCATTGTCAAAGAAAAATCGCTGCAACAAAGTAATTTAATACCAAAACCGATGTCACCCAGCATTTGCAGTGTATTCAAACTAATGGTATGTCCTCTACATGGCCCCATGTGGCCTAAATTTATGTGTGCTAAATAATTTTTTTTAAATAACAGAAAAAATTGTGATTGATTTCTTCTGGATTGAGTTTGAGGATCTTCCATTTCTATATTTTGGACAATTGGTTCAAAACTATTTTTTCTAAATTGTTCAGACGTAACCATAAATAAATTACACAAACACAAGTTCTAGAATATTGTGTTTTTCTTGGTTTTCTCCGTGCCATTGTGCAATGTCATTTAGCACTATCAGTTTGACATTGGCATTTATTTCTACTATGCAGTTATGTTGTTTGTCTATGCCACTTTCTGTTGAGTACCAAGAGAGCATGACCGCTGAAGGCTGGGGTCAATTCTTCTACTCATCCCTTTTACACCAGCAATTCTGTTTAATAAAAATGATGCATGCAGAAATTTGAAGAGAAACAGCTGCAAGATCTGCCTGACCCCTCTGAAGTTCCTTTTTACTCCGTTATTATTGATGCGAAAAGAGGGAATTCTAAAGGCATATAGGGTAATGAGACTGCCACCAAAGAATACATAGGAAAAGGTAGGTGTTCCGGCACTATGTATTTGCATTGCAATGACGTTACAAGTAGCAGTCCCTATAAGTTTTGACGCACCAGGGGCAATGTTCTGTCTAATTGTTTTTTGGCCCGCGCTGCTCCTTTAGCGGGCTGCACAGCTATTCAAAATTTCACTCATGCGTTCCTTTTCTGTTTTAAAAGCTGGCTCACTGGCCTTGTGGAACCTACTGACCATGCAGTTTAAATGGAACGTTGACCAGGGATAATTTTCACTTGCGGGCGGAAATGAAAATTACTCTCGACCACTTTTCCCAAGTGCAAATGTTTAGTGATCAAGCAAAATCAGTTTGCAAAGCAAAATTTTATTTGCTATGGTGTAGTTGACTATTAAAAAGCCTGTAAATAAAACTGCTGACTTCCTTCCCTCCCATCTTTCGTCCCCATACCTCTTTTTGAGAAAGGAGCAGGTGGGGGATGCGGGAGGAGGAGATCGTGGAAGCCTGGATTTTCTGTTATTGAAAATGTATATTTCTGGTTTGCGGTTATGGTTACGGCCTTCTATCATTCCAAAATAGAACAATGTTGCCAGTGTCCAGGCAATGTAAAAGATTACACTTTTTTTTCCAGAACACTAACCACTGCTCAGTATAAATTCCAATTACGTATTCTATTTTTAACCAGAAATTATACTGAATTATACCAGAAATTCCAACTAGTGCTACTCAATTAGGAAAAAATTCCACCAATCGACTCTGGTGGGGGTTAGGGAGGGAGGGATGAAAGCTTTGTTGAACTAAAGTGTTGCATCATTTAAAAAAAAATAGAAGACTAGTCTGACAGGCTCTCGCATGTAATGCCTGGGGCAGGTCACTTCTTTGCTTTATTGTCCAGGGAATTGGATTTTAAAAAGCACCTCTCTGCTGATTCATTTTTGTTCTGTATGTTTTATATATGTGCAGTGCTACTTTTTTTTAAAAAAAAGAATCCTCTAGTTTAAAAAAAAAAAAATTTGTTTCCTTTGTACTGAACATACGTCTTAAGCAGTAGCCAAGACGTGTGGTTTTAATTATAAGCTTTGAATAGTGTTTTGTAAGAAAGCAATCCCATCATCTTCTTGATTTCATCAGCAGCTTGTTTCTATGGTTTCCTTCATTTACAGTTTTGTGTTTTGAGATTTATTTGCTATTCATTTGATATGTTCCACCTCTGTCTATTTTTTGTACAAAAAATTCAGTTCTATTAATTTAAAAATAAATATTTGAAGATGATCAAGCAGGGATTTTGTTAATGTTCCTTACGATTTCAGGCTTTTGGGTCTAACACACCAGCCTATTCTCCTAGGAAAGCATGAACTGAAGCAAGACCTTGTGCACAGAGTAGTGTAGGATAGCATGCCCTGGGCAAACAATAAGCTTGTTTATTGTTTCAGGGTTATATGTAGAATTTACGTGCAGGAGTCGCATTATGTGCCATCACTTCAGGAAGTTATTCATTTTATTTACGTCAAGACATTTTTGTAACAGACTAAACTGCTAAACGTTCATTCACAGAAATCAGTAAAAACAGCTGGCATCTGAAGCCTGATCAAAGCAGCTTTCAACCAGTTCAAGAAAGGGTTCTCTCTGCAAATGGTTCAAAATAAATGATAGACCAACGTGTCTTGGAAAGTGGTAGGCATCTGATCCATACTAGTGAGTTTTTATCAAAATTATGTGGGCTTCATACTCATGGAGTCTCTTTGACCCTGATCAGAGTGGCATAGTCTTGCAGCTGTGTGAACAGCAGCTTATTGTTGCTGAATCCATCCCATTTATAGCTCCACAATAGAATTTAACATAATGGAAGCATTTTAGTAATGCACAACAGTATTGTGATTTCTTTCAGCCTGAGAGAAAAATAAGTTACATTTTTTGCTTTGGAGTATTTTTATGTGAATCTAAATGAAGTTCACAATTCAAAAACTACCCATCATCCTATCTATTAAACGAGCTTTAAGTTTATGTAAATATCAGAACTTCTGTTATTTAGTGTCTAAGAAATCCTTAATTAAAAATTATGGTAATTTTTAAAATCCGTTCAGTTTAATTGATTCTTTGACCAACATTGCTAGGATAGCCATTATGGAATCTGATCGCTCGACAGCTAGGGTGTAGGGATGAAAAACTCACCTCAGCAGTCACCCCAAGACCCCTGCCGTGCGCCCCCCCCCCACCCCCCCAAAAAAACTTTTTCTAGGCGGGCTGCATGCCTGATTCCATCGTTTGTAGGATCACATTTGAAATTTTCAGGCACAAATGGGTGGAGCAAGAGCATGCAGCCCAGGCGGAACACTCAGAGTGTCGGCACACTCCAAGAGCGTGGGCAGCCTAGGCGCATGCCACCCAACAGGCAGCCCTTGCGTCCCAGATGTTAACTGGCGTAACCAATGGTTTTTATTGAGACCTCTGGTGGTTGCTGAAGAAATGGCTCAAAAATTACTTTGGGAGAATTATTGTGGGGCCAGGAAGAAAATGATTGAGCTTTTGTCGGCCCATGCTCAATCTTCTCTGGGATGGGATGCCTTCTCTTTTGGGAAGCTCAGGGACCGATCAAATTCCTGACCTCCCAAAACTGGCGACGCACACATTTAGCGGCCATAGGTCACCATCAGGATTCAAATGAGGTTTGACACTAAGTTTGGACAGGCAGCGCGGCCATTCGCTCATTTTGGGCATAAGTCAAAGATTCCTCGCCCCCACCCCCACCCAACTGTCTTTGGCAGCTAAGTAGATTCTTCTATACTGGAATCGCTGTATGTCAAGTACAGTGCATTCTGTAGAGCTGTCATAAATCAATGCCAAAACATGCGTTATGAACCTTTTTAAAAATTTGTTCTGGGATGTGAGCGTCGCTGGCAAGGCCAGCATTTATTGCCCTTGAGAAGGTGGTGGTGAGCCATTGCCTTGAACTGCTGCAGTCCGTGTGGTAAAGGTACTCACAGTACTGTAAGGGAAGGAATTCCAAGATTTTGACACAGCGACGATGATGGAACAGCAATATATTTCCAAGTCAGGATGGTATGTAACTTGGAGGGGAACGTGCAGGTGATGGTGTTTCCTACCTTCTATTATTCCTACCACAAGTTGAATCTATTTTTTAATTTGGTAAATGCTTACCAATAGGTCAATGCAAGTGTGCACAGAAAAGATAAATTTGTGTACAGTAAGCCCTCCAGTTTCCTACTGACCATGCTGGGTATAACCTTCCTGGTCTGAATGTGGCAGCATTTAATGCGCTTCGCTTAACAGCAGAATGCTGTTGGTTGAGTTCATAGTGAAATTAGCTAAGAAGTCTGAGGCTGCAGGGTAATTGGTGTGATAAATGGCTGTCACACTGGTGCAGCGAAAGGTTTTCTTGAGGTTTTAAGGCTTTTTATTTCTATGGGCTTGAAGCTTTTTTAAAAAAAATAAATAGTCTTCAGTTTACAATTTAAATAATTCTACAATTTGAAGTTCAACATGTAAACTGCAAAAAATGTATTGGTGATTAAAAGGTCTGGTGGTCAGTAATTTCTTTCCTTTTTGTATATGTGAACATTTCCTGTGCTGTCTTGGAATATTCTCGATGAATTTACTGCATTTGGTTTTTCAATTTAAATATTCCTAAAATTTTTTTGTATGAGTAATTTATTCTCCGTACACTTTGCAATTTTTTTTTTATAACTAGGAGAAAGTTCCTCCTCACTTGGCTACCTCTCCCATCCCGACAGAAGAAGGGCAATTCTTCAAGGGTGTGCAGCTGAAATTGGCAAAATCTAGAGCCGATCCGGAAATGGGACAGAACTTGGAAAATATCGTGCAGGGCACAGCTCCAGAGACTGCACTCTGCACCAGCTCGGGGAAGAAGAAAAAGCGGCGGAAAAAGAAATTTAAACCAGATGGCAAAAAGGAAGACCGTGCACCGTCAGTTGGCAATGAGGACATATTTGAAATGGACATGAGTTCTGAGGAAGACAAACCAGTGCATTCTCCCAGGTAAAAATGAACTTTTATCTTGTAGTTTGTAGCTTTTAGATTTCCTTTTTATTAATCACTGCTATTCTTGATTCAAAAATGATTGAATAAGAAATTAAGCAAAATATATATTGGGGTTCCCTGATGACTCAGTGGATAAATGGAAGGTCCATTGCAATGCTAGAGATTGTTAACACTTTGTTCTTTATGGAACCATTTAACTGTCAATGGATTCACTATAATATCTGCAAGTTGACCTTATCACCTATGATTTGCCTTTTGTCGAGTTGCAAGTCCTGAGAGCTAGCAATTAACATACTTGTAGTAATCTGTTTATTGAATTAAACAATAGTATTGTGCTTATACTACCACATTCACTTCAGATTGATGGATAATTGAATACTAGATTATTCAGATTGTAGTTCATACTACATATTTACAATTAATTAAAAATATTGAGTATACAACATTCAGTAAAATACAAAAGAATAGTTTGTACTAAGTTAATTTCCCTCTAAGATTAGACTTGAATATAAACAATCTTTTTAATTTTTAAAGGCCGAAATACTGACAGGGAAGTTCAATTTTCTTGTGCTATTCTTAACATGTGCCAGATTTTGGTGAAAAAATAATGTCATTTTTCCTTCACCACAATTACCCTGCAGCCTCAGACTTCTCAGCTGATTTCACTATGATCGACTAATTGACCAGCAACTTGTAGCGGAGGAAGAGATACCCCGTGAATTGAGAATCGCCACAAGTTGCTGTCCGATTTACACCACTCTGCCATTAGCTTCGCAAAAATAGCATCTCGCGCTTAATCTCCCTGATTTTCATGAAGTTGCTGCATTTTCACATTATTTACCCATTAATTAATAGCATAAGTACCCTTTTAACGATCTAATAATCATAAATGACTACCAATCAACCTCTCTTGCCCAGAAAGTACACAATTATAAGTAAACAATTGTCCCATGCAGCAGGCTTATGGGAACACCATCACCTCCAAGTTACCCTCCAACTCTCAACATCCTAACTTGGAAATATATCGCCATTCCTCCTTCTTCACTGCTTCAAAGTCCTGGAACTCATTCCCTAACAGCACTGTGGGAGTACATTCACCACAAAGACTGTAGCGGTTCAAGAAGGCAGCTCACCACCACCACCACCTCAAGAGCAATGAAGGGCAATAAATGCTGATAGAGAAGCAAAACATAAAATGCTGTAAATCTCTGGGTCAGGCAGCATCTGTGGAGAGAAAGAGTTAACGTTTTGGGTCGATGACCCTCGTCACAACTGGCGAATGTTCGAAAGAACAGATTCTTAAGGAGCACTGAAAGGGGGAGGGGAGGAAAGAACAAAAAGGAAAATCTGTGACCGATGGAAGACAGGAGAGATTTGAGACAATAGGGATGATGGGCCGACTCGAGATGGTAATGGCAGAAGTTAGAAAAATATTAGTTTAGATAGAGTGTGAATGACAGAATAATTACCAGCTCCGAGAAAAAATACACAAGAGCAAAATATGGGCAGAGGCCAAGGTCTGAAATTGTTGAACTCACAGTTGAGTCCAGAAGGCTGTAAAGTGCCTAAGCAAAAGATGAGGTGCTGTTCCTCGAGCTTGCGTTGAGCTTCATTGGAACAGTACAGGAATCCGAGGACTGAGGTCAGAATGGGAGTGGAGTGGGAAATTAAAGTGACAGGCGACGCAAGCTCGGGGTCACGCTTATGGACTGAATGGACGTGTTCTGCAAAGCAATCTGCGTTTGGTCTCCCCAATTTAGAAGAGATCACATTATGCACAGTGAATACAGTATACTAAATTGAAAGAAGTACAAATAAATCATTGTTTCACCTGGAAGGAGTATTTGGGGCACTGGATAGTGGGAAAGGAGGAGGTAAAAGGGCAGGTGTTGCATCCACTGCGCTTGCACGGTAAGGTGCCATGGGAAGGGGAGGAGGTGCTGGGGGTGGAATGGACCAGGGTATTGCGGAGGGAGCGGTCCCATTGCAATACTGAGGGAGGGGAGGCGGAAGCTGTGATTTGGTGGTGGGTTCAGGCTGCAGTGGAGGAAATGGCGGAGGAGGATCCGTTGAACGTGGAGGCTGGTGGGGTGAAAGGTGAGGACAAGCGGAACCCTGTAGTGGTTCTGAGGAGGAGGGAATGGGATGAGAGCAGAGGTGTGGGAAATGGAACGGACATGGTTGAGAGCCATGTTAACCAAGGTGGAGGAGAAACCTCAGTTGAGAAAAAAGGAAGACATGTCTGAGGGATTAGTGTGGAAGGTGCTGTCGTCAGAGCAGATGCGACGGAGACTGAGAAACTGGGAGAATGGAATGTAGTCCTTAAAGGATGCGGGGTGGGAGGAAGTGTAGTCCAAGTAACAGTGGGAGTCAGTGGGCTTGTAGTGAATGTTTGTCAATAGTCTATCCCCAGAAATGGAGACAGAAGTCGAGGAAGGGAAGGGAAGGGTCGGCGATGGATCATGGCAGGTTGGAAATTGGATGCAAAGTGAATGAAATTTTCTAGTTCAGGGCGAGAGCAGGAAGTGGCACCAATACAGTCATCAATGTATCGGAAAAAGAGGTATAAGGAAGGGGACCCAAGTAGGACTGGAACAAAGAATGTTCTACATATCCCATGAAAAGGTAGGCATTGCTTGTACCCATGTGTTCCCATAGCAATACCTTTTAATTTGGAGGAAGTGAGTGAAGTTAAAGGAGAAGTTGTTCAATGTGAGAACAAGTTCAGCCAGGAGGAGGAGGATGGTGGTGAATAGGCACTGGTTGGGCCTCTGTTCAAGGAAGTAGCAGAGTGCCCTCAGGCCATTCTGGTGGTGGATGGAAGTGTAGAGGGATAAGAACATAAGAAATAGGAGTAGGTCATACGGCCCCTCGAGCCTGCTCCACCATTTAATATGATCATGGCTGATCCGATCATGGACTCAGGTTTACTTCCCTGCCCACTCCCCAGAACCCCTTATTCTCATCAGTTAAGAAACTGTCTATCTTCATAAATTTATGCAATGACCCAGCTTCCACAGCTCTGAGACAGCGAATTCCACAGATTTACAACCTTCTGAGAAGAAATTCCTCCTCATCTCAGTTTAAAATGGGCGGTCCCTTATTCTAAGATTATACCCTCCCCTATCAGTGGAAACATCCACCTTGTCAAGCCCCCTCATAATCTTATACGTTTCGATAAGATCACTTCTCATTCTTCTGAATTCTAAGTAGAGGCTCAACCTTTCCTCATAAGTCAATCCCCTCATCTCCAGAATCAATTGTGAACCTTCTCTGAACTGCCTCCAAAGCAAGTATATACTTTCTTAAATATGGAAACCAAAACTGTACATAGTATTCCAGGTATGGCCTCACCAATACCCTGTATAACTGCAGCAAGACTTCTCTGCTTTTATACTCCATCCCCTTTGCAATAAAGGCCAAGATTCCATTCGCCTTCCTGATCACTTGCTGAACCTGCATACTAACCTTTTGTGTTTCATGCACAAGTACCCCCAGGTCCTGCTGTACTGCAGCACTTTGCAATCTTTCTCCATTTAAATAATAACTTGCTCTTTGATTTTTTTTTTCTGCCTCACACTTTCCAACATTATGCTCCATCTGCCAAATTTTTGCCCACTCACTTAGCCTGTCTCTGTCCTTTTGCAGATTTTTTTGTCTTCCTCACATACCGCTTTTCCTCCCATCTTTATCATCAGCAAACTTGGCTACGTTGCACTCAGTCCCTTCTTCCAAGTCATCAATATAGATTGTGCATATTTGGGGTCCCAGCACTAATCCCTGTGGCACCCCACTAGTTACTGATTGCCAACCCGAGAATGAACCATCTATCCTGGCTCTCTGTTTTCTGTTAGTTAGCCAATCCTCTCTCCATGCTAATATATTATCCCCAACCCTGTGAACTTTTATCTTGTGCAGTAACCTTTTATGTGGCACCTTGTCAAATGTCTTGAAGTCCAAATACAAAATTTCCACTGGTTCCCCTTTATCTATCCTGTTCGTTGCATCCTCAAAGAATTCCAGCAAACTTGTCACACATGACTTCCCTTTCATAAATCCATGCTGACTCTGCCTGACTGAATTATGTTTTTCCAAATGTCCTTCTACTACTGCTTTACTAATGGAATCCAACATTTTCCCAATCACAGATATTAGGCTAACTGGTCTATAGTTTCCTGCTTTTTGTCTGCCTCCTTTTTTAAATGGGGGCATTACATTTGTAGTTTTCCAATCTGCTGGGACCTCCCCAGAATCTAGGGAGTTTTGGTAATTTACAACCAATGCATCCACTATCCCTGCTGCTACTTCTCGAGGCCCAAGGTTGCAAGCCATCAGGTCCAGGGGATTTATCTGCCTTTAATCCCATTATCTTACTGAGTACCACCTCCTTAGTGATTATGATTGTATTGAGTTCCCCCCCCCCCCCCCCCCCACCACCCCCCATAGCTCCTTGACTACCCACTGTTGGAATATTTTTAATGTCCTCTATCGTAAAGACTGATACAAAATATTTGTTCAGAGTTTATGCCATCTCCATGTGCTCTATTACTAATTCCCCGGTCTCGTCCTCCAAGGGACCAACATTTACTTTAGCCACTCTTTTCCTTTTTATATACCTATAGAAACTCTTGCTACCTGTTATTATATTTTGTGCTAGTTTACTTTCATAGTCTATCTTCCTTTAATCATTTTTTTTTAGTCATTCTTTCTTTGCTGGCTTTTAAAACCTTCCCAATCTTCTGTCCTCTCGCTAGTTTTGGCCACTTTTGTATGCCCTTGTTTTTAATTGGACACTGTCCTTTATTTCTTCAGTTAGCCATGGGTGGTTATCTTTTCTCTTACACCCTTTCCTCCTCACTGAAATATATTTTGTAATATCTCAAATGTACGCCACTGTTCATCAACTGTCCTACACTTTAATCTATTTTCCAAGTCCACTTTAGCCAACTCTGCCCTCATACCTTTTGTAGTCTCCTTTATTTAAGCTTACTACGCTGGTTTGAGATCCAACTTGCTCACCCTCCATCTGGATTTGAAATTCAACCATGCTATGATCACTCATTCCAAGGGGATCCTTTACTAGGAGATTGTTTATTAATCCTGTCTCATTACACAGAACCAGATCTAAGATAACCTGCTCCCTGGTTGGTTCCATTACATACTGCTCAAGGAACCTGTCCCTTATGCACTCAATGAACTCTTCCTCAAGGCTACCCTGACCAATTTGATTTGTCCAATCAATATGGAGGTTAAAATCGCCCATGATTATTGCTATTCTCTTTTTACTCAGAGTTGCTACTGTTACAGGGTCTATAGACTACATCTACCAGTGACTTTTTCCCCTTATTATTCCTTATCTCCACCCAAACTGTTTCAACATCCTGATCATTTGAGCCACTATCATTTCTCACTATTGCAGTGATTCCATCCTTTACCCACCACCTTTTCCTTTCCGAATTGTCAAATACCCCATAATTAGTTCCAAGTCATGCTCACCTTGCAACCATGTCTCTTAATAGCTATCAGATCATACCCATTTGTATCTATTTGTGCCATCAACTCATCTATTTTGTTACGAATGCTACGTGCATTTAGACAAAGAGCCTTAAAAAAAAAGTTACCCTTTTTTCCTGCTTGTTTCCTCTCCTTCAAACTCATTCTCTTTTTATTTTTTCTTTCTAATTCCAGCTTTACTCCCCTCCCTACTGAATCTATTCTCACGTTCACATCCCCCTGCCAAGCTAGTTTAAACCCTCCCCAACAGCACTAGCAAACCCCCCAGTGAGGATATTGGTCCCAGCTCTGCTGAGGTGCAACCCATCCAGCTTATGGATTAGAAGTCCTTAGTGAAAAGGAGACGATTGGGGCCAGGAAACTTAGTGGTGGAGGGCATTGGAGGAGTCACGGATGCAGGTGGGAAGAGAGTGGACAAGGAGAAAAAATAGTCAAGATAGGAAGAAATCAGTTCTGTGAGGCAAGAACAGGCTGAAACGATGGGTCTACCGGGCCAGTCCTGTTTGTGGATCTTGGGAAGAAGGTAGAAACAGGCTGTGTGGAATTGGGGAACTATGAAGTTGGTGCTGGGGAGGGAAGATCTCCAGAGATGAGATGAGGTTAGTGATGGTCTGGGAAAGGATGGCTTGATGATTGGTAATGGGGTCATGGTCCAGGGAGAGGTAGGTAGGAGGTGTCAGAGTTGGCGATCAGCCTCTGCAAGGTAGAGGTCGGTCCGCCAAACAACAACCGCACCACTCTTGTCAGCAGGTTTAATGACAAAGTTGGGGTTGGATATGATAGAACGGAGTGTTACAAGTTCAGAGGGAGATAGGTTGGAGTGAGTGAGGGGAGCAGAGAAATTGAGATGGCTGATGTCCCGTCAGCAGTTTGCAAAGAAGTGATCCAGAGAGGGTAAGAGGCCAGAGGGAGGGGTCCAGGTAGAGCGAGAGTTCTTTAAAATGGGAGAAAGGGTCAACTGTGTATTGAAAGGGGGCGGGTGACGACGACTCCTGGCCAGAGTCATGGGCATGGCAGAAAAAGTGCTCGGCATCGTGCTGAGCTCAAAATTAATTGAGGTGGGGGCGTAAGGGGATATAGCTCTCAAACCTTTGCTGAGGACTGATCGTTCAGGATCAGAGAGAGGAAGGTCAGTGGGGATAATGAAAACTCTGCAGGGGGCGAAATTGGAAGAAGGAATGGGATCAGAGCGACGTGAAGGGAAGGTGGTTCAGAAGGGGCATTGGTGTCCAAGAGTTGTTAAAGCTTACAATCCTTGATGCCTACAAGGAAGGAAAAAAGTTACAGGCAATACATGCTGGCCTTGCCAGCGATGCCCACATCCTAGAATGAATAAAAAAAATGGTTCATTGACACGTATTGTGACACATTGAATTTTGGAGCACTACAGAATGTATTATACTCAACATATAGAAGAAACTACTTGGGTGCCAAAATTTAAAAAATGCCAATTTTGGAAAAAAAAAATTATTTCCCCCTGCCCCCCCTTTTTTTTCCCCCCTCCATCTAATCTATCTTTCCCTCTTTAGTTCTCCTTCAGTACCTGATTTGATATTGAATTCATTCACTCTAATGTACTCTCCTTTTTGGTACTTCTGTTTATTTCTCATTCATAGTTAAGTAGATACTGTTTGTTCCATTATTCATTCAAGTCCCAGATGCCCTGTTGCCCCTGATGTGCGTTACCAGCTTGCACGTCCAACAACTTTGTGGGCATAAAAATGTTAAAGCCTATACTTGCACGAACAAGTCTAACTAACTGAACATGCCACGAGATGCTTCGCTCCAGCAAAATCTGGCCCATTAATATGTTCCTCAAGCAGGGCACTAAAAGTAATCTGTCTTGGTGTGTGTTGGGGGCATGCACTGCATGTTTATAACTACAACAACTTGCATTCATATAGCACCTTTAACATAGTAAAATGTCCCAAGCTGCTTCACAGGAACATTATCAAAAAATTTGACACCGAGCCACATGAGATATTAGAGATCATCACGAGCTTGGTCAAAGAGGTAAGTTTTAAGAAGCATGTTAAAGAAGAGTAGAGAGGCAAAAAAGTTTAGGGAGGGAATTCCAAAGCTTGGGACCTAGGCAATGAAAGCCTGGCTCATAAATGTGGAGCGATTAAATTTGGGGATGCGCAAGAGGCCAGAGTTGGAGGAGTGCTGAGATCTTGGAGGGTTAAAGGGCTGGAGGAGGCTAGATATAGGGAGGGATGAAGCCATAAAGAAATTTGAAAACAAGGATGAGAATTTTAAAATTGAAGTGTTGCCAGACCAGGAGCCAATGTGGGTCAGTGAGCATAGAGATGATGGGTGAATGGGACTTGGTGCGATTTAGGATATGGGGATCAGAATTTTGGATGTACTTAGGTTATGGAGGGTGGAAGATAGGAGGAGATCATTGGGGTAGTCGAGTCTAGAAATACATCTGCTGATGGTTCAATATCTTGAATTCTGGTTGTCAGTTGAATTTAGCAATATTGCGCACACATATACAATAGATCAGTGGCTCACAAAATATCCAAATATATACATTAAGTTAGAATGGAGTTATAATTCTCATAATCCAATAATGAGGAAAGTAATTGTTTGTGATCAAAACCGCTGTAACAATTTCTTGTGTTTGAAATTGCCCACTTTGAACTTTGAGTAAAATATATAGGGAATGAAATTGCCCCTTTGCACAGTACCCGTTAGCACCGACGGCGACAGTTCGCTAATGAGTTAACGGCGGGCGTGGCAGCCGCATCGACCACGTGGATTTGCCCTAGGGGCTTCGTGCGGTGAAAAGTGGTTTGTGTCGCGCCCCGCGATTAGCGCACCGGTGCAGTGCCTGCACGGCAATGATGTAATCGGCATGCGCGCCAACCCCCATCGCCTTGCGCCTTGGGGGAAATTGCCCCACGGGACGCGAGATCAGCATGCGTCGATGCCATCAACAGCTAGGTGCGGAAGCTGTGATGCCCTGGCCAGCCGTAAGGGGAGTTGGTAGTGCCCAGTGGGCACCACTAAAGAGGCTGCAGAATTCGCAGCAGCCTTCCCCTTTAAAAGAAGTGGAGGGACGTTGTGAGGCATCAGTGTAACGCGGCATGTCCACATTGTGCTGGCATCATCAGCATCACGTCCCCCGAGCACTGTGCGAACGCAACAACAATTGTTTGCCCAAAGAACCCAAATCTGCACTTCCTGCACTAAAAAAAAACCTGCTTCGAATTATGCACTCCAAACCCAACCTGGGGCAAATTCGCCCCATAGTCTGCTTCTGTGGTTAAAAGGAAAAAAAGCAAATTATAATTCTTGATACAGATCAGGAAGGTCCTCTGATTGGTGCCTGATCTATGTTGAATTTGTTGATTAGTTTGGGCAGCACAATTTCTTGTGAGCATGGGAAGGTAAAATTATCCAATGATCTTTCCCTGGTCACTCATCCCTGAGCCCTGATAAGTGTGCAATTGTGGATGTTGAGTGGGGATGGGACCAGATTTGGCTGTGATGCCTTGCACGATTGAATAGCTTTTCAGCACTTGCTGTCGGCGCACGCCCAGCCACCAGGGCAAGCTGCTGGTGGTCATGGAATCCTAACCCAGCATAAGTCACTGCCTTCAGGAGAGATGAGGAAAAATATGTTCTTCACTTGTTCATTTAAAGTACCTGTATTTGATTGCCTGTTTCAAACTGTTCAAAATTTATACACAGACCATTTTCGTAAGTATTTGATGGATTTTCCTTTTGTTTACAAATATATGCCACTATGATCATGTGATTGGACCATTTGTTGTTATGCACTGCCTGAAAGGGTGATTGTAGCTTTCAAAAGGGAATTGGATAAGTACCTGAAGGGAAAAGTTTTGCAGTGCTAATGTGAAAGGGGGGGTGGGGGAAGTGAGACGAGCTGAAGTGCTCTTGGAGAGAGCTGGCAAGGATCGACAGGCCGAATGGCGGCCTCCTGTGCTGTAACCATTCTATGATTCACTGCCTGTTTTACCTGCCCAATCAAAAAGAATTTCAATTTTTTTCATTCCTTTGTGCATATTTATTTATTGGCTAATCATTTTTGGATCACTTGTTACTTGTTTTTTTTTTGCTCTGTGCAAGAGTAAGTGTAACTTGAATGGAATGTTATGAAAGTGATTGTTTTCCACCGTGGACTCGATTTTCTTAGTACTAATGTTTGCTGGAGAGAAAACAACTCCACAGATAACTTAAATGCAGAAAAAACATCTGAGGAAGGCAATTACATATCTCGCCTTTTCATATCTCAGACTTGGTTTGAATCCAACTCTGATTACAATATATTTTTCCAAAATTCACTACAAAATGGTTGACCCTCCCAATCCTGTTTTGTGGCTTTATGATTTTGTTCAGCACCTCGTCTAGGTTCCCAGAATCCTCCAGTGTGTATTGAAAGCAATCAAGGTAGTCAAGTGGTTTCGAAAAATTTTAAACACTTGCAAATATTTTCAGCAATTATATATTTGTCACTATGAAAGAATATATTACTGAATAATTTTATAAGAATGAAATAAAGCATATGCAATGATTTTCTTTATCCAGGGGATTGATATACTCTCTGAAGGATAATGAGTTTAAAGAATCTCCAACCTTTCACCATGAGGTCAATTATCCATATTCTGATGGTGACTGGTCTCCGATTGAGAGGTACGTAATACAACGCTAAATCAAAGCATATTATAACAATAAACCATTCTTTTCTCTCTCCATTGCTTTTATGTGTTTTTTAATAAAATTATTATATATCATTAATCTAGCAGAGAGACTCTAAAATTACAGACAATTGTCCCTGTGATGTGCAACCTGCTAGTATGAGTTAAACTCACTGATGTCATCTCAGTTATGCTGTCCAGTTTATAACAAGTTAGGTTTCCTGGCTTCCCCAAAAGCTGGAATACCACTTTGTCTGCACCAAGTGCATGCTATGTTGCACATCACACAAATGTCTGCAGTAATTTTGAGTTTTTATAGAAGCCTAGCAGTGTTATCTTAATGCATAAAGATTATATTTATGAGCACAAAGGGTCAGCTTACTACCACAAAATCTTAATATAATAAACCATAATACAATGGAGTGAGAGTCACTTTTCACAAGTCATACATCTTTAGTCAATTACCTTGGAAATGATTGGGATGTTGGGCTCAATTTTCCCCAATTATCTGTGCTGTTTTTTAAGAAACATAGAAAATAGGTGCAGGAGTAGGCCATTCGGCCTTTCGAGCCTGCACCACCATTCAATAAGATCATGGCTGATCATTCACCTCAGTACCCCTTTCCTGCTTTCTCTCCATACTCCTTGATCCCTTTAGCCGTAAGGGCCTTATCTAGCTCCCTCTTGAATATATCCAATGAACTGGCATCAACAACTCTCTGCAGTAGAGGATGCCACAGGTTAACAACTCTTGAGTGAAGAAGTTTCTCCTCATCTCAGTCCTAAATGGCTTACCCCTTATCCTTAGACTATGTGCTCTGGTTCTGGACTTCCCCAACATCGGGAATATTCTTCCTGCATCTAACCTGTCCAATCCCGTGTTCCATTATTGCAGCAGCTACCTCCGACATTCCCTCTCTCGTGCTCCGACAGCGTCTCAACTACCTGCAACATTCTCTCCCTAATGTGCCCTGATAGCGTTCCTATTTCTCGTGAGTGTTGTTACGTCTCCCGACAGTCCCAATACCTCGTCACCCACCCCAGTGATGGTGTCCAGGAGTGATTGCGTAAGGTCAATGCTCTCCCCACTCATTGCCATCATCTGAACCACATCTGTTACACCCTGCTGTCGAGCTCTCCTACCCCTCCTCACCCTCGGTGTGGCTCGCTGCATCCTACTGGGATCCGCAGCCTCGGACGGTGGGGCCCTGGGTGTGGCTTGCTGCACGCCAGTGGAACCCACAGCCTCGGACTGTGTGAAACCATGAAATGTCCCAACACTCGTGTCACTCTGGAAAGGGGCTGACACCTCAATTGGCAGTACCAGCACCTCCTGAAGAGTGGGGGTTTCACCCTACCCCCTCACCCCCATAATCTTGGTCTGGAAGGTCGGATTGGAAGATGTTTTCCTCTTCAGGCTTGTCCGCGTCTGAATAATCTTCTGCATCGGCTTCAGCCTCATCAGGGTTGGCCTCAAATTCTGCAAAATTTAACTGAACAGACAAATGGTTAGCAGCAGAGGAGGGGGCAGGGTGGCATGAGTAGACTCTCGCAGCGCATGCAGCAGGCTCATTTGAAGAACCACGGGCGTAACTCTTGAACTATGCCAAAAAACGGCATTGGGGAAAATTGAGCCCATTGTATTGACTAAATATCCATTCATGGTGAATCATTTAAGCACCTCTGGCTTTTAAATAGAATTTGTAGGAAATTGCAACGATTTCCAACTGTGGCAATTCATTTGTGCAGTACAGGTTGAACCTCTCTTATCCGGAGCTCCCTTATCCGGCACCATTCCTGGCCGCCGGGTGGCGCAGGTGCAGAATTCGGCTGGTCAAAATCCTACTCACCAATATAATTTTCTCCTTGATGCCGGGGTTATCGGCTGCCTCCTCCTCATCGCCCTGCTGGAACTCCTGTAGCCACAGTCCTCGGGCCAGCCACTCCTTCCCACAGCGGGGGATCGGGCCGGCGGGCTGCATCCTCCTCCCTCCCCACAGCGCTTCCTCCGGGGGGTCAGGCCGGCAGGCCGCATCCTTGAGCCGGCCGCTCCTCCACTCGGCACTCCCTCCGGGGTGTCGGGCCGGCAAGCTGCGCCGACCCTTCGGGGCCCACTGGGCCCACTCGCTGACCTTGCCCCCCCACACCCACCGACCTGAGACCTGAGAATTCTGTGAGCAAAGCAATGTTTGTTCCTGGCTGGTAAGAAATTTTGGACAACTGCTAAGTATATATTTGGCGGTTTTGAGAGTCGAGTGTTCCCTTTAGCTCAGTGGCCAGATACAGGACTGAGACAAACAGATCAGGAGAGTTCCAGGTTTTTTTATTTCTGTGCTGAGTTGGCAGATCTCATTCTGAGTAGCAGTGGAGTCCTGTTGTTGGCTAGGTTTCCCACTCCTAATTGGTATTCAGGAAGTTCACGTTGATGTCTGGTTAGCATCAGCACTCTGAGCTCGTAGCTTTCACTGTGCAGGGTTACAAATGAAGAATTGTTACTTTTGAGGTGCTGCTTTGTTTTGATCCCTGGTTTGTGTTAATCTCTGCTGAGGCATTCTATCTCTGTTATTGGGCTAGGGAGGGTAAGAGTTAGCTTGCAGTTCCTGCTCCTAATTGCTACCCTTGCTGTGTAGTGTGCGGACAAGATGACTCTTATGTCGGCTTGCACATGAAAATGACCATTGGGCAAGATCGTGGAAAGCTGGCTTTGTCCATCAAAATTGACACCAACATGAGTCTCTATCTTCAGGAGGAAAATGTCACATTGAATTTTCATTTTAGGCTATGACTGCAGAGAATCGCTTTTTTTAAATTTATTTTTGTGCATGGTCATGTTCAAGAAAACACTGCTAATTTATTCCGAGGCCCTCGAGTGGCAGTATTTTATACTTTGAGTAAAATAGCCACAAGACACTTAGAACCGTTGCTGACAGATTTGTTTGCTTGTTCTGAAATAAGATATATTCCATTGCAAATGCAGTTTTTTTTCTTTTTGTTTTTCTTTCATTTAGCATGTCCATTTCCCAGCCCTTTTCCCCTAAAAGTGATTCTGAATTAATGGTGAAACCATCTGATATGCTGATGTCCGAGTCCCACATACAGTGGTCGTGGGGAGAATTTCCAGAATCAACAATGGTAATGAATTTAATTGAACTAGTTAAACATCCCATGGTTTGGCATTATTAGAATAAGTATTGATAAATAAAACTATAACTATAGATAGTTAGCATATTTTCTAATTGAGATATTGCCATAAAAGCATAAGTGCATAATTCTGACATTCATAAAGCATCATGTTAAAGACCTAGGAAACCAAATGCATTTGAGTCTTCAGAAAAGTCAAGGATTTAAAAAAAAAACCCTTGCATGAAGATTGATTGTTTTAATGGTTGATGTCCTCTTTTTATAGTTGAATTCGCAAGATATTTGAATCTTCCTGAAACAATGGTGTTAACTATACTGACTGCAGTAAAGATTAGAATTGAGGTCTTGCAAAGGAAGTTCCAAGAATTAAGAGCTAGTTTAAAGAGCAAGAATCTAAGGAAAGTCATTTTAAGGATTACTCCTAGTATTGCATACTACTCCATATAGAAATAGCAAGATAAAGAAGCTAAATGCATGACTGGAGAGATGGCATAGGAGGAAAGGGTTCACATTCCTGGGACACTGGAACAAATCCTGAGATAGTGTGTCCTGTACAGTGCTGAGACTAATGTCCTTGCTGGGTAAGCAACTACTGCTTATGGGGAAGGTTTAAAGTAATATGGAAAGGGGAAGATGAGAAACAGCATAGAAGCAGAGGAAAAAACAATGTCATTTTGTGTTTTATTAGTATATGCATTGAAAACGGCAGCAAAGAAGTAATAATGAATTTGTACAAGTAAACCATAAGGACTGTTGGTATATTTCATTTCACTTCAAAATTGTCACTGATCGGAGAGAAAAATTAGAAGAGATTTATTTATGCAGATGGATTGCTTTGCCATAGGAAATAGTTGAGACAGATAGTTGCATTTTTTCAGCGAATAGTTGAATATAAATATTTTAAGATTGTTTATCAATGTATGAATGGTGCAAGGATAGTGTTTCTTGGTGATGCATGCTAACACCCCATTTGCTTTCACAGTAGCCTTACAGTACTGGTCATGGACCTTCAATAAATCATGCACTAAACCCCCAGGTGCTTCTCTCACTCAGCATCCTTGAGCACACTGCATGGTGCATTTATCTATACAAGACTCAATTCATTCCGCATTGCATTAAGATCTGTGTATTTTTCTTTTCATTTAAGTTCCTTGCATCCCCATGTATCTCCTCATCATCTGTAAACTTGTGATTAGTTCCCCCCCCCCTCCCCCCCCCAAGGCCATGCCTCCCCAATGCCTCCATTGATGAAGAGCTTTCACCATTGGTTCATAATTCTGCACATCTTCCTTTCCATTCACCTGAGCTGGTTTACTATGTGACTATTTGATTGCTTAACTGTTTTAATTCATTCTTTTCAAAGTCAGTAAAAGTGAAATTGTTTCCCTAAGATGCAAGTGGAATTGCATAATGTTTGATTTGAACTTTACAGGTTAAAAGGGAGAGACTGGAACAGCCAAAAACCTTCACTATTACACCATCTGAAAACACTCACTTCAGGGTTATTCTCAGTTCTGATGCCATGAATGTAGATATGGATGTCAACGTTGGAGAAAGCACAACTGCTACAGTACTAAAACCTGAGCCTAGAGCGCTTGTGAACATTAGCCAAATCGTTATTGACAGCGAAGTTGCATCTCCCGAGGAAATTTCAGTTGATGTACTTTCACAATCCCCACATTCGCAGAGTATCCCAGCAACTGGAGTCTCTGTAATGCCTCAGATGGATAGCTCCCTGACAGACCCTGGAATACAGACTCCAGCCATTACAAAATTAGATTCTCCATCAAAGAAAAAAGGTAATGTCTTTGCACTAACACTATTCTGTTTCTCTAAAAGGATATGAACATGTGCTAATTAATCTTTATATTACTGATTTGTATTGCTTAATGGGTGAGCTATCCAAATGAAACATTTATTTGTGGAATTTCATTTTAAAAGCCCAAGACTGCAGCAATGGGATATATAGGTTAAGTGGGCAAAAATTTGGCAGATGGAGTATAATTTGGTCGGAAGAATAAAAAAGCAAATTATTTGTTAAATGGAGAGAGACTACAAAATCCTGTGGCACAGAGGGGTCTGGGGGTCCTTGTACATGAAACACAAAATGTTAACATTTGGGTACAGCAAGTAATTAGGAAGGCAAATGGAATGTTGACCTTTATTGCAAGGGGGATGGAATATAAAAGTAGGAAAGTCTTGCTACAACTGTTGGTGAGACCACACCTGGAGTACTGCATACAGTTTTGGTCTCTTTATTTAAGGAAAGATATACTTGCATTGGAAACAGTTCAGAGAAAGTTCACTAGGTTGATTCCTGAGATGAAAGGGTTGTTTTCTGAAGAAAGGTTGAGCAGTTTGGGCCTATACTAAGTGGAGTTTAGAAGAATGAGGTGTGATCTTCTTGAAACATATACTGAGGGAGCTTGACAGGGTAGAGGCAAAGAGGATGTTTCCTGTTTCCCCTCATGTGGTGGGCGGGGGTTGGGTGGTGGCAGTGGGGTGATGAATCTAGAACTAGGGGACATAGTTTCAGAATGAGGGTCGCCTATTTAAAACGGAGATGAGGAGGAATTTCTTCTGAGGGTCATGAGCCTTTGGAATTCTTTACCCCAGAGAGTTGTTGAGGCTGGGTCATTGAATATACTTAAGGTGGAGATGGACAGATTTTTGAACTATAGGGGAGTCTAGGGTTATGGGGAGCGGGCAGGAAAGTGGAGTTGAGGCCAAGATCAGATCAGATCAGCCATGATCTTCTTGAATGATGGAGTAGGCTCGAGGGGCCAAATGGCCTAGCCCTGCTCCTATTTCTTTTATGTTAAGTTGATTTGCTTCCCAGTGCTGCAAGAATTCTGATACATCAATGAGGGATATTTGTTCAACTTAAGTAATGATTGCTTTTTGTTGCAAAACTCTCCTTGAGACACAACATGTCCATGCCCACTTTGAAACAATGTTAAATAGAATTTGGCTGTGTTGCATGCATTTAAAATGTCTAAGTATTATGGGACCTGTTTCAAAGTGCATTGTTTTGTTATCCATGGAAGTGTGCGGAGTGTTTGTGCTGTAGCCAGTATACAGTTTAGTTTCAGGAAAAGAATTGGAATGCAGGCAAGCTGGGGCAGACTATTAATGCAGGAATAAAATGTTTTAGCAGCATTTGCAAAGTGGTGAATTACTAAAATAAAGATGCTATATGCTCACTCCTCTTTGCACGTCAGAAAACAAAGATGCTTATCACATACAGGGACCTGATCTCTAACCTTTTAAAACTTTTAGGCCAGCATGCAGAGAATTTTTTTTGCAGTTTTCTGTGGGGTGGGTGTGGAGATGAATCCTCCCTTGCACCAGGAAAGAAAATCAAGGGAAGGAATTAGGATTTTTACATAATTTGAGTGTGGAAAGCTGTTGGATTTGTGGTATGTTATGAAATATAATTTTGTATATTTATGTAGGTCTCCCTAAACGAAGTCAGCATCAGGGACCTGATGACATTTATTTGGATGATCTGACTGTTTTGGAACCTGAAGTTGCTGCTCGCTATTTTCCCAAAAGGTACCACATTGTCTCCCTGTTAATGTAAAAATTCCCTTGATGGGACTGGTTTGGGAATGTTGAGATAGGCAGAGTCCTAGAGAGAGGTCTGTCAATTTGGGGCTTTGACAGCTTCCAGAGGGTGTGCTGCTAAATGATCCATTTTTTTCAATTAGAAATTGCTGGGAGTCACTTTTTTTCCTTTTTACAGCCAATTTCTTGAGAGCCAGATGACGAGATTTGAGGGTGGGAGTGAAATAATGCAAGGAAGTATCTTGCTGGTTTTATAGTGTATTTCCTGCTAAATGTATACCTAATCCAAAGCCCTGACAACCATTGTATGAGGGTGAATAATCTTTGGAATATCCAGACTGTTTCTAATGAAATTGGCATCCAAGTAAATTCACCAGGATGGTGAACACATTGAAAATAAACACTTGTGCAGGGAAGTTAGTAAGGTTGGGGGGCGGGGGGGGGGATCTCATTCTTTAAATCACAGGTAACTGGTATAGGAAGGAAGTTAACTCCCAGCAGGCGCATTGGTTTAAAAAGGTTGGCTAGAGAGGAGGAATGGTGCATTGGGGTTATTGCCCCCTAAGGAGGCAGAGAACAGTCCCCTGGAAGGCCCTTCAGAGAATGCCGAGAGGCACACATGGTAGCTTTTCACTTATTCAAGTGGGGCACAAACCTGGGAAAGTGGCAGAAGAGAAGGAAGGCAGAGAGTAGTAATGAGATTAGGTGGAGATTGGGGATACAAAGTCCCTGATGGAGAAATGAAAAGTGGCATGACTGGATGGCAGGAAGGAGAGAAGACAGAAGGGTCCAAGAGCAGTTGAGAGCAAAAAATGTAAAATATAAATATATTTGGGAAGGGAGCAACAGCTAAAATGTGCAAGCAAATGGATATAGAGTGAATTTGAACTATTATAGGTATGGCAAGAGATTAGATGAGACCTTTTTTATTCATTCATGGGATGTGGTGGTTGCTAGCATTTATTGCCATTGAGAAAATGGTGGTGAGCTGCTGCCATGGTGAAGGTACTCTAACGGTGTTAGGTAGGGTGTTCCAGGATTTTGATGAAGGAATGGCGATATCTTTCCCAAGTTAGGATGTTGTGTGACTTGGAAGGGGAACTTGGAGCTGTTGGTGTTCCCATGCGCCTTATACTTCCAGGTAGTAGCGGTCGCGGGTTTGGGAGGTGCTGTCAAAGAAGCCGTGGCGTGTGGCAACAGTGCACCTTATAGATGGTACACACTGGTGCCATGGTGCGGTGGATGGAGTGAATATTTAAGGTGGTGGATCGGTCGCCAATCAAGTGCTGTTGGGGAGGGAGTTCCAGTAATTTGACCTAGCGACTATGAAGGAACGCAGATATATTTCCAAGTCTGGATGATGTGTAACTTGGAGGAGAACTTGCAAGTGATGTCGTTCCCATGCACCTACTGCCCTTGTCTTTCTAGGTGATAGAGGTCGCGGGTTTGGGAGGTGCTGCCGAAGGATCCATGGCGAGTTGCTGCAGTGCATCATATAGATGGTACACTGCAGCCACGGTCTGCCGATGGTGGAGGAGGGAGTGAGTGTTCAAGCTGGTGGATGGGGCGCCGATCAAGCAGGCTTTTTGTCCAGGATGGTGTCTCGAGATTTTGGAGTGTTGTTCGAGCTGCACTAAGTCAGGCAATTGGAGAGTATTCCATCACACTCCTGACTTGTGCCTTGTAGATGGTGGAAAGGCTTCGGGGAGTCAGGTGTGACATTCATCGCATAATATCCAGCCTCTGACCTGCTCTTGCAGCCACAGTATTTATGATTGATCCAGTTAAGTTTCTAGACAATGGTGACCCCCAGGATGTTGATGTTGATGTTGGGGGATTCAATTATGGTAATGCCATTGAATGTCCTGGCCTGTACTTCAAGTGCTGTGTAACAGATAAATGCAAAAGTGTTGCATTTTGGTACCTTAATATTACAACATCTGTCAGCTCAAAGGTGCCAAATTTCACTGGATCAAGAACCTCACCTTTCCTACAATGAGTTAGGTGGAGAATTCCAGGATATTAACCCCGCAATGATGATGTATGTTCAAGTCATATGGTCAACAATGTCCATTACGCAATATAGATGCAATATTAGCATTGAAAATTATGTACTTTTTTTCCCCTCCTCTACAGTGAGTTTGACAGCACTTCCAAACGATGGACTGAATCGGATACACGTCCTGGTTCTCAATCGCCACAGTCGGTGGGAAGTGCAGCAATGGATAGTGGCACTGAATGCCTCTCTGATTCAGCAGCTGATGTGCCGGATCTCGTTCTCTCTCTGTGTGGGGGTCTCAGTGAAAATACTGAGATTTCCAAAGGTAAGATGGAAACTGAAGGCTTACAAAAATAATAGAAAAGTATGTGTTCTATATTTTCTCTCATTCCTAAATTTTGAGAGTCGGGAGATGTTTCCTAATCATCGTTTGTTATCGTGATTAACATCAAGTTACCTTGAGTCTGCAGCACAGAAAAGAGTCATTTGGCCCACCTGGTCTATGCCGGTGTTTATGCTCCACACAAGCCTCCTCCCACCCTTCTTCATCTAACCCTATGGGCTGGATTTTTGGCTGATTTGTGCCCCATTGAGCGTCTCGGCAGGGCCAAAAATGATTTTTTTGGGGCGTGAAATGAGGCATGCAAGGTTTTGCGCCTGGATGGAATTTTCGCCAATGGTTTTGTGGTGGTGCTAAAACTTACTGCCCTGCCGCTGTTTTGACCGTTGGGATGATGTAAATCGTCATGCATTGCTGCACTCACGCCCCAGGTGGAACTTTCAAACATTTCGCCCGATTTAGCGTCTGCCTCAGAACCCACCCAGGAAAACCAGGGGGCACACCAGGTACAAACAGCACCATGTTGAAAACTGAGGAGAAAATCGCAGTTGTGAGTGATTAAAAGGATTGGGAGAAGAACGCTGCGTTACTGCATACTTTTGGTTGTGAAGTTTGTGAGTTTCTACATTGTAACATTGTAAACTTTGTAATGTAACCTTCATTGTGAAACTTTAATAAAATAATTAGCTGTATCCAGTAGTTGTCGTCAACGTTGTCCAGAATATAATAATACTGTGACATTAAACCTATGACGCATCCAGCATCAACAAAATATTCTGCCCCACTAGTTTTTTTTCCCCCCTGGCTTTTGCCCCCCTTCCCCTTATCACCCTCCCTTGCCTGCTGCTCCGACCCAAAGTGGCACCAAGATGGCGTGCAGCAAGGTTGTAGGAGTGCTGCTGTGTTGGGGGTAGGTGCAATGGAGACGCTGCCTGGGGACGCACTGGAACAGCTCGTGGCGTGCAAGGCCCGGCTTCTAACTGGCTAGCCTCCATCAGCGTTGCCAGTCACAGATGGTTTGGGTGTGACAGTGGGGAACGCAGAGAGTATGGCAGGAGGGTTTATCGACTGGATCACCTGCCCAAGCTGAAGCAGAGCTTGTGCCTGTGATGCATCATATTCCGCAAGGGTTCGCGCCACACTCTGTGACTCCACTGTCACTGCTGGAGGCCACCAGTCTCGTGTGGGCATTGATGGCCTTGCAGGTATCACGGCTCGCACTGACAATCTGCGACCCTGCCTCTGTAATGGTCGCTTTCAGACTGTCGATGCTCGTGGGAATCCTACTCAAGACATCAAAGAGCTAACGGTTGATCTGGATGCTCTCCCTGAACATTTCTACCATGTTCAGTTCTACGTCTGTCTGTCTATCAACAGACCAAATTTTCCAACTCGCCCTCTGGAAACATGTCATACGGGATTCAACCCCAGCACTGGATTGCTGCATGCCACTGGTCCCAGGAGCCTCGGAGTTGTCAAACCCCGAGAACATCACGTCGTCCTGAGAGGAGTTGAGTTTTGGTGGTAAAACAGGTGGATTGATGCTGCACCAGAGTCGGCTCATCAGTATCCCCCTCCTCAAGATGATGGCCTGATGTGGATTTGTCCCTTGAGGGATGCTGCGCTTGTGACTGGTCATCTGGAAGTAGAAAGCAACAGATCAGTGGTCAGCAGCAGGGGAGGGGGCAGGGTGACATGAGGAAGGTCGCATAGCACAGGCTCATTTGAAGGAAAGCCACTACTTCGTTATATCTAATCCCCAAATACTGCATGACATTGCCCCAACACAGCCCAGGGAGTGTGCAGGACTTACACTCAGTATCCGAGCGGGGTATCAGTGCCCCCATTGGCAATTGCCTGACCTGAGACGCCAATGAGGCCTGCCATTCTGTCCTCAATGTCCATGCGTGGCAGGGTCTGAGGCGGACCACCACCTGCTCGCGGCGATTGAAACATCTTGGCCTGCAAAGATGAAAATGGAAATAGTTACAAGAGGATTCATCTGCTCTTGTGGCACAGATAGCCACCAAAACACTTATACCATACTGTCTGAATGTAATACAGCTCCTTGTTTAATGGCTCCATCAGGACGACATCGAACTGGTGAGCCATCTTATGAGATCTCAAAGCAATCTTAATGTGTAAAGATCATTCATGACAGAGTGCTGAATTAAGCCTATCTGTCATGCATTTTAGGAGGCAATCCATAGTGCTGAGAGGCACCAACAGCATGAGAACAAGTAGTCAGATTTATAATTGAAGTACTGAAGGAGTGCATGAATTAATATTGTACTTGCTCTGACGACCCTGTTCAGATCATTAAACTTCTTTCCATACTGTGTGCCAGTCCTGACCACAGTGTCTGAGGCAGAGACCTCCTCAGCAATTTCCCTCCAAATCCTTTTAAAAATCGATGTTACTGGTCTAGAGCAACTCCTACAATGCAACTCCTGCCATCTTCGTTCCACAGCTCCCACATGAGCTTCATTAGCCTTGTGGCTGAATCGCCGTCCTCCATCAAAATCCAAATGTAAAATGGTTGATTCAGCCCGGCCGCGCCTGCATTAGCGTTTGCAACAGGAGAGCAGACCAGAAGCGCAGGAAGAAAAAATAAAATAAAATTTGCACACGTGCAGAACGGCCGATTATTATTTTTTTGTGTCTGAACTTTCAGTTCTGGCGCTCATTGTATGGTGCTATGCCGGAGTTAAAGCGTTAACTCTGGCGTTGCACCACACAATTTTAACTTTTATTTGGTGAAAGTTGCTCGCTTTGGCACTAACATTAACCCGGCGCTAAATTTTTTAATCTGCCGCGAATTGCGCCCAGAAATGGGCGAAAACGCAAAAAGCCGAAAATCCAGTCCTATGTGCGTATCACTCTCTCCCTTTCTCCCTTTCTCCCTTGTGCTTATCTAGCTTCTCCTTAAATGCATCTATGCTATTTGCCTCAACTATTCCTTGTGGTAGTGTGTTCTACATTCGTACCATGCTTTGGGTAAAGATGTTTCTCTGAATTCCCTATTGAATTTATTAGTGACTGTTTTATATTTAAGACCTCTAGTTTTCCCACAAGTGGAAACATTTTCTCTGCCTATCCTATTAAATCATTTCATAATCTTAAAGACCTCCATCAGGTCATCCTTCAGACTTCTCTTTTCTAAAGAGAAGAGCCCCAGCTTGTTCAATCTTTGCTGATAAGTATATCCCCTCAGTTCTGATATTATTCTTGTGAATCTTTTTTGCACCGTCACTGCATTTATATCCTTTTTATAATAGAGACCAGAACTGTGCACAGTACTTCAAGTGTGGTCTAACCAAGGTTCGTTACAAGTTTAACATAACTTCTCTGCTTTTCAATTACATTCCTCGAGAAATGAACCCTAGTGCTTGGTTTTTTTATAGCTATGTTAGCTGTATCACTACTTTGTAATTTGTGAATGTCCCTTTGCTCCTGTACCCCATTTAGACTCTTATTATCCAAGCATATTATGTAGCCTCTTCATTCTTCCTACCAAAATGCACCACCTCACACTTGTCTATATTGAAATTAATTTGCGAATTGCATGCCCATTCTGCAAGTTTATTAATATTGTCTTGTATTTTGTTGCATTCATTCTTTTGTGTTAATAACTGCCCCGCCCCCCCCCCCCACCCCCCAATTTGGTGGTGTCCTCAAATTGAGAAATTGTACTTCCGATTCCCAAGTCCAAATCATTAATGCAAATTGTGAAACAACAGCACCGATCCTTGTGAAACACCACTTCTCAGCTTTTGGCAGTCTGAGTAGTTACCCTTAACCCCTATTGTTTTGTTTTGTAGCCAGTTTGCTATTCATTCTGCTACTTGTTCCAACTCCACAAGCTCTGACCATAATCATGTGTCTACTACGCGATACCTTATCAAAGGTCTTTTGAAAATACAAATATATTCCGACTACTCCGTAACATCGCCCGTCTCCACTCTTGCCTCCGCTCATCTGCTGCTGAAACCCTTATCCATGCCTGTTACCTCTAGACTTCACTCTTCCAATGCACTCCTGGCTACCCTGCGTAAACCTGAGGTCATCCAAAATTCAGCTGCCCGTTTCCTAACTCCCACCAAATCCCATTCACTCATTACCCCTGTGCTCACTGACCTACCTTGGCTCCCGGCTAAGCAACGCCGCAATATCACAATTATCATCCTTATTTTTGTATTCCTCCATGGCCTCATCTCTCCCTATCTCTGTAATCTCCTCCAGCCTCTCATCCCCCCACCCCCCAGGATAACTGCACTCCTCTAATTATGCCCTCCTGATTATAATCGCTCAACCATTGCTGGCCGTGACTTCTGTTGCATAGGCCCTAAGCTCTGGAATTCCCTCTCTAAACCTCTGCCTTTCTACCTCTCTTCCCTCCTTTAAGACGCTCCTTTAAAACTAACCTCTTGGTCACCTGCCCTAATTTCTCCTTATGTGGTTGTCATTTTTTTCTTATAATACTCCTGTGAAATGCTTTGGGATGTTTTTCTATGTTAAAAGCACTATATAAATACATGTTTCATTTGGCTAGCTTGTCTTTTTTTTTGAAAAGAGTATATTTCTCCTGAACTCTTGCACTGTTCTAAATATTTCCCATTGCTGTTCTATATTTTTTTTCCAGTTTACTGTTATTACCTCCATTCTCACACCTTCAAAGTTTGCTTTTTTCCAATCTACTAATTTGGTTTTGGTCTTTCTTGTGTCTCAATCATTGTTTTAAACCTTATTATGTTTTGATCGCTATTGCCTAAATCTTCCCTTATGCTTGCTTCTCTTATCTGCTCTGGTTCATATCCTATTACTAGATTAGGCTGCGATTCCTCTCTGGTTGGGCTTTTTGCATACTGGGTAAGAAAGGAGTCCTGCACACAATGTTTAAAAATTCCATTCATTTCCCCCCTTACCCTACCTCTTGCCAGTTTATTTGGGGATAGTTGAAATCTCCTGTGATTTATTATTCAATGCCTTTTACTTATTTCATAGATTTGCCTACATATTTCTTTGTTCACTTTCCTTCCACCATTTGGGTGGTCTGTAGAATAATCCTATTAAAGTGATTGATCCCATCTTATCCTTATCTCAATCCATATGAATTCTGTTTCTAAATGTTAGGTATATCCCTTTTTCTGCTGCCATTATGTTGTCGCTACTTAGTACAGCAACCCCAATCCCCTTCTTCCTTCCCTATCCTTTCTAAATACATTATATCCTGCAATATTTAACTACCAGTCCAGTTCTTTATAGAGTTAGTCATTACGGCACAGAAAAGGAGGCCATTCGGCCCATCGAGTCCATGCCGGCTCCCTGTAGAGCAATCCAGCCAGTCCCATTCCCCTGCCATATCCTCATAGCCCTGCAGATTTAGTTCCCTCAACTGCCTATCCATTTTCCTTTTGAAATCCTTGATTGTCTTCTCTTCCACCACCCTCATTGGCAGCGAGTTGCAGGTCATTACCACTTGCTGCATAAAAAAAGTTCTTCCTCACATCCTCCCTGTATCTTCTGCCCAAAATCTTAAATCTGTGTCCCCTAATCCTTGTACCATCAGCTAATGGGAACAGCTTTTATTTGTCTACCTTATCTAAATCTATCAAAATCTTGTATACCTCTATCAAATCTCCCCTCAACCTCCTTTGCTCCAAGGAGAACAACCCCAGCTTCTCCAACCTAACCTTGAAGCTAAAATCCCTCATCCTTGGAACCATTCTGGCAAATCTCCTCTGCACCTTCTCAAGGACCTTCACATCCTTCCTGAAGTGTGGTGACCAGAACTGGATGCAATACTCCAGTTGTGGCCTAACCAGAGCTTTATAAAGGTTCAGCATAACTTCCCTGCTTTGTACTCAATACCTCTATTTATGAAGCCCAGGATCCCATATACTTTGCTAACTGCTTTCTCAATATGTCCTGCCACTTTCAAAGATCTATGCACATGTACCCCAGGTCCTCTGTCCCTGCACACCTCCAGAACTGTGCCATTAAGTCTATATTGCATCTCTCTATCCCTTCTGCCAAAATGCATCACCTCACACTTCTCTGTATTAAATTCCATCTTCCACTCATCTTCCTATTCTGCCAGCCTATATTGCAATCGATTGGTATCCTCCTCACTGTTTGCCACACCTCCAAGTTATATATTCTGCCCTTAAGCCAATTTATTATCCAAGCTGACACTGACTCTCCTATTCCATGAGCCTCAATTTTGTGGCCTTTTATGTGGCACTTTGTCAAATGCCTTCCTAAAATCCATATAGACCACATCCACTGCATTCCCTTTAGAAGAACATAAGAACATAAGAATTAGGAACAGAAGTAGGCCACATAGCCCCTCGAGCCTGCACCACCATTTAAAAAGATCATGGCTGATCTGGCTGTGGACTCAGCTCCACTTATCTGCCCGCTCCCCATAACCCTTAATTCCCTTATTGGTTAAAAATCTATCTATCTGTGACTTGAATATATTCAATGAGCTAGCCTCAACTGCTTCCTTGGGCAGAGAATTCCACAGATTCACAACCCTCTGGGAGAAGAAATTCCTTCTCAACTCGGTTTTAAATTGGCTCCCCCATATTTTGAGGCTGTGCCCCCTAGTTCTAGTCTCCCCGACCAGTGGAAGCAACCTCTCTGCCTCTATCTTGTCTATCCCTTTCATTATTTTAAATGTTTCTATAAGATCACCCCTCATCCTTCTGAACTCCAACGAGTAAAGACCCAGTCTACTCAATCAATCATCATAAGGTAACATCCTCATCTCCGGAATCAGCCTAGTGAATCATCTCTACCCCCTCCAAGGCTAGTATATCCTTCCTTAAGTAAGGTGACCAAAACTGCACGCAGTACTCCAGGTGCGGCCTCACCAATACCCTGTACAGTTGCAGAAGGACCTCCCTGCTTTTGTACTCCATCCCTCTCGCAATGAAGGCCAACATTCCATTTGCCTTCCTGATTACCTGCAAACTAACTTTTTGGGATTCATGCACAAGGACCCCCAGGTCCCTCTGCATCACAGCATGTTGTAATTTCTCCCCATTCAAATAATATTCCCTTTTTACTGTTTTTTTTCCCAAGGTGGATGACCTCACATTTTCCGACATTGTATTCCATCTGCCAAACCTTAGCCCATTCGCTTAACCTATCTAAATCTCTTTGCAGCCTCTCTGTCCTCTACACAACCCGCTTTCCCACTAATCTTTGTGTCATCTGCAAATTTTGTTGCACTACACTCTGTCCCCTCTTCCAGGTCATCTATGTATATTGTAAACAGTTGTGGTCCCAGCACCGATCCCTGTGGCACACCACTAACCACCGATTTCCAACCCGAAAAGGATCCATTTATCCCGACTCTGCTTTCTGTTAGCCAGCCAATTCTCGATCCATGCTAATGCATTTCCTCTGACTCTGCATACCTTTATCTTCTGCAGTAATCTTTTGATTGGCACCTTATCAAATGCCTTTTGGAAATCTAAATACACCACATCCATCGGTACACCTCTATCCACCATGCTCATTATATCCAAGAATTCCAGTAAATTAGTTAAACATGATTTCCCCTTTATGAATCCATGTTGCGTCTGCTTGATTGCACTATTCCTATCTAGATGTCCCGCTATTTCTTCCTTAATGATAGCTTCAAGCATTTTCCCCACTACAGATGTTAAACTAACCGGCCTATAGTTACCTGCCTTTTGTCTGCCCCCTTTTTTAAACAGAGGTGTTACATTAGCTGCTTTCCAATCCGCTGGTACCTCCCCAGAGTCCAGAGAATTTTGGTAGATTATAATGAATGCATCTTCTATAACTTCCGCCATTTCTTTTAATACCCTTGGATGCATTTCATCAGGACCAGGGGACTTGTCTACCTTGAGTCCCATTAGCCTGTCCAGCACTACCTCTCTAGTGACAGTGATTGTCTCAAGATCCTCCCTTCCCACATTCCTGTGACCAGCAATTTTTGGCATAGTTTTTGTGTCTTCCACTGTGACGACCAAAGCAAAATAATTGTTTAAGGTCTCAACCATTTCCACATTTCCCATTATTAAATTCCCCCTTCTCATCTTCTCGGGGACCAACATTTACTTTAGTCACTCTTTTCCGTTTTATATATCGGTAAAAGCTTTTACTATGTTATGTTTTGTGCAAGTTTGCTTTCGTAATCTATCTTTCCTTTCTTTATTGCTTTCTTCGTCATTCTTTGCTGTCGTTTAAAATTTTCTCAATCTTCTAGTTTCCCACTAACCTTGGCCACCTTGTACGCATTGGTTTTTAATTTGATACTCTCCTTTATTTCCTTGGTTATCCATGGCTGGTTATCCCTTCTCTTACTGCCCCTTTTCACTGGAATATATTTTTGTTGAGCACTATGAAAGAGCTCCTTAAAAGTCCTCCACTGTTCCTCAATTGTGCCACCATTTAGTCTGTGTCCCAGTCTACTTTAGCTAACTCTGCCCTCATCCCACTGTTGTCCCCTTTGTTTAAGCATAGTATGCTCATTTGAGACATTACTTCCTCACCCTCAATCTGTATTACAAATTCAACCATACTGTGATCACTCATTCTGAGAGGATCTTTTACTAGGAGATCGTTTATTATTCCTGTCTCATTACACAGGACCAGATCTAAGATAGCTTGCTCCCTTGTAGGTTCTGTAACATACTGTTCTAAGAAACAATCCCGCATGCATTCTATGAATTCCTCCTCCAGGCTACCCCATGCGATTTGATTTGACCAATCGATATGTAGGTTAAAATCCCCCATGATTACTGCCATTCCTTTTTCACATGCCTCTATTATTCCCTTGATTATTGTCCGCGCCACCGTGAAGTTATTATTTGGGGGCCTATAAACTACGCTCACCAGTGACTTTTTTCCCCTTACTATCTCTAATCTCCACCCACAATGATTCAACAATTTGTTCATTAGAGCCAATATCATCTCTCACAACTGCCCTGATATCATCCTTTATTAACAGAGCTACCCCACCTCCTTTCCCCTCTTGTCTATCCTTCAGAATTGTCAGATACCTGTGTATGTTTAATTCCCAGTCTTGGCCACCCTGCAACCACGTTTCTGTAATGGCCACCAAATCATACCCATTTAATGATTTGTGCCGTCAACTCATTTACTTTATTTTGAATGCTGCATGCGTTTCGGTCAAGTGTTTTAATACTAGTTTTTAAACCATGATTTTTAGTTTTGACCCCTCCTGCAGCCCCTTTATAGTCATACATATTGTCCCTTCCTATCACCTTGTGGTTTACACTTACCCCCAGTGCTACTCTGCTCTGTTGCCTCCTGCCTTTTGCATTCTTTCTTGGGGTCCTGTTCATCTGCGCTCTCGCCCACTCTAACTAACTCAGAGCCCTCTTCTGGGTTCCGAATACTCCTCGCATTGAGGCACCGAGCTTTCAGGCTAACCCTGTCTTCGTATTCCTCGTAGTCCTTCTTAGTCTGCTCCTATCTAACATGGTACTACTTTCTCTAGTACCATCCAACACTGACTCCTTTATGCACCCTATTCCTTTTTTCTACTTCTATATGCTGGTGCCCACCTCCCCCGCCAGTTTAGTTTAAACCCTCCTCAACCAGACTAGTGAACCTCCCTGTGAGAACATTGGTTCCAGTTCTGTTGATGAAGCCAATTTTCAGTTATTCTTACCAATCGAGCTTCTCACTATGAATTATTGCCTCCAGTCCCCCTGTTTTGTTTCAGACGCTGTGCACTTTGCTGTACAGGCAGTTTAATTTGATTTTATTAATTGTTCCCCCTCCCTTTTATTTTTATCCAGTAAGACATGAAAATAGTGTGTTTTTCTCGTTTCTAACATAGAGAAATTGAAATGGGGCTTGAAAATTGCTAAAAGATCAAGTATTCTGATTTGCCCCTTTTCCTTTAAAACCTCGTAACTTGTTTATTTATAATGGTGAAATGCTTGAGTTTTGCACTTGAAAACTAAAATGCAGCAAAGTTGACCCTCGTCACATTGTATGCCCCCCCCCCCTCCCCATATGAACACTGCTGCCGAGTCCTACTCCATGTTCCTGTTTTTTGTGCACACGCACATTGGTTCGCTCTGAAGTCACTTTACAGTACAATGTCTCCTATTTCATACGAGTGTGCAACTAGCAGTAAGGTGCTTTTCCTTCATACTGGGATGATTTTGGAAATGAAAAATTGCTTGATTTATATTAAGAGAACTAACAGATTTGGGCAGATGCTATGTTCTGAATTCAAAACTGCAAAAGCTATAAGATGTTAATATATCTCGTTCTGGTGTAGACCCCCATAATAGAGAAATTATATCTTGAAATGTTTCCTACATCAGTAATTATAGATTTGATTTTCTCCACATGGAGTGATGTTCACAACCCCATAGTCTAATTCAACTATAAAGTGCAAAGTTAAATGCCATAAAGAAGGTGTCAACAGGATTAAAATTAATGTGAAGAGGAGGATATTGGCACTGTGCAATGTAGTGGTGAGACTTGGGTTTGTACTCTGAATCCTTGGCGCGCTGAGTTTCCAATTTCAACCACATCATTGTGGGGAAGCACTCTGAAGTCTGGATACTTTCCCAATCAGGAAGGCAGCCAGAAGAAATTGAAGGGGTGAATTTTACCCAGACCTTTTCAAACAGCTAGTAAAGATCAGCTGACTCTTGGAATCAGGTTTCATGGTAGAGAGCAAGGAAGTAACTTGAAAAAGTGGGATTCATCTGCATCCCTTGGGGGTAAAAGGAGGAGCAGGCAGAGGTAATTTGTTTTAGTTAACACATTCAAAATAGATCCCTAACTTACTGGTAGGCGGCGTTGAAAGGGACAAAGATCATTCAAGCATCAAAATACTTAGAGTGGTATCTTGCATTCTTTTGCAGAGAAATTCTTGCAACATGTTGTTACATATCATGAGTTTGCCGAAAATCCTGGAATTATAGATGATCCTAACCTTGTTCTACGAATTAATAATAGGTATGTTATCTAATAATATGACCTTGTGTTCTCCTTTATTGAGTTTGTGTGAAGGGAATTTGTATTTTAACTGAAACAATACTTGATTTTTATGGCAACAGTTACAGATATAAGTTGCTCTTTGATTTATTTCCATTTAATATACTTCGAACAAACACCATGCACCCTTCCATTCTTATCTAATTTTAAATCTTTAACTATGTAACATTAAATTCAAATGTTTCATTTATTGATTAGCAAGCTACAATTTATGTTCAACTGGGCTTTATTTTCAAATATTACGGTTTCTGAGATCTCATCTTGTTGCAACAGTTTTCAGTGAAAATGTACTCAATTTGATTGCCTCTGCATTGAAGCAATAAGTAAAAAATCCTTCCAAGTTCAATGGCTGCAGACCCAGATTGATGATTCTTGGAGCCCTGTAGACCAAGAACATTCAGGAGCCACCGGGCAATCCTCAATCTCTCTCTCTCTTTTCCCGCCCCCACCCCCTCCTCCCCACCCCAAACCCATTAAAACACAAGCCTGTAGTAAAAGGGATGAAGAACTGGGTCTATGGAATGTTTACATCCATTGCATTAAAGGCAAATCATTTCACAATATATTGTTTTAATTGAAACAGATCAAGGGTTGTCTGGTTTTTCTGAGTTATGGTGAGCTTTAGCTGGGGCCTCTGGGCAGGTTTCTATTAACCCACTCCTGAATGGCTCAATTGGTACGTTCAATGTCCATTGTGGTATTGGGCCATAGCGTTCAGAAACGTTCAAGGGTTGGACCCTGGTTTGTGCTGCGTAGCTTATCTGAACTGGAGCAGGGTCACTATAACTTGTTTCAGCATTCCTGGGCTGTGGAGAAGCCAACCCCCTCCCGCCCAATTGCTGTCTATTGACTTGAGAAGAACAACTGTGTAACTGGTGCGTGAGGACAAGTTTGGGCTCCCTTGTGATGCCTTCCATAACCTGCTGACATTCACTGGGCTCGCACATCAAATAATGGGCACCTGCTTGGCAGCTGTATACCCACACTTCAAGATGAATTAATGCTTCCAGGGAAAGAAGAGATAAAATTGGAAAATGGCAGGAAATTTAAAAGAAGAGGGAGATCTGCAGCAAGGTTCATTTATTCTCCAATTTAATTTAGACTTTAAAGCAGTGGATCCCTTGCTTTTTGTGGTACATATCAACGATTTAGATTTGAATATAGGGAATATGATTAAGAAGTTTGCAGACGACACTAAAATTGGCTGTGTGGTTGATAATGAAGAGGAAAGTCATGGGCTGCAGGAGGATATCAATCTACTGGTCAGGTGGGCAGAACACTGGCAAATGGAATTTAATTCAGAGATGTACTTTGGGAGGGCTAATAAGGAAAGGGTATACACACTAAGCAGTAGGTCTTGTCCACAGATCCCTGAAAGCAGATAAGGTGGTTAATAAGGCATACGGAATGCTTGCCTTTATTGGCTGAGGCATAGAATATAAGAGCAGGGAGGTTATGCTAAAATTGTATAATACTTTGGTTAGGCCACAGCTGGAGTGCTGCGTGCAGTTCTGGTTGCCGTATGATAGGAAGGACGTGATTGCACTAGAGGGTGCAGAGGAGATTTACTAGGATGCTGCCTGGAATGGAGAATATTAGTTATGAGGACAGATTGGATAGGCTGGGTTTGTTCTCATTGGAACAGAGGAGGTTGAGAGGAGACCTCATCGAGGTGTACAAAATATTGAAGAGCCTGGGCATAGTGGATCGTAAGGGTCTATTTCCATTGGTGGAGGGGTCTATTATGAGTTTTAAGGTGGTTGGTGGAAGATTTAGGGGGGATTTGAGAGGAGGGCTTCTTTACGCAGAGGGTTGTAGGGATCTGGAACTTGCTGCCTGGAAGAGTGGTGGATGCAGAAACCCTCACCACTTTGAAGAGATGGTTGGATGGGCACATATAAACCTATGCCAGAACCTGCAGGGGTACAGATCTAAAGCTGGTAATTGGGATTAGACTGGATGACATTTTGTTGGACAGCGCAGATATAATGGTAAGTGCTGCAGGGAATCAAAAATGGCCAGGGTGATCTCCTGGACTAGTTTCAATCGCCTGGATAGGTCGGAGAGAAATTTTCCCAGATTTTTTTTCTCCCTCAATTGGCCCGGGTTTTCATCTGGTTTTTACCTCTCCCAGAAGATCACATGGCTTTGGTTGGGGTGGAATGTAGAATGTTTCAGTATAAGGGGTGTCACAGTTGTGTGAGGCGGTCTGGTTGGGCTGGGTGCTCTTTGCCTTTCAGTTATTGTTCATAGGTTTATATGTAACCTTTAGGGCTGCTGACCAGGGGCCGTCGGCTGGAGTAGAAACGATGGGCCGAAATAGCCTCCTTCTGCACTGTAAATTTCTGTTTCTAAGATGTTATAATTTCTTTGGAGTAGAACATGAACAGTTTTATTGCTGCACGTTGTATAATGGGGATTATGCCAGCTGGAAATGACAAGAACCTGGCGTATTTTAGCATAGAAACAAATGGAATTTGTTTCTCTTGTACATGTGTGTATATCTATTCTGAGAGTGGCATTGATTTTAATATCCTGAGATGCAACGTTTTTTTTTAGTGGAACCTTTTGATTAGTGAAAGATCCTTTCAGCTTTATCTCCAATGTTCTTGCTATAACCAAAATTGTGATCATCTTTTCAATCCTATAAGTTTCTATTTTGCTGCCGGGTACTGAGCACTTTGATTTTTTTTTTTCTGGACTTATTAATGTAAAATATACCATTTTACAGATACTATAACTGGGCATTGGCTGCTCCCATGATTCTCAGCATGCAGGCTTTCCAAAAGTGTCTACCCAAGGTAAAAAAAAAAGTAACCTGACTTGGAACAACACTTGCCTTTTTAAAATTACTTAATGTGCCATTTGTTAAAAATGTAACAAGAATCTACTTATAATAATTGGCAATGCAATGTTTGAATCATCACTTATTTGTATTATGAACAAAAGATGTACCTTTAAAATCCATTATTGTTTGCACCACTGTAAAACCTCTTCCCAAAGTTTGCAAGAGTCACAAACAGGCTATCATGATGCTGAAATGTTTTTCAATACATTTGAAACTCTCTGCACTCAGGAGACAGTTCTTTTTGTGGATACTAGATGGCGATAAAAAGCCAGGTTGTTGGTTATTGAAGATTAGCAATATTCATGGAATGGTACAGCACAGAAAGAGGCCACCTGGCCCAGTGTACCTGCACTGGCCCACAGAACTATCCACTTAATCCTATTTCCCTGCCTTTTCTCCATACCATTTTTTCCCACTTCCCTTTTAAAATATATCATTATGGATTCTGCTCAGAGCACTCTTTCTGGTAGGGCATTCATTGTCCTAACAACCTACCATGTTTTTAAAACAAATCAATTTGGTGATCCTAAATTTATGGCCTCTGATTATCAGCTCACCAACCAGTGAAAATAGTCTCTCCCGATTTACATTATCGAAATTCTCCATCAGGTTTCCTTGTCACCTTCTCTTAGCGAAGAGAACCCCAGTTTTTCGAATCTCCCCTCGCATCACTGGTATCGATCTAGTGACTCTTCTAGACCCTCTCCATGGTCTTAGCATTCTTCCTAAAATAGTACCCAAAACTAGATCCAATATTTTTAATGTGACCGAACCAATGATTTGTATAGGTTTAGCATGACCTTTTTGCCCTTATTTATAAAACATCTTTATGGTTTTGTGTGAGATTATACACCATACAATAATAGGCTAAATCACTTCAGCTGAAAATAAAGTACACAAGGTCTAGATGTAAGGAAACTGGAAAAACATGTCCTAATGGGTAACATTGTTTTTGTTTAACTCTATTGCAAATGTAGTAGTTCTTTATATTTTTTTAAAAACACACACAAATTCTGTACCTGTAGGCAACAATTGATGATTGGGCAAAAGTGAAGATGCCAAAGAAGTCTGGCAGGTGGTGGTTCTGGCGCAAGAGGGACAGTGCTGTCACACAGGTATTACTATTATTGCCAATTTGTTCTGTTACAGATGGAATGGCGTAAATTTGAGAGCCCATAATTGTTTCAGTTGCTTCTGTTAGTGATTGCACAGTGTGTCTAATTGCTCAGTTAAGAAAATAACTTAATAGTCTTGAAATCATCTCTTTTCAGCATTTAATCAGAGTACTCGATCCAAAATGGCAAATTATTATTCACCCTCGTTTCCAAACATTAAAATTTACTCAGTGTTTTTTCTAAGTAATCTTGAACATTCGATACACAACTTGCAATTAAAAAATTATTTTATCCATGACTTGTAGTGCGTATGTTCTTAAGGATTATTCTTGGACTTTGGTAGTGATATTTAGGATAGCTAGGAGCGAGAGTACACTTGTTATTTCTGCTGTGATTCCACACGATGAATAACTATTCTGATTGGTAAAAGGCAATTGGTAATGATCATGTTGTGTAACTACATTTTAGAAAATAATCAGAGAATGGCAATTGGGGTGATTGCAAAATCTTGCTGGACATATTGGGAGGTTAGGAGTTCTCCTGCACCAGAGAATGTTGGAAAATTTGGGCAGTAAAGCCTTCTGCCACCTCACTGCCCAATCAGGATTTCACTCCTCCTGCCGGGGCTGCTGCCCACTTCTTCCACGCCTGTGACACGTAAATAGTGGTAGGGAGGTAGAGCTTGGGGCTCTGGTGAATTTTCCTGCTGTCCGCCGCTCATAGAAACATAGAAAATAGTTGCAAGAAAGCCATTCGGCCCTTCGAGCCTGCACCACCATTCAATATGATCATGGCTGATCATGCAACTTCAGTACCCTATTCCTGCTTTTTCTCCATACCACTTGATCCCTTTAGCCGTAAGGGCCACATCCCAACTCCCTTTTCAATATATCTAACGAACTGGCCTCAACAACTTTCTGTGGTAGAGAATTCCACAGGTTCACAATTCTCTGGGTGAAGAAGTGTCTCCTCATCTCGGTCCTAAATGGCTGACCCCTTATCCTTAGACTGTGACCCCTGGTTCTTGACTTCCCCAACATTGGGAACATTCTTCCTACATCTAACCTGTCCAATCCCATCAGAATTTTATATGTTTCTATGAGATCGCCTCTCATTGTTCTAAATTTCAGTGAATATAAGCCTTGAATAGCAAGAATGTCCTTCAGATTAGGAGACCAAAACTGCGCACAATACTCAAGGTGTGGTCGCACCAAGGCCCTGTACAACTGCAATAAGACCTCCCTGCTCCTATACTCAAATCCCCTCGCTATGAAGGCAAGCATGCCATTTGCTTTCTTTACTGCCTGCTGTACCTGCATGCCTATCTTCAATGGCTGATGTACCATGACACCCAGGTCTCGTTGCACCTCCCCTTTTACTAATCTGTCACCATTCAGATAATCTGCCTTCCTGTTTTTGCCACCAAAGTGGATAACTTATGTATGTAAACTTGTCTATACCTTGTACAGCCATCAGAGGGCTCATCCCCTGGAGTCCCAAGGGATCCCACAATCCCTTGGGAGCATAGGTACTTAAGGAGGCCTCATAGGCTGGAGGCGCACTCAAGACCTGCAATAAAAGACCAAGGTCTCTCATTACTTTGAGCTCACAGTATCCAGTCAGACTCTTTATTCATGTACAACAATAAACTCTCACTTATCCACATTATACTGCATCTACCATGCATTTGACCATTCACCTAACCTGTCCAAGTCCTCCTGCATCTTCCTAGCATCCTCCTCGCAGTTCGCACTGCCACCCAGCTTAGTGTCATCTGCAAACTTGGAGATACTGGATTCAATTCCTTCGTCTAAATCATTAATGTCTATTGTAAATAGCTGGGGTCCCCGCACTGAACCCTGTGGCACCCCACTAGTCACTGCCTGCCATTCTGAAGAGAACCCATTTATTCCCACTCTTTGCTTTCTATCTGCCAACTAGTTCTCTATCCATGTCAATACATTACCCCCAATACCATGTGCCTTAATTTTGCACACTAATCTCCTGTGTGAGACCTTGTCAAAAGCCTTTTGATAGTCCAAATACACCACGTTCTCCCTTAGTTGCATCCTCAAAAAACTCCAGAAGATATGTCAAGTATGATTTCCCTTTCATAAATCCATGCTGACTTGAACCGATCCTATCACTACTTTTCAAATGCGCTGCTAATACATCTTTAATAATTGATTCTAGCATTTTCCCCACCACCTATGTCAGGCGAACCAGTCTAAATTCCCTGTTTTCTTTCTGCTTTTTTTTTAAAGTGTGGTTACATTCTCGACCCTCCAATCCATAGGAACTGAACCAGAGTCCATGGAATGTTGGAAAATGACCACCAATGCATCTACTATTTCTAGGGCCACTTCCTTAAATACTCTGGGATGCAGACTATCAGGCCCTGGGGATTTATCGGCTTTCAGTCCCTTCAATTTCCCTAACACCATTTCCTGACTAATAAGGATTTCCCTCAGTTCCTTCTTCTCGCTAGACCCTCGGTCCCCTAGTATTTTCGGCAGGTTATTCGTGTCTTCCTTAGTGAAGACAGAACCCAAGTATTTATTCAACTGGTCTGCCAGTTCCTTGTTCCCCCATTATGAATTCACCTGATTCTAATTGCAAGGGACCTACATTAGTCTTCCCTAATCTTTTTCTCTCCATATATCTATAGAAGCTTTTGCAGTCAGTTTTTATGTTCCCTGCAAGCTTACTCTCATTCTCTATTTTCCCCCTCCTAATTAAACCCTTAATCCTCCACTGCTGAATTCTAAATTTTCTCCCAATCCTCAATTTATATGCCTTTTCCTTGGATTTAACATTTTCCCTAATTTCCCTTGTTAGCCACGGTTGAGCCCCCTTCCCTTTTTTATTCTTACACCACACAGGGATGTACAATTGTTGTAGTTCATCCATGTGATATTTAAATGTCTGCCATTGCCTATCCACCGTCAACCCTTTAAGTATCATTCTCCAGCCTATCCTAGCCAATTCACGTCTCATGCCATCAAAGTTTCCTTTAAGTTCAGGACCCGAGTCTGAATTAACTGTGTCACTCGCTACCTTATGAAGAATTTTACCATATTATGGTCACCCTTCCCCAAGGGGCCCCGCATGACCAGATTGCTAATTAATCCTCTCTCGTTACACAAGACCCAGTCTAGGATGGCCTGCTCTCTAGTTGGTTCCTTGACATATTGGTCGAGAAAACCATCACTTATACACTCCAGGAAATCCTCCTCCATAGTATTTCTACCAATTTGGTTAGCCCAATCAATATCTAGATTCAAGTCACCCATGATATCTGCTGTACCCTTATTGCACGCATCCCTAATTTCCTGTTTGATGCCATCCCCAACCTCCCTACTACTGTTTGATGGTCTGTACACAACTCCCACTAACGTTTTCTGCCTTTTGGTGTTTCGCAGCTCTACCCATATAGATTCCACATCATCCACGCTAATGTCCTTCCTTATTATTGAGTTAATCTTCTCTTTAACCGGTAACGCTACCCCACCTCCTTTTCCTTCCTGTCTGTCCTTCCTGAATATTGAATACTCCTGGATGTTGTGTTCCCAGACTTGGTCACCCTAGAGCCATGTCTCCGTAATCCCAATTACATCATATCCGTTAACAGCTATCTGCAGAGTCAATTCATACACCTTATTACGAATGCTCCTCGCATTGAGACTCAGCCTTCAGGCTTGTTTTTTTTAAACACTTTGTCCTTTTAGAATTGCCACCATTTCTTAGGGCTGCCATGTGGAAGGTGGCAGTAAGTCCCCAGGAAGCGCGGTAAATACCCAAATGGAGGGAGAGGGCCTTCTCTCCCACCTGATGGCCCCAGAGACTTACCTGCTGAAGGTCTCATTCCAATCTTCAGAACGCCTCTACACCTTTAATTCCCTTGTCTGCATCCCCACTGCAGCACCATCAGAGTTTCTTTTGTGGCACTCTCAGCCTCTCTTTTGGTGGTGGGAATCCTGCCAGGAGACTGCCGTGCATCTCTATGAATTCCGATGCCTGAAAATGGATCGGGGCTGATGTGCACATGGGGGTGGGCAGAGGTATATTCCAAAGAGGAAAATCCAGGCCATGATGTATTTTCGAATCCATCTTTGGAGTTTGAAATTGAGCACTATTTGTAAATTAACTTTCCAGATGTATGTTTTTATTATTTTATGTAAGTGGGGTAGGGAGAGAAGAAAAAAAAATCTTGTGATGTATTGAACAGTAAATCATAACCCCAGAAATTAATATTTTAAAACCTACTTTGTATACTTTTATAATATAGAATGTGACAGATATTCTGGTGTTTTGAGTGGTTTACCCTTTGTGAGCTCGCGGGAAGGAGAACATTTCTGCAAAATCTCCCCTGAGCAGATTAAAAGGTTGACTCGATCATATAACTCTGAAAGATTGAAGGCTTGAACAGACTTTTCTTCTATAGTTTCTTGTGATCATCTCTCCAATAACTCTTTCTATGTGCATTGGCAGCCTGAAACAAAACAAGAGAAATTGAATGAAAGCAACAAACCTGATCAAAACCGAAACTCTGTCACCAACAGGTAAATCTTGACCCTTTACTACAACTCCTAATAACAATTATTTTCATTGGACTGCATTGAAGATTCTTTTAAATTCAAGCATCCTTGGTTTTAGCTGAAATTTACATTTTTCCTCATCAGAAGCTATATGGGAGAAAACTCTTCCCATATCCCTTGAGCAGCATTGATTTTTATGCCAGTAGGCTGGAGTAACACACTCTCACACCAAGAAAGAGCACAGGTGTTGTGGTGGAAGGTGAGAGGAAGGGGGATGCTAGCTTGGCGGATTGGAGTTGATAATTCACTGCCACAACACCCCCACCTCCCCCATTTTATCTCTGCTTTTGTCTCCTTCCAGACACACACTCCAGTGAGAAAGCTTTCAGGATCTGTATCTGATTTTAATTTTTCTCCTCTCCTTAGTCCAGAGATACTGAACCCACTACCACCCCAGCTGAAATTATTTAACTTGGGAATCTTTCTGTTCTGGCTCAATACTACATCTAACCACTTAATCACCAGAATTAAAACAAGCTATATCGAATGAGTGATAAAAGCAATTAAATAGCACATGCAGCCATGAGGTTACTAATTGCTGTGCCAAGTATAAACAGTTCCAGAAACATAATTGCAGCCGGGCAAAAATCTTTTACAATATTGGCCTGGATTTTTCAGTAGAAATAACATTGAGACTATCAGTGCTCACCATTATTAGAGTAAATCGAAAAGTAACTTCTGACGACCACACATGGGTAGTTAAATGTGGAAATCAGGAAGTTGCTGTCCAAGTTGCCCTGCTCCTCCAAAAACTTTGCTATAACAGTATCTCACCTAAATAGACATAGACAGTGTGAATTTGGGGTACTTGGGTGATAGATACATACTAAACACATTCAAAGTAATAGTTTGGGCTTGTCCATTTCAATGGTGTGATGAGACTTGATTACTGCCAAATAAACATCTCTGGCACTGAAAATTAGCTTTTACAGGTTTGGAGACTCTTCAGATTTTAATTATTGTTGAAAAAAATTTTTATGTAAAATGTTTCTTTACTTTTTCTTTTTACTCTCTCTCTCTCTCTCTCTCTCTCTCTCTCTCTCTCTCTCTCTCTCTCTCTCTCTCTCTCTCTCTCTCTCTCTCTCAATCCCATCTTTCTTCCCCTCTCTTTATTTCATTTCTGTACATGATTTGGCATTGAATTAGTTATTGTAGCTGGCATTTCCTGGTTCAGACTCGGCATGTCTTTAATCTAATTTGTTAAGGAGATACAGTTCACTCGGGTCCCAGATCCCCGATAGTGTGCCGTGCTGTTTCAGATTTCTAATAACTTAAGTTCCTGCACAAAAGCCCATAGAAAGTCTGTGGGCATGTAATGAATAGCTAGAACTGTTCGTTTGCCATTTTTGCTGCTATCAGTTATATTAGATTGTATTGATATGATACTTTTTTAAGAATTTTGTTTAAACATGCGTAGTTTTAAAAATTAGATTGAAAAATTTGGTTTACATCAGTAAATGTGCAATATTCATGAGATCTGCGAGTCCACCTAGATGTCAACTGTGGAATTATTCCTCATGAGGATTAGAATATGGAATACTTTTTATGGAGATCAGTACATGCTCAGTCTTTGCCACTATTTGAGAAATTATTTTTTCCCTTTATCAACATTTTAATTAGATCCAAAGACGAGGACTCTTCTAGTGATGAATGCTCAACCAACCTAAATGAACCAACAGCAAGTGATCCAAAACTCTCAGAGAACCCTAATCAGGGATATTCCATCATATACAAGAAGTCTCTGAGATTATCCTCGGAGCAAATTGTAAGCATTTTTTCCCAGAATATGATTTTTCTGTTTGTCGTTATAAATGTATATGGGTGCAGAATTAATCTATACATTGCTGTTAGAAAATCACAGTTATGTTCTTTTCCTTTTTGTTAACTATGCAGAGAACCTGATTTCAGAAGGGATTGATTAATTGACTTATTTTTGTTCCGAGACATTTCTGCTCTTGTATTGTACTGAGTTGCTATAATAATTGCCGGATATTCCAAAAATGACTGAAATGTACTTTTGTCAATATATGTTTACTTCCTGCAACATAGAATCTACAACCCTTGTAAGTATGTAATCTATCAGATTAAATATTCAGCTTTGTAATAGATCAATAACTGAGCATACAAACAAGAGAGTTTACTTTCCTGAAGCCTTCCTACCAAAACTTACGCAGTCATGGAGTTGCAAGAGCTCCAGTTTTGGCTCAGTTTGTTTATGCATTGCCCAGTGTTGAACTGAGCAATGCAAACTAGGAAAGCTGCATGTTTGATCCCCCCAATCTGAACTGACAATAGGAGTGCAACAGTTGGCCTCGAGATTCTGGACAGGGGAGGAATAGAACATCAGCCTGGGTTTCCAATCCTGATTCCTATCCAGTCATGCTTGTGGAAATGGATGTCAGTCTTAGACATCTATGAGCCTCTTGCTGTCAAATATATTGCCAACACCTGCCATCCAGGCTAACACTTGAAGAATGTGCCTTCAGGAGTAGTGAAAATAAACTTGAGTGGGGAGGTTGAACACTCAAAACTGGAGTATGTTATTTATGTAGGAGAATTTTGTGTGTTGTGTGTTAAATTTCCGTGTGTGTGTATACCATAGGCAAGTCTTAAACTGAAAGAGGGGCCAAATGATGCAGTATTTAGTATAACGACTCAGTATCAAGGAACCTGTCGCTGTGAAGGAACCATATACCTCTGGAACTGGGATGATAAAGTCATCATATCTGATATCGATGGAACCATAACCAAGTAAGTTGTGTATACGGAAGTACCTGTATTTTAACAGGAATTATTTTCATTAGATGCATATGTGGAACAGTGTGCATGTAGAATAATAAATTGGTTTTTAAAAAACCTTGTTATATAGAAAGTTATCTGTATGAACCTTGTATTTATGCAGACTTTTGCCCTGTATGAATGATGTAGTTTATTCATAATGTAGCGTGCTGCATAATATGATATGAAAAATATATCAAGTTGCCAGTCCAGAATTCTGTCCAATCGGTCTTCTCAATAAGCCTCATGGAGGCTGTAGCATCCCTTTTTCTTACCAGAATATTTGCGTGTTTCTTTAATTAACTGTTTCCGTAGTAGTAAATTATTTTTCTGTATTGGTGGACTATTTTAACAGATGCAAATAGTATCATGCTATTGGCGAACTCAAATTTATTTGCCTGTTTCCTGCACATTCTTCTTGCTAATATGATTTCTTGATTTTTGTTTGACTGTATTCTCAATTTTATAGCCCTTTTGCACTCTCTAGTATTCATTATCCCCACTCCTTTGAGCCTTGTATGACCCAGTTTTCCTTTTGTTCTGCTTCATTGTGTCTTTTTCCAGTATCCATAACCCTCCGAATCATTCTATAACGACACTGAACAGCTTCTCACAGTTTCCACTCAACAACCAAGATTTTCAAAAGGTCATCTACTTTATAGCTCTGTTTTTCTGTTCTCTTCTCCATCACTACTTGTATCTGTTCTGAAATTTGTCTGTGTGCGCGAATGCAGTGTTGAATTTTTCCTTTCACTCTCTTCTCTTTCCTTGGACACAGTGGGGCAGAAAATCCGCGGGCCTTTGATCCCATGTAAGTGCTGGGATTGGCCTACTGGGAACCTCTTCTGATGACCCCACAGGAATATTTGGGTCAGGAGGAGATTCCTTAATTTTATTAATCCAGCTGGGTGCCCACACGACTGGATACATCTGGTGTATGACACACCAGGGGTTGCCTCTGACAGCCTGTAACACCTGTTGAGGGATGGAGAACAGCCTGGTAGTTCCACTTGCGCTCCAATATTTTGGCTCTCCCAAACTCAATAACATGCTCAAAGGGGAGCCATATCCTACCAAACTTTACTGACATACTTACCTGCTACATCAACAAGGTACAAAGTAGCACACCGAAAACAGGAAGAGCATTCAGGTAATAACATTACACTCTCATGTTTAATAAAATGTACTTGAGTGTCAAAACAATACTTTTACCCCCCAAAAGATGGCAAAGACCTATGTAGATAAGAGTGCATAGATTAGAATTTCAGTCAGTGTGTTTTAGAATCCGACATGTACAGGCTTTGCTTTTCTCCTGTAATGTTCAGTGCTGCTACAGTTTAGATCCCATAATTTACTAAATGGCAGCCTGCTCTGTGCTACTGCTGCCACAAAAACAATTTTACTGGAAAATGAGTAAAACAAGTCCCTCAAATCATGTATTACATTTTTTTTATCTCTGTGGTTCACTGGTGGATTTTCATAAGAGTTACTTTTTTAATGAGAAATTTTCTATGATTCATACACCCAGATATTCCTGGAAGCTATTACCCCAACAGATAATGTCGTCTTACTCCACAATTAGTGGGAAACTTACTGCGTGGTTTTAACTGGTTAAACTTAAGTCACACTACTGTACTGCCAACCTGCATCTAAGATTTCTGCACTTGTGCAGTAAGTGGGATGTGTCATAAGAACATAACATAAGAACATAAGAATTAGGAACAGGAGTAGGCCATCTAGCCCCTCGAGCCTGCTCCGCTATTCAACACGATCATGGCTGATCTAACCGTGGACTCAGCTCCACTTACCCGCCCGCTCCCCATAACCCTTAATTCCCTTATTGGTTAAAATTTTATCTATCTGTGACTTGAATGCATTCAATGAGCTAGCCTCAACTGCTTCCTTGGGCAGAGAATTCCACAAATTCACAACCCTCTGGGAGAAGAAATTCCTTCTCAACTCGGTTTTAAATTGGCTCCCCCGTATTTTGAGACTGTGCCCCCTAGTTCTAGTCTCCCCGACCAGTGGAAACAACCTCTCTGCCTCTATCTTGTCTATCCCTTTCATTATTTTAAATGTTCCTATAAGATCACCCCTCATCCTTCTGAACTCCAACGAGTAAAGACCCAGTCTACTCAATCTATCATCATATGGTAACCCCCTCATCTCCGGAATCAGCCTAGTGAATCGTCTCTGTACCCCCTCCAAAGCTAGTATATCCTTAAGTAAGGTGACCAAAACTGCACGCAGTACCCAGGTGCGGCCTCACCAATACCCTGTACAGTTGCAGCAGGACCTCCCTGCTTTTGTACTCCATCCCTCTCTCAATGAAGGCCATCATTCCATTCCTGATTACCTGCTGCACCTGCAAACTAACTTACGGCCATACTAGTCTGAAAATGCCCGATCTCGTCTGATCTCGGAAGCTAAGCAGAGTCAGGCCTGGTTAGTACTTGGATGGGAGACTGCCTGGGAATACCAGGTGCAAGGAGATGGAGCACGCGGTGTCCACCGGTACGCTCGCGGCCTTCCGCGAGAGGTGGGCACCGGAGGGACTGGAGTGCATCATCACGCCCGGCAACCAAATTTTAATTTGATTTTACGTTTTTTAAGTTTAATTTGTTTTAATTGCCGGTGCTTTTAGTGTCCCCCTCTCCTTTTATAGGGGGCACTGGAAAAAAGGAAAAATTTGATTTTAGTGCCCAAAAAAAAAAACACAAAAAAAAACAAAAAAAAAACAAAAAAGGGCCTTGTAAATGTCTTGTGTGTGTCATCCAGGTCGGGTGGCACGGATACATGTTTTATGTTTTCGCAGGTAAACTCAAAAGAGTTTCATGCACAAGGACCCCCAGGTCCCTCTGCACCGCAGCATGTTGTAATTTCTCCCCATTCAAATAATATGCCCTTTTTACTGTTTTTTTTTTTCCCAAGGTGGAATGATCTCACACTTTGCGACATTATATTCCATCTGCAAAACCTTAGCCCATTCGCTTAACCTATCCAAATCTCTTTGCAGCCTCTGTGTCCTCTACACAACCCGCTTTCCCACTAATCTTTGTGTCATCTGCAAATTTTGTTACACTACACTCTGTCCCCTCTTCCAGGTCATCTATGTATATTGTAAACAGTTGTGGTCCCAGCACCGATCCCTGTGGCACACCACTAACCACCGATTTCCAACCCGAAAAGGACCCATTTATCCCGACTCTCTGCTTTCTGTTAGCCAGCCAATTCTCGATCCATGCTAATACATTTCCTCTGACTCTGCATACCTTTATCTTCTGCAGTAATCTTTTGAGTGGCACCTTATCGAATGCCTTTTGGAAATCTAAATACACCACATCCATCGGTACACCTCTATCCACCATGCTCATTATATCCTCGAAGAATTCCAGTAAATTAGTTAACCTGATTTCCCCTTCATGAATCCATGTTGCATCTGCTTGATTGCACTATTCCTATCTAGATGTCCCGCTATTTCTTCCTTAATGATAGCTTCAAGCATTTTCCCCACTACAGATGTTATGCTATCTGGCCTATAGTTACCTGCCTTTTGTCTGCCCCTTTTTTAAACAGAGGCGTTACATTAGCTGCTTTCCAATCCGCTGGTACCTCCCCAGAGTCTAGAGAATTTTGGTAGATTATAACGAATGCATCTGCTATAACTTCCACCATCTCTTTTAATACCCTGGGATGCATTTCATCAGGACCAGGGGACTTGTCTACCTTGAGTCCCATTAGCCTGTCCAGCACTACCTCTCTAGTGACAGTGATTGTCTCAAGATCCTCCCTTCCCACATTCCTGTGACCAGCAATTTTTGGCATGGTTTTTGTGTCTTCCACTGTGAAGACCGAAACAAAATAATTGTTTAAGGTCTCAACCATTTCCACATTTCCCATTATTAAATCCCCCTTCTCATCTTCTAAGGGACCAACATTTACTTTAGTCACTCTTTTCCATTTTATATATCTGTAAAAGCTTTTACTATCCGTTTTTATGTTTTGTGCAAGTTTACCTTCGTAATCTATCTTTCCTTTCTTTATTGTTTTTTTAGTCATTCTTTGCTCTCGTTTAAAATTTTCCCAATCTTCTGTTTTCCCACTAACCTTGGCCACCTTATATGCATTGGTTTTTAATTTGATACACTCCTTTATTTCCTTGGTTAACCACGGCTGGTTATCCCTTCTCTTACCGCCCTTCTTTTTCACGGGAATATATTTTTGTTGAGCACTATGAAAGAGCTCCTTAAAAGTCCTCCACTGTTCCTCAATTGTGCCACCGTTTAGTCTGTGTTTCCAGTCTACTTTAGCCAACCCTGCCCTCATCCCACTGTAGTCCCCTTTGTTTAAGCATAATACGCTCGTTTGAGACACTATTTCCTCACCCTCCATCTGTATTACAAATTCAACCATACTGTGATCACTCACTCCGAGAGGATCTTTTACTAGGAGATCGTTTATTATTCCTGTCTCATTACACAGGACCACATGTAAGATGGCTTGCTCCCTTGTAGATTCTGTAACATACTGTTCTAAGAAACAATCCCATATGCATTCTATGAATTCCTCCTCCAGGCTACCCCGTGCGATTTGATTTGACCAATCGATATGTAGGTTAAAATCCCCCATGATTACTGCCATTCCTTTTTCACATGCCTCCATTATTCCCTTGATTATTGCCCTCCCCACTGTGAAGTTATTATTTGGGGACCTATAAACTATGCCCACCAGTGACTTTTTCCCCTTACTATCTCTAATCTCCACCCACAATGATTCAACATTTATTCATTAGAGCCAATATCGTCTCTCTCAACTGCCCTGATATCATTCTTTATTAACAGAGCTACCCCACCTCCTTTCCCTTCTTGCCTATCTTTCCGAATTGTCAGATACCCTTGTATGTTTAATTCCCAGTCTTGGCCACTCTGCAACCACGTTTCTGTAATGGCCACCAAATCATACTCCTTTTTAATGATTTGTGCCGTCAACTCATTTACTTTATTTCGAATGCTGCGTGCATTTAGGTAGAATGTTTTAGTACTAGTTTATACATCATGATTTTTAGTTTTGACCCCTCCTGCAGTCCCTTTTATATTCAGTGGCCCTTTTTGTTTTTTGCCTTGTGTTTCTCTGCTCCCCACTTTTCCTCATCTCCTTTCTGTCTTTTGCTTTTGTCTCCTTTTTTTGTTTCCCTCTGTCTCCCTGCATTGGTTCCCATCCCCCTGCCATATTAGTTTAACTCCTCCCCAACAGCATTAGCAAACACTCCCCCTCTGACATTGGTTCCGGTCCTGCCCAGGTGCAGACTGTCCGGTTTGTACTGGTCCCACCTCCCCCAGAACCGGTTCCAATGCCCCAGGAATTTGAATCGCTCCCTGCTGCACCACTGCTCAAGCCACATATTCATCGGAGTTATCCTGCGATTCCTACTCTGACTAGAACGTGGCATCTGAGGAGAGACTGTGCACTTTGTAACTAGGCAAACAGAGACATCCTGCAGGCGAGAGTAGATTTCTTTGTAACTTGAGATGCAAACTAAGAAATCTGCATGCACCAGGTAATGCCTTCCAGCCAATGTTGTCCCAAGTCGGAGTTTCCTCCTTATCTATGCAATGGGCCTCTATCAGCATGGTAGGAAGAGGTGCATTGTGCAGCCTCTGTTGTGCCAGCCACCTTTATGTTCTAGTTCTTCAATGCCCCATGCAAAAATTTTCATCACAAACTCTCTATCAGGAAATTTGACAGAGGCCTGAGACTGATTCCTGCTCTAGGGTCCTTAGTGGCAGGTTTGTCCTCCCTCTTTGCAACTGCTTCCCCGTTTTTCCACATATATTCATCATTAGCTTGGTCCTTGATCTTGCAAGTGATCATATGCTTACAGCACAGAAGGAGGATATTCGGCCCATCGAGCCTGTGCCGGCTCTCTGCAAGGGCACTTCAGCTCGACCCACTCCCCTGCCCTTTCCTCATAGCCTTGCAAATTTTTTTCTTTCATGTACTTATCCAATTCCCTCGATTTGCATCTGCCTCCACCACCAGAGGAAACTCTTCTGTTAGACTCCAAGCAGTTCATTGCATAGAATAATATGGAAATATGTTTCAAAGGAAAAATAAATTTCTAGGTCGAAATGATATTGAACTGCTTACTTTGTCATAGAAGCATAGAAAATGGGTGCAGGAGTAGGCCATTTGGCCTTTCGAGCCTGCACCGCCATTCAATGAGTTCATGGCTGAACATGCAACTTCAGTACCCCATTCCTGCTTTCTCGCCATACCCCTTGATTCCCCTAGTAGTAAGGACTACATCTAACTCCTTTTTGAATATATTTAGTGAATTGGCCTCAACAACTTTCTGTGGTAGAGAATTTCACAGGTTCACCACTCTCTGGGTGAAGAAGTTTCTCCTCATCTCGGTCGTAAATGGCTTACCCCTTATCCTTAGACTGTGACCCCTGGTTCTGGACTTCCCCAACATTGCGAACATTCTTCCTGCATCTAACCTGTATAAACCTGTCAGAATTTTAAACGTTTGAGGTCCCCTCATTCTTCTGAACTCCAGTGAATACAAGCCCAGTTGATCCAGTCTTTCTTGATATGTCAGTCCCGCCATCCCAGGAATTCGTTGCACTCCCTCAATAGCAAGAATGTCCTTCCTCAAGTTAAGAGACCAATACTGCACACAATACTCCAGGTGTGGCCTCACCAAGGCCCTGTACAACTGTAGTAACACCTCCCTGCCCCTGTACTCAAATGCCCTCGCTATGAAGGCCAACATGCCATTTGCTTTCTTAACCACCTGCTGTACCTGCATGCCAACCTTCAATGACTGATGTACCATGACACCCAGGTCTCGTTGCACCTCCCCTTTTCCTAATCTGTCACCATTCAGATAATAGTCTGTCTCTCTGTTTTTACCACCAAAGTGGATAACCTCACATTTATCCACATTATACTTCATCTGCCATGCATTTGCCCACTCACCTAACCTATCCAAGTCACTCTGCAGCCTCAGCATCCTCCTCGCAGCTCACACTGCCATCCAACTTAGTGTCATCCGCAAATTTGGAGATACTACATTTAATCCCCTCGTCTAAATCATTAATGTGCAATGTAAACAGCTGGGGCCCCAGCACAGAACCTTGCAGTACCCCACTAGTCACTGCCTGCCATTCTGAAAAGTACCCATTTACTCCTACTCTTTGCTTCCTGTCTGACAACCAGTTCTCAATCCACGTCAGCACACTACCCCCAATCCCATGTGCTTTAACTTTGCACATTAATCTCTTGTATGGGACCTTGTCGAAAGCCTTCTGAAAGTCCAATTATACCACATCAACTGGTTCTCCCTTGTCCACTCTACTGGAAACATCCTCAAAAAATTCCAGAAGATTTGTCAAGCATGATTTCCCTTTCACAAATCCATGCTGACTTGGACCTATCATGTCACCTCTTTCCAAATGCACTGCTATGACATCCTTAATAATTGATTCCATCATTTTACCCACTACCGATGTCAGGCTGACCGGTCTATAATTCCCTGTTTTCTCTCTCCCTCCTTTTTTTAAAAAGTGGGGTTACATTGGCTACCCTCCACTCCAAAGGAACTGATCCAGAGTCTATGGAATGTTGGAAAATGACTGTTAATGCATCTGCTATTTCCAAGGCCACCTCCTTAAGTACTCTGTGATGCAGTCCATCAGGCCCAGGGGATTTATCGGCCTTCAATCCCATCAAATTCCCCAACACAATTTCCTGACGAATAAGGATTTCCCTCAGTTCCTCCTTCTTACTAGACCCTCTGAACCCTTTTATATCCGGAAGGTTGTTTGTGTCCTCCTTAGTGAATATCGAACCAAAGTACTTGTTCAATTGGTCTTCCATTTCTTTGTTCCCCGTTATGACATCCCCTGATTCTGACTGCAGAGGACCTACGTTTGTCTTTACTAACCTTTTTCTCTTTACATATCTATAGAAGCTTTTGCAGTCCGTCTTAATGTTCCCTGCAAGCTTCCTCTCATACTCTTATTTTCCCTGCCCTAATCAAACCCTTTGTCTTCCTCTGCTGCGTTCTAAATTTCTCCCAGTCCCTGCGTTCACTGCTATTTCTGGCCAATTTCTATGCCACTTCCTTGGCTTTAATACTATCTCTGATTTCCCTTGATAGCCACGGTTGAGCCACCTTCCCTTTTTTATTTTTATGCCAGACAGGGATGTACAATTGTTGTAGTTCATCCATGCGATCTCTAAATGTCTGCCATTGTCCATCCACAGTCAACCCCTTAAGTATCATTCGCCAATCTATCCTAGCCAATTCACGCCTCATACCTTCAAAGTTACCCTTCTTTAAGTTCTGGACCGTGGTCTCTGAATTAACTGTTTCATTCTCCATCCTAATGTACAATTCCACCATATTATGGTCACTCTTCCCCAAGGGGCCTCGCACAACAAGATTGTTAATTAATCCCCCCTCATTACACAACACCCAGTCTAAGATGGAACCTAGTTGGTTCCTCGACATATTGGTCTAGAAAACCATCCCTTATGCACTGCAGGAAATCCTTCTCCACCGTATTGCTTCCAGTTTGGTTAGCCCAATCTATATGCATATTAAAGTCACCCATGATAACTGCTGCACCTTTATTGCATGCAAATTTTGTGATCTCTTAACCATCCACTGTGTTACTGCTGGGTAACAGCTTGTCTCTTACCTCTTATTAATGCAAAATTTTATTTTAGTTCCCATTAATGTTGTAATACACTAATCTGTTTACAACTTTAGACCTGAACAGTTTGGTTGTTCTGGATAATTTGAGCTGCAGATAATTTATAGTAACGCATGCATATATTTTTCTTGTAGGTCTGATGCCCTTGGACAGATCCTTCCTCAGCTGGGCAAGGACTGGACCCACCCAGGGATTGCCAAACTTTATCATAAAATACATGAGTATGTGTCTGCCAGTTACATCACAGGAAAAATAACATTGCCAAGAGATTGTAACGAGAGAGTTGAATTCATCTTTTTTCCCCCCGCCCCTGCCAATTTCCTCCATGATGGTGACTCCTTGCTGTGGTTATGAGATATGGTTCATGGAATGGATATAGCACAGAAGGCAGCTAATTAGCCCGTCGAGTCCGTGCTGACTCTCGGCTAGGCCCCTGCCCTTTCCCTGGTTCCATGGCACTGGATGCCCTCAATTGCCCTGCCCAAATGGCCATTATTTGAGTCTTGACTGCTTATCCACATTGAAAGTCACAGCTGAGCCTGATCTCGCCTGCCATCCAGAAATGTGTACTTCCAGCAAGGGTGCTTGGCAGATTTTACACTCAAACTAAGCATGCTTAAACAAATTGTACCATTAACCCTGGACTGAACCTGTTATATTTCTGGTCTGTATTCTGCTAGTCACTGGATAAACTAGTTAAGCGATTCAGGGTTGGTCAAGATATTTGATGGCTGATGGAGAGTAATAACCTTTCTGGTCCTGCACATTCCTATGAGCTATGGTGATATCTGTAACAAATATGGAGACCTATCATATACCAAATCATGAAGTCTATATTTTTAAGATCTGAAATGTGGCTGGTTACTTTAAATTTTGCCTCCTGCAATTGGTAGCTGAGTTGAAATGTATGCCAACAGACAATATCCATAGCCGTTCAGATCCCTTGGAAGGCATGACATTATTCATTTGCAAATAGGTTCTGATTGCAAAACAAGCAGAAACCACTTAACAGACTGCTTACTTTATCCGACAAATAACAAGGTAAAGGGCTTAGCAATTGCAGATGGATTTGTCTGATATCTAGTTGAGATTCAGGACACCATCACATTATTAATTTGAAATAAATACAGAGAATGCTGAAAATACTCAGCAGGTCAGGCAGCATCTGGAGAGAGAAAGAGTTAACGTTTCAGATCGATGACCCTTTGTCAGTACTGAAAAAAGTTAAGAGATGTAACAGATTTTTAAGCAAGTGTAGGGGCAGGGAAAGGTCGGAGGGAAGGTCTGTGATGGGATGGAAGGCAGGAGAGATTAAATGACAAAAGGGATGATGGAAGGCAAAAGGAGATGGTAATGGGACAAGTTCAGAAACAAAAGATGACTAGATGAGGTGTAAATGGGAATGGCAGAATCATCAACAGCTGCCATGTGAGGGGGAAAAAAACTAGGGGCAGAGATTATGGTCTGAAATTGTTGAACTCCACGTTACAGAGAAGACTGTAAAGTGCTTAATCGAAAGATGAGATGTTCCTCGAGCTTATATTGAGCTTCGTTGGAACAGTGGAAGAGGCCGAGAATGGAGATGTGGGAGTGGAGCATAGAATTAAAGTGACAGGCGACTGGAAGTTCATGGTCACGCTTACGGACTGAAAGGAGGTGTTCTGCAAAGCGGTCACCTAATCTATGTTTGGTCTTCCCAATGAAGAGGAGCCCGCATCGTGAACAGCGAATACGGTATACTAAATTGGAAGAAGTAAGAGTAAATCGCTGTTTCACCTGGAATGAGTGTTTGGGGCCCTGGGCAGTGGGAAGAGAGGAGGTGAAAGGGCAGGTGTGGCATTTCCTGTGCTTGCAAGGGAAGGTGCTGTGGGAAGGAGAAGGGGTGGTTGAGGAGTGGACCAGTGTGTCGTGGAGGGAGTGGTTCCTTTGGAATGATGAAAGGGGAGGGGAAGATGTGTTTGGTGGTGGAATTATTCTGGAAGTGGCAGAAATGGCGGAGGATAATCCATTAAAATATGGAGGCTGGTGGAGTGAAAGGTGAGGACAAGGGGAACTTTAATTGTGGTTCTGGGAGGGAGGGGAAGTGATGTGAGCAGAAGTGCGGGAAATAGATTAATAAATACATCATTTGATTTTGTTCAACTGTGGAAGACTTTTTATTGTTTTTTGGTGTACCAGATTGCTTTAAAATGTCAGCTGTGGCTCAGTTGGTAGCACCCTCACCACTGAGTCAGAGGGTTGTGGGTTCAAGTCCCATTCCAGGGACTTGAGCACAAAAATCTAGGCTGACACTCCAGTGGAGTGCTGTCCTGTCGGAGGTGCCATCTTGCGGATGCGACGTAAAACCAAGATCCCGTCTGCTCTCTCAGGTGGACGTAAAAGATCCCATGGCACTATTTTGAAGAAGAGCAGGGCAGTTATTCCTGAATTCTGGCCAATATTTATGCCTCAATCAACAGCATTAAAAACAGATTATCTGGTCATTATCACATTGTTGTTTGTGAGACCCTGCTGTGTGCAAATGGGCTGCCGCGTTACCTACATTACAACAGTGACATCAAAAACGCATTAAAAAGTACCTCATTGGCTTTAAAGTGCTTTGGGATGTACGGGGGTCGTGAAAGGTGCTATATAAATGCAAGTTTGTTCTTTTCTTTAAAGGGTTTGAGTTGTATCTCAACATGGAAGCCTTAAACCTGTAGAGGAAAGTGTAGCTTGTTCAAGACTAGTTGTTGGAGAAGCCACAAAGTGGCCAAAACTATTGGGAGGACAGAAGACTGGGAAACTTTTTTAATGGCCAGCAAAGGACAACTAAAAAAATGATTAAGAAAGGGAACATCGACTATGAAAGTAAATTAGCACAAAATATAAAAACAGATAGCAAGAGTTTCTATAAGTATATAAAAGGAAAAGAGTGGCTAAAGTAAATGTTGGTCCCTTAGAGGACAAGACCAGGGAACTAGTAACGGGGAACATGGGGATGGCAGAAACTCTGAACAAATATTTTGTATCAGTCTTTACAGTAGAGGACACTAACAATATTCCAACAGTAGATAGTCAAGGGGCTATAGGGGGGGAGAAACTTATCACAATCACTAAGGAGGTGATACTCAGTAAGATAATGGGACTAAAGGCAGATAAATCCCCTGGACCTGATGGCTTGCATCCTAGGGTGGTAAAAGGACATAGACAGGCTAAGTGAATGGGCAACAATTTGGCAGATGGAGTATAATGTTGGAAAGTGTGAGGCTGTGCACTTTGGCAGAAAAAAAATCAAAGAGCAAGTTATTATTTAAATGGAGAAAGATTGCAAAGTGCCGCAGTACAGCGGGACCTGGGGTACTTGTGCATGAAACACAAAAAAGGATAGTATGCAGGTACAGCAAGTGATCAGGAAGGCCAATGGTATCTTGGCCTTTATTGCAAAGGGGATGGAGTATAAAAGCAGGGAAGTCTTGCTACAGCTATACTAGGTATTGGTGAGGCCACACCTGGAATACTGTGTGCAGTTTTGGTTTCCATATTTACGAAAGGATATACTTGCTTTGGAGGCAGTTCAGAGAAGGTTCACTAGGTTGATTCTGGGGATGAGGGGGTTGACTTATGAGGAAAGGTTGAGTAGGTTGGGCCTCTACTCATTGGAGTTCAGAAGAATGAGAGGTGATCTTATCGAAATGTATAAGATTATGAGGGGGCTTGACAAGGTTAATGCAGAGATGATGTTTCCACTGATGGGAGAGACTAGAACTAGAGGGCATGATCTTAGAATAAGGGGCCACCCATTTAAAACAGATGAGGAGGACTTTCTTAGGGTTGTAAATCTGTGGAATTTGCTGCCTTGGAGAGCTGTGGAAGCTGGGACATTGAATAAATTTAAGACAGAAATAGACAGTTTCTTGAGCGATAAGGGGTTATGGGGAGCGAGCGGGGAAGTGGAGCTGAGTCCATGATCAGATCAGCCATGATCTTATTAAATGGCGGAGCAGGCTCGAGGGGCCGTATGGCCTACTCCTGTTCCTATTTCTTCTGTTTTAAGCAGTCTGACCGCATGGGGCAGTGGTGGTGTCGCGAGGTAGTGGAATGATAGAGTTGGGTGTTGTCAGTATGTACATGGAAGATGACCCCATGTCTGTGAATGATGCCTCCATGGGGCAGCAGATAGAAAAGGGGGCCGAGGATAATTTCTTGAACTCTGGAGGTAATGGGTGAGAAGAGGAACCATTGCTGTAGGTGCCCTTGCTACAATCAGATAGGTACAAGTGAAACCAAGTGGAAGTGGAGAATGGAGGAGAGGCATTGGCAGAAGATGGTGTTGACCATGTCAATGGCTATAATGAGGACAAGAAAGCATAATGCATAATAGTTGCACTTAAAGGAATGAAGTTTGTCATTTTAGTTGGTGCCATTTTGATGCTAATTGGAAACCTGATGGGGGAAATTAATACAGGGAATTGTCGGGAGGCAACTCAAGAGCTTTGGAGAGGAAAGAAAAATTGCAAGGGTAGTTTTTTTTCTTCCAGGAGAGGAATACCAAAGAAATGAAGCTTTACAAATACATTCACATTTGTAAAAGAAAGCAAGCCATTGTTCTTGATTTAACTGCATCTACTCAGAGTTTGCCAAATAAAATATATTTGCAGGAGAACTTTTTTAATTATTTGCTTATTAAAGCAATGAATCATGTCTGTAATGGCTATGTATGTACATTTCTAATCAATCTGTATTACGTATGTAAATACAAATGTAGATTTAGTATTAATATGGATTTTCCGATGTATTTCTAATTAGATTGGTTCACCAGAAAAATCTGAATAATTTGCGTCATAGTCAATGGTATTGTTATGAATAGCAGAGTCAAATGTTGTACACTGCATAATTACAAGATAAAACAATATTAACATTTTAATTATCTAACTCGGAGATAACAGTTTTGTAATAGTAACAAGATATAGGCAGTGTGGGTGTGATTTCCCCAGAGGGAAGTTCTTGATTTTCCAGCAGGGAAGAAAAATAATTGAAGAATAGCTGTTGCATAACTCATTATAATCAAATTGAGCATTGTGTACAGGAGCTTAAGAGCAAGCCATCTGGCACTCCTCTTGACCAGGAGATGGGGTGTATGCAAGTACTGTTTGCCTCATTTCTGCCAGCTAAAGTTTTTCTGTTTTCTGCCCTTCTTTCCAGAAGGTGCTAATTTTTGCTGTATATAGATCCACAGGCATTGGTAGCTCCAGTAACATAATCACTCTTCACGTGAGAGCCAAGATTATAGACATTAGTCAGGAACAAAATATAGAAACAACATCAAATATACAATTATATTAATCAACCTAACTAATAAGTAACCCTTGATGCACAGGAATTAATTGAGAAATTTAGATGGCTTAAATGTAACCTAAAGCTATATGTTAATTATGCACCAGTTTACTGTTCTCTGTTTGCTTAAAGGAATGGTTACAAGTTTCTCTACTGTTCAGCACGTGCCATTGGTATGGCAGACATGACGAGGGGATATTTGCACTGGGTGAATGATAAAGGAACTATCCTCCCCAGAGGACCCTTACTACTGGCTCCGAGCAGTCTTTTTTCAGCACTTCATAGGTATGTGGCAGGACCTTCCATAAGTAAGGAGTTTGGAACTGTTTTGCAAATCGCATGACAAAATATTTTTTCACTGACTCTTCAAAGCACAGCTTTTTGATGCTGGTTAGAACACTGTCGCTGAAATATAATGTTGGGGATTGTTCAGGAGATGTCTGAAATGGCCAGAAACCCATCACCATGTTTGAGGCTCCAAACCAAACTAACGAAAGGACTAAAGTTTTTGTCCAATAATGATGTTTTCTGTAGAGACATATCACACCTCCCAAGTCCAGAAAGCTTGGGTGTCAGTTGATGAATTAGGACCCCAGTTGTGCGCAGGGTAATACTGATGTTTAACCAGATAAAACTACGCAACTTAGCAGCACAGAATGTTGGTAGCTAGGACCATTCTACCCACTAGGGCATTGGTTTGCAGGGTGGGTAGAGTGGTTTTCACTAAATGACAGGCCTACCTCATCAGATTCTGATCGAGAACAAAGACTGGCTGGTCAGATATCAACAGTGTACTGGAGTACCCTGGGCCCTCAACTCTTCTGGGCCCCGAGCCCTCACTGCTCCTGGGCCCTAATCACGACACTCCTGGGCCCCAATCTCTCTCCGCTCCTCTGCCCCAATCAAAAATGGAGCTGTTGGGGTAAAAAGAAGACTTCTCTTCAAAGTGGACCCCCTGAAATAAGGAGTCGACACCCGCCCGTATAGCGACCACGGAATCACTCAGACGAAACCTTGGTTCAACCGATCTTTTTTCAAGTATATGCAGGGGAAGAGTTCACGAATGAACCTTCAAAGTACAAGGGTTCTACATGCACAGTTATACAGTTTTTGAGGTGTGCAACCCTCCTTCTATGACCACCGGTTGGCCTACAGCTTACCAGTGGAACGTCATTGATTCGTTGACCCTTATCAGACTAGCTGCTGAGTGGTTTCTCAACCTCTCCATCTCCCATAGCATCTCCGCTTTCTGGGATGTGTTGTTCTACAGTGTTAACCTTGCCTTGGTTTCCCATGGCATGTTGTTCAACCTTGTCTTGGTTTCCCATGGCTAGTTCTGCACCTGGTTTCTTATCAGACAAAACGATCTCTTTCCCATGAGTTCAGCAAACTATCCCTTTCCCATGAGTTAAATGTTGCTACAATACTATTATCCTATCTGTTTCCAGACAGCTTGCTCCCTACTGTCCTTGGAGATTTATTAGTAGGTGTTGTCAACTCTGCCCTTCGTTCCCTTAAATGTACTGAATATGTAAAGTTTTAATTTTGTTATACGGCCATTTCCTATCATTTATAAGCGAGTTTTACATACAATCATTTATAAGCGAGTTTTACATACAATCTGTCAATAGGCGATATATTACAATCCCTACCTTGAGGTGGAGGAACTCCCGACTCCTCACAACCTCCTAATACTGATAAGTCCTTGTAATCTGAACCACTTTACGTGTCCAATCAATCCACTACCTTCAGTATCCCTTTGGTGACCATCTGTCTGTCTACCTTATACTTTACTCCCTTAGAGCAGTTAATAACAGGACATCAATTAGTCTCCTTTTTATCTTTGAGACATCAAATATCGACACTATTATTTGAAATATCAAAATATTAAACTCCAGCCTAGTTAAAGGGTTATTAACATCAGCAGAAACAATCGGCAACTACCATAATGAACACGATTCCGTAGGGATGTGAATAACAGCAGAATCCAGCCCCTGCAGGCACCTGTGAACTCGCTGCTGTCTCAGCAGGTTGGATGACCGAATTAATCCCTTCCCACACACTGAGCAGCTGAATGGTCTCTCCCCAGTGTGAACTTGCTGGTGTTTTAGAAGGTCGGATGACCGAATGAATCCCTTCCCACACTCAGGTGAACGGTCTCTTCCCCAGTGTGAACTCACTGTTGTGTCAGCAGGTTGGATAACTTTGTGAATCTCTTCACACACATGGAGCAGGTGAATGGTCTCTCCCCAGTTTGAACTCGCTGGTGTGTCAGCAGGTAGGATGATTGAGTGAATCCCTTCCCACACATGGAGCAGCACGGGCCAGTCCACACTGCGATCTATGGACAATAGGAGTGTGTGCGTGCACTAGGTCCATACAGCATAGCTTGGTCTCCAGTCGTCTTGCTTAACCCTTGCCACTGGATCAAGACCTAGCTCTGTCAAGCCAGTGTGGTGGCTGGTGTGCAGTGGCCATCCCACATTAAAAGAATCCATGCACAGGCATCTTCCACTCTTCAATATGTAGTGCAGGACCTGGAATGTCGGGTCCCTCATTGAAACTCATCCCTTTTTGGTGTGGAAGCAGGTCATCCTCGATACAAGGGACTGCCTAATACTACTGGAGTACCAAGGAGCTGTAATCTTTTTTTAGGTATTGGATTACTGAGTCTGCTACAGTGGTTCTAAATTTCTGTTCTCAGGCTTAATCATCTTGGAGCCACCCTGACTCCAAAGATACCCCAGAGGATGGTCACTAGACAATTTTGCATTATAGTAGAGGAGGTTAAGTTCCACTAGCGTGGGTCTGTTGGCAAAGCGCTTTATAAGCTAGATACTTCAGTTTTATGCTTAACATATTGCTTAAATTAAAAATTCTTGACACCATAAATTTTTACAATTTCAAAACTGACCACCTTTTACTAAATATTTAAAGAAACTAATTTCAAAATGTCAAGTTGCGTGGTATCTGGCCTGGTAACCACAGAAGTTAACTCTAAAACCAGCACTACAAAACTACATGCACAGTTGCTGTACATCCACAATCTTTTAAAAGTAGAATTATATTGCATATGTGTAGAATGCAATGGCCTTGTATTTCCTTGATTTGAATTAACTTGACAAAATTTGAAAATAAAGGAAAAAAACTTCAACTGTCTGTCATGGACAGCTGGAGTTTCATTCTGCTGAAGGCAAGAATCAAGGCCATAATCATGGCTAAACATTAGGGGAACTGGTCTTTCATAAGTAGGAGCAAAGACCAATCTCTCTCTGCCTTTGTTTATGCTGCTAGTAATACCATAACAGAAATAAGGCAATGCTGTTTGTAACTATAAGGTGCTGTATCAAAGTATTGTATTTTGCTGTTTGCTATATTCAGAGGCTAGGGAAGATTACTGGTGGAAAGTGAACAATGGGAAATAATTTAGCAACATCTACATATTTTAAAGATGTATTGTTGAATAGTTCACATTTCAGATAAAACAATGCGTTATCTAGTCATGTATTTGTTTGCCTGACATTGTACCTGCTATTTTTTTGCAGGGAGGTAATAGAGAAGAAACCAGAAAAATTTAAGATTGAATGTTTAAATGACATCAAAAATCTATTTAGTCTTTACAACCAGCCTTTCTACGCTGCTTTTGGGAACCGACCTAATGTAAGTAGCCGGTAACAGACTAATTCCTACCTTTTATTCTAAAGACTGAATGGTGCTTATTGCGTATTTTTAAGGTAAAATACAAAATTATTAAACATAAGGTAAAAATATGGATTTTTTTCCCCTCAGTCTTGTAATTAATTAGCAGTGGTTTAGTAATTTTAGACTTTGGAGTACTGTGTATTGACCAGAGTGTGCAAAATTTCATACCTGCTTTCTTGTCTTTCATATTTCTTTTTCAGGATGTTTGTGCCTACAAGCAAGTTGGAGTCCCAGACTACAGAATCTTTACAGTAAATCCAAAAGGTGAACTGATACAGGAGCAAACCAAGGGCAATAAATCTTCGTAAGTACTCTGATTAATAGAATTCGTGAGACTCTCAAAACAAGGTTCATTATGCCTAAAATTATCTAATCTAGTAGTAAATAGTCATTGTTACTAACTCTTGCTAATGAAACTTTTTTTGGGGGGTGGGGGGGAGGGGGGGGAGGGGAGAGGAAGAGAGGGTGGTGGTCTGTATTATTTGGTCCTCACAGCCATGATTCCTATGTACATTCTAGACTTCTTTCCTTGCAACCCCCTTGCCCGCATTTTTAAGTAATTTTACATTCTTATGAGCTGAATATGCTGACGCACCACAGCTCCCAGGATGTACACTTCTAAAATGTTTTCTCCATGAGGCCTCCACTGTGTTCTTCAATTTGCTGCTATAATCACATGTCACAGATGCCCTGTAGAGGGTGCTGTGCTGGATCAAACACCAGATTGGAGCAAGTCTCCACTCTAAAGCTCTCAAAAACTTTGTGTGTAACTTTCAGTGAGGTGAATGGCAAATGTAACTCCTTCACTGCTGACTGAAAAATCCGGACCATCGCCCTCATTTACCATAAGCAATCCCACACCAGCTCCATTTAAAATAACATATTCTCTGATTTCCTTAAAAAAACGTCACAGGAAATCAACCAGAAATATACTAAAGGTCTTTCTATAATATGGACTTTTTGTAAGTGTAACTGTGATACAAATTATGTATTTTTGTCCAATTGTTTTGTCATTGGCTGACCCTTTTTAAATCCAGTCACTTTACTTTCTCCATCCCTGAATACCTTGCTGAACCTCACTCCCCTTTTATGACTACCGCCAAATTCTCAATACTTTCTCAGTACTCACTTTTGCCACCCATTTAATTACACAAACACCCCTTCCAAGTCCTCACAAACCAAGTAATTCCCCACAAATCATATCTACTCTGACCAATATCACAACAATCCACTGAGCCAAAATTCAGGATTCAAAGAGACCCATTAATGCCCGTTTGCGGAGGCTATTCCTAAAAATCAAATGGCCACCGCTTTAGGGTGAACTGGCCGACCCAACCTAAATTCAGGTCGGGGATTTCTCAGCCTGGACCCCATCCCATCCAAGTAGTAGTACCGCCAATGCTGAGCAATAAAAAAAATACTTGCCAGCGATTTTCAGCTGAACTCGTCGATTCCCCACCAACCGGTGCTCCCGGCAGGTTGTTTTGCTGCTGGGGCTGCAATGGAAAAATTTTTGCTGGCCAACTTGCCGATCGGCTGGCAAAATGCTACCCCCGCCCCACCCATTCAGCCGGGCAGCCTGGCACCCCACTTGGGTGCCAGGCCGCTGGTCCAGCCGAATATAGTGGTAGTGGTGGAGGCCCCGACTGACCCAATTTCAGCCAGTCAGCCTGGCTTTTAATCCAAGGTCTGCCCCATTATGATCCATTTCCTGTAGGACTTCAAAAAAAATGTCAAAGTCCTAAAAATGGATCTACTTACCGTACCAGGAGTTCCAACGTTAAGTACCACTCTAAAACTCGGGTGTGCCAGCTTTCTGGTGCACCTGAATATCGACCCCCATTTATTTATAAAGAATTGTAATCTCTCATTCCTTATGAGATATATGTATATGCACAATCCTGTCCATCGCATGTGAACGCTTTAAATGTCTTGCACACTTTCTAATGTAAATAGCTGTGTCACATTTGGGGAAATTAGTACAAAGAAATAAAGGCACTACATGGAACATAGAGAAATTCTCCCAAAAAAAATCAGCTGCAATGTCTCCAGCCTCTTAATTGCCCTGTATATGAACTCATTCAGTGTTTACTTAACATCTGTAAGACTGTAGTCTCAAGAGGGCGCACATCTACACTTTAGCAGCATAATAAAACATGTTAAAAGCTATAACATTTCTATCCCTATATTTAAAAAAAAAAGTGCATCCTCCAAAATCCTGTGAGCAGCACGACAGAAATGTCACATACTGGCAAATATTGATTGTATTCTTGATAAATACATAGTGCATTTATCAAGTAATGTTTGGCTTCATTCAGAAATTATATATCATGGAATTGAGCAAGAACTGTTTACATTCTTGTGCTTGATCAGTTTGTGTTTATTCAGAATCTACAATGTATTTTGGAATACACATTAGATAAACTGTGGGATGAAGGTTCAAGCATGTGATTGACGCACTGCATTTTAATCTCCTCTGTGCTGTGATGTGATTGAGAGGGACTGGGGAGTGCTAACAAGGGAATACACAATAAATGGTAGGATACTGAGAAGTGTAGAGAACAAGAGAGATCTTTGAGTGCATATTCACAGATCCCTGAAGCTAACAGGGCAGGTATATAAGATGGTTGTTAAGACATACAGGATACTTTCCTTTATTAGCCAAGACGTAGAATATAAGAGCAGTAAGGTTATGCTTGAACTGTATAAAACACTAGGCCACAGCTAGAGTACTGCATACAGTTCTCGTCATCACATTACAGGAAAGATGTGATTGCACTAGAGAGGGTACAGAGATTTGTGAAGATCGTGCCAGGACTGGAGAATTTTAGCTATGAGGAAAGATTGGGTAGGCTGGTACTGTTTTCTTTGGAACAGAGGAGGTTGAGGGGAGATTTAATTGAGGTGTATAAAATTGAGAGGCATAGATAGTGAATAAATAGAACTTATTGATAAAGGCAGAAACCCTCATTGCATTTAAAAAGTACTTGAATATGCACTTGAAGTGCTGTAACCTGGAAGGCTACGGGCCAAGAGCTAGAAAATGGGATTAGGCTGGATAGCTCTTTTTCAGCTGGCACAGCTACAATAGGTCGAATAGTCTCCTTCTGTGCTGTAAACTTCTATGATTCCAAGTATAGAGATAAGGTCCTATGCCATAGGCAAAGGAGAAAAATCAGAGAGAGTAGAGTTGGTCTGTTCACATACATTTCCTAGCAGCCACTTTCAGACGGATATTGGCAGAGGTCTGAGACGTGTCATCTGCTGGTGATTGGTAAGTCAAAAGAAATTGCAAGTGGAAGGAAAATTCATGTGATCCCATAGCAAATAAATGCATTGCATGCTGTGATACTGAAATAAACAAACCAGGAAGATCCCAAATTTAGTGCTTGGTCTGTACTGAGAGAGCTGATCGCAGCTTGGGCAGTCAGTTTGTCCAGTGGCTCCAAGCTAGGAAGTTAAGTGTTCAACCATGAGTCATGCTAGTAATCATTATCCTGTGACACTTGCTGGAAAATGTGTGTGTGTGTATGTTAATGAGGACAGTGTTGAACCTCCCATTTTGCTGTTTCCGCCCCCCCTCCCCACTCTTGCCAAGCCACCATGGAAAAAGTAGTCTGGAGGGTCTCTGCTTCAGCTTACATATGAATAAGCACTTGAGTAAGGTGAAGAAGTGAAGCTACAACCTCTTCCAGGAGGAGAAGAATGAGAGAAAATTGGGGAAGGTAATGAGGAAAAGGAAGGATAGATCAACAACTTGATGTAAGTCCCAGAGTAAAAAAGAAAAGCACTTTGTTTATCATTCAAGGTTATAGGTAATTATTTTTCTTCAGTTGACCTATAACTGAAATCCTATATATCTCCATTACATTCAACATGATTTTCATCCCTGGGACACTTTTATTTTGCTTTTCAATTCCAACTAATTGCAATGGCATTTATGGAGATGGTAATAGATGTTTTTTTTTTAATCTGGCTTTCCACAGAAACATTTAGCTACTTATTCAAGATGAACTAACTCCCCTCTAATTTCAGTCTTTTTCCCATCTTTTAGGTACATTAGGCTGAGTGAACTGGTTGAACATGTCTTCCCTTTGCTCAGTCAAGAACAGTGTTCAGCTTTCGTTTATCCAGAATACAGCCACTTCAACTACTGGCGAGACTTGCTGCCGAGTATCAGTATGGAAGAACTAAAATAGATTTTGCTAGTGGTTGAACTATCAAAGATATTCCCAGTACTGTTTATACATTTTTTTTTAAAGAGTCTGATTCAGGTACAGATTAATGAAGATAATCATTTCTGTTTATTTTATGTACTAATTCTATTGTTGTCGAAGCATGACGTTTACACAAGTTGACACAGTTACTACCAGCAGAATTTTCTCAGGAATATAGCCTAGTGTTCATTTTACCTCCTTGATTGCAGAAGGAAAATCAGTGATTTTGATCATGAACTGTGTCCTTACATGAGGACATTGCACATAATATTAGCCCTCTGCACTCATCTTTACAGTTGCTACTTCTAGTAACTGTTTTTAACAAAAACAAAATAGCTTGGCTTGGATTAAAGGGTTAACTCAATGTATTATAAGAGTAACAGTCTTTTTTAATACCATGAAAATGGGCCCAGAACCTGTTGAATATAATGGAGCCTAGAATGACTTAAAGTCCAGTCACATTCTGTAGCAATGACCCGATTCATATCACAACACCTCGTGCTATTTGATGCTGCTTCACCTATAGTGCAAATAAATGCCAATCTAGAATTTGTTTTCAATCATAAAAGAATGTATCAATCAAATGGCACTTTCTTCCTATAAATTGGATATATGGTAGCAGATCACTCGGTATGGGCGAAAAAAGGTTCTGATTGCAACCTGACATTTATTGCAGACTATTGACTATTGTGTAGTCGGGCCACTCAAAACATTTTTGTTGTATTTAATGACCTGTTGCCATTTTTTTTGTCTATCCTCTCATGAATGCCTTCAGTTGATAAAATTTAGTAGTGTTAATCAGCCCTGTTACAAAAGAGGTACATGAAGGATTTTACATTAGGGCATTGCACATTACTACAGCAAGTTCATTCTTTCTATGAAAGATGTAGATTAGTGTGTTATGAGAACACAGAATTATGAAGAAAGATAATTACTTATACATTCTTTAAAGTACTTAAAATTGATGTAATATACTGGTGAATGGGAAATGGCAGAAATAATCATGATTTCTTATTCCAACTGTTCTTTAATCACTTTAAACTATTTGTGCTGGAAGTATTTTCAAAAGGAGAGAAATTGTGAACATGTATTTTAGTCACCCATACCAAGACATTATATGGGAGATTTGATTGAACATCCTATAAGTTCTATGGAGCCTTTTTATAAGAACCAGTTTAAAATCCCAATAAGGGCTTGCAGAATGTTCTCAAACTCCTATATACATTTTTGATAAGGTAGTAAGTTAAATGCATTTTTCTTTTCTCAGTATAGATGTTTTAACCGTTTAAGAAATGATATGCTCAACCTTTTATGTTGATGATTATTTGGTATTTTGTTTCTGACCATGGATATGATTTGCCCACTAATTATCAAGAGAAGGTCTAATGTATTGAGATTTGACTTCTTATTGTTTCTGTGGTCATTTAGGATAACCACAGCACAGTTGCTTTGTCCAGCTTGGATTGCAGTGATTGTAAGAAGTATCAGTAAATGTATCAGTATTATATGCCAGATTGTGAACCAGTCATACCCTGTATTTAACACAATCTTCAATATAATGTTTGAGTTTGTATGTATGTGTGCATGCACATACTATATTCTTGCTATGAACATTTTACCATAGAACCATGGAATAAATAAAGATGACATCAGAAACCTTCATTAGTCATATTTTGTGTGGTTTGGAGTGTTCCATCATCAAACTATATGTGTAGATAAATTATTTCATAGAGTGGATTGAAACTGCAAAGGGTGTTATTACTCTGATGCTGTATCTATATAGTGGGAGGATGTTGGTCACACCTTTAATTTTCTACATTGTGTGTACACTTTATTTTATTTTTGTCATGCCATGAGGCACTGAGTAAGACTCTCACTGGAAGGAAGTTATTGCTGCTCTTCTCGACTCTTCACTGCTGTACACTGGTTGTGTTGGCAGAGGCCTGAGAATAGATCTGTAGTCTATCTTATCGGCTGGTGAGAGAAATCAAGGATAAGTACCATACAGATAAGGTACCAGCTGATCTTAGTTAGAGCAGCAGTGTGAACCATATGGTGTCCCTAAGTTATGGGCAGGGAGAGGAAGAGAAAATAAGCAATGTTCCAGTATCTCTTGCTGGAAAGTACACACATGGATATTGGGCGAAGACAGGATCTGGTTTGGTTGTGATGCCAGCACAGTCAAATGCCTGCTAACACTTTGATCATGTATGAAGAACTATTGCTTGGGCAGGGTACTTGAACACTGGCAGTCAGTTAGCATAGTTCAAAAGAAATAGTGGGAGAGGGGAGTAGAAACCGAGAAAGAAACCCAGTATCAAAGATGCAAGTTTCCGAATCCCTGGAGTCAACTCCTATTTGTCAAAACACACCACCAGTTGAGTAATGTTATCAATTCATGTAGCACAAGTAGACTGGGTACTGTGCAAACTGGATCAATCAAAATGCAATTGTGTAAGAGTACTACTGATTCTGGACCTCCCATGCACTTCTGATATTTACAAAAGAGGCCAATGATCAGTTTAATAATGCTCCCCTCCAATGTTCCCTGTAATTTATTTTTCGTGTGCGGCCCCTTTAATTGGCTGCGTGGCCCATTCAAATTTTTGAGCATGTGCAGTTATTTCCATTGAAAATCCGGTGAGCGGCCTGCATGGGACTGCCAGATTGTTACACGGCCGGGTAGTTTAGTGGGCATGTTGCTCCTCTCCAAATGTAGACATCCAAAGTTGCATGATGAGGTCTCAACAATTGCAGGCAACTGGGATGTGCTCGTCTTAAATAAGGTGACCACCCCGTGATATCACAAACTTTAGCAGCTCTTAACCTTTGCACTGGGATTAAAGGTCCATTGGCGCTTTTATGTACAAGGACCTAAATTCTTTCGGCATAAATTTGAGCTTCTCTGACACAACTTGAACAAACCTTTACAAGTTGCCTCTATCCACCCTTCTGTTCAGAAAATGAAGCCTGTATGTGTGCACTCTGTTGTTTTTGATGAGTAACAACATAAACTAGCAGTGTTACTAATTCATTATTGGGAAAAAGTATTTTTTAGTGTGAATTTTCCTCATACTAGAATCATAGAATAGTACAGCACAAAAGTATGTGCTGGCTCTTTTAAAGAGCAGTCCAGTTAGTCCCACACACCTCTTTCCCCATATCCCCACAATTTTTTCTCCTTTAAGTCTTTATCCAATTCCCCTTTGAAGGCTACTATGGAATCTGTAGCCACCACCTATCAGACACTGCATTCCAATCCTAACCACTCATTACTTAGTTTTTCCTCATGTCGCCTCTCGTCTTTAAATCTGTGCCGTCTGGTTATTGACCCTTCAGCCATTGGAAACAGTCTCCATTTACTCCATCTAAACCCTTCATGATTTTAAACACCTATTAAAATCTCCTGTTGGCCTTCTCTGCTTCAAGGAGAATAACACCAGGTTCTCCAGTCTATCCACGTAACTGTAATCCCTCATCCCTGGGTCTATTCTAATGAATCTCTTCTGTACCCTCTCCAAAGCCTTCATGTCCTTCCTAAAGTGTGGCATTGGACACAATACTCTAGCTGGAGCCGAACTAGTGTTTTATATTGGTTGTTATTACCAAAAGTCGTTAGTCCCTGTCCCCGCAGCGTCTACCTACTCTGTTCCTTTCCCAGTTGTTGGCACTGCTCCACACATTGGGTTGTAAATCTAATTCTGTGATTAATATGTCTCTAGAACTTTTTAAACAAAATATTGCTATTTGGGCAGCAACCCCAACCCACCCCAAAAAAATCTATGTCCCAGAAATAAGATGCCCTATCAGTTACCTCAGTTCCTTGAGTATAAGAATTTTGATTTGACTTGATACTGTATGCAGAAGTGGTAGTATGTGGAACAGATGGAGTATGTGATCTAACCGGGATCAATGGAGAAGCAAATTGCAACTCTAGTCCCTGTAGAAATGGGTCTGCTGTAGAAAATTCACAGTATAATTGAGGGCTTTCTTCCAAGGTTGAAGGTTGGAACAGAGTAGAGGGATATTAATGTTGCAGTAATTCTGTGTGTTTGGTGTCCGTGCCACGCCCCGATATTTGGCAGGAAAGTAGAACGTCAGTTCAGACTAAGCACAAAGGAAGATAATCCCAATCTTCTTTTGTTTTGCATTGCAAAACCTTGAGTCTAGTGCCTAAAAAGAAAAGTTTCAAGACTTAAGTGACCCATTTTCTTGATGAAGTATAGCTAAAAGTCCCACCACTCAGATGAGTAAGTTCCACATATACCTTCCCTCACTCCAGTCATATGAGCCAGAAACGTAACTGGTTTTCAATGCTCTGAACTTGATGCTACCAATTAGTGCTGTATAGTTTTTTTCATTTGTTCCTGAGATGTGGGCATGTTGGCAAGGCCAGCATTTATTGCCCTTGAGGTGGTGAGCCACCTTCTTGAACCACTGCAGTCCGTGCAGTGAAGGTACTCCCACAAATGCTGTTGGGGAGGGAGTTCCAGGATTTTAACCCAGTGATGATAAGGAACGCTGATATATTTCCAAGTCTGGATGATGTGTAACTTGGAGGGGAACTTGCAGGTAACGGTGTTCCTATGCAACTGCTGCCTTTGTCCTTCCGGCTGATAGAGGCCACAGGTTTGGGAGGTGCTGCCGAAGGAGCCATGGCAAGTTGCTGCAGTGCATCATATAGATGGTACACACTAGTCGCGGCCTGCTGGTGGAGGAGGAAGGGAGTGAGTGTTCAAGGTGGTGGATGGGATGCCGATCAAGCAGGCTCTTTTGGTGGATGGTGTTGAGATTTTTGAGTGTTCGAGCTGCACTAAGTCAGGCAAGTGGAGAGTATTTCATCACACTCCTGACTTGTGCCTTGTAGATGGTGGAAAGGCTTTGGGAAGTCAGGAGGGGAGACACTCTCCGCAGAATACCCGACCCTCTGGCCTGCTCTTGTAGTCTCTCTATTTATGTGGCTGGTCCAGTTAAGTTTCTTAGAATCATAGAATGGTTACAGCACAAAAGGGGGCCTTTTGGCCCATTGTGCCTGTGCCGGCTCTCCAAGAGCACTTCAGCAAATCCCACTCCCACTCTTTCCCCATAGCCCTGCAAATTGTTTTCCTTCTGTTAAATGGTGACCTCTAAGATGTTGATGGGGGAATTTGGCGATGGTAATGCAGACTGTCAAGGGACGGTGGTTAACTCTCTTGGAGATAATAAATAATGACTTTTATTTATATAGCGCCTTTAACGTAGTAAAATGTCCCAAGGTGCTTCACAGCAGTGTTACAAGACAAAACAGATAAATTTGACACTGAGCCACAAAAGAAAATAAGGCAGATGACCAAAAGCTTGTTTAAAGAGGTAGGTTTTAAGGAAGTCTTAAAGGAAGAAAGAGAGGCGGCGAGGTTTAGGGAGGGAGTTCGAGCTTTGGGCCCAAACAGCTGAAGGCACGGCCACTGATGGTTGAGCAGTTATAACGAGGGATGTTGAAGAGGCCAGAATTTGAGGAGCGCAGACAACTTGTGGGATTGTGAGGCTGAAAAATATTAGAGATAGGGAGGGGCAAGGCCATGGAGTGATTTGTAAACAAGGATGTGACTTTTTAAAACGAGGCGTTGTTTAACCGGGAGCCAATGTAGGTCAGAAAGCACAGGGGTGATGGGTGATTGTGATTGGTGCGAGTTAGTACTGCTGAGTTTTGGATGACCTCAAGTTTACGTCGTGTAGAATGTGGAAGGCCGGCCAGGAATGAGTTCGAGTAGTCAAGTCTAGAGGTAACAAACGAATGAATGAAAGGGTTTCAGCAGTGGAAGATCCGAGACGGGCAATGTTACGGAGGTGGGAAAAGATGGTTTTAGTTATGCCGTGGATATGTGGTTGGAAACTCATTTCAGGGTCAAATATGGCACCTAGGTTGCGAACAGTCAGATTGATGCGAAGGAGAGGGATGGAGTCAGTGGTTAGGAAACGCAGTTTGTGGCAGGCACCAAAGATGTTGGCTTCGGTCTTCCCAATATTTAGTTGGAGAAAAACTGGATGTCGGGCAAGCAATCTGACAATTTAGATATCAAGCAGGGGTGGAGAGAAGTGGTAGTCGTTGCCTGGAACTTAGGTGGCAAGTAACATTCATGCCACACATCAGTCCAAGCTTGAATGTTGTCCAGATCTTGCTGCATGCAAGCATAGATTTCTTCATCATTATCTGGGGAATTGTGAATGGAACTGAACACTGCAATCATCAGAGAACATCCCCATTACTGACATTATGATCGCGGGAAGGTCATTGATGAAGCAGCTGAAGATGGTTGGACATCGGACACTGCTCTGAGGAACTCCTGCAGCAGTGTCCTAGGGTTGAGATGATTGACCTTCAACAACCACAACCATCATCCTTTTGTGCTAGGTATAACTTCAGCCAGTCGAGAGTTTCCCCCTGATTCCCATTGATGTCCAATTTTACTAGGGATCCTTGATGCCACATTGTCAAATGCTGCCTTGATTCAAGGGCAGTTACACTCTCCTCACCTCTGGAATTGAGCTCTTTTGTCCATGTTTGGGCCAAGGCTGTAATGAGGTCTGGAGCTGAGTGGTCCTGGCGGAACACAAACTGAATATCGGTGAGTAGGTTATTGATAAGTGCCGCTTGATAGCATGGTCAACAACACCTTCCATCACTTTGCTGATTGAGAGTAAACTGATGGGGCGGTAATTGGCCGGATTGGATTTGTCTTGCTTTTTGTGGACAAGACATACCTGGGCAGTTTTCCACATTGTCAGGTAGATGTCAGTGTTGTAGCTGAACGGGAACAGCTTGGCTCGAGGCATAGCTAGTTCTGGAGTGCAAGTCTTCAGCACATTAGCTGAGATATTGTTGGGGCCCATAGCCTTTGCTGTATCCAGTGCGTGCAGCTGTTTCTTGATATCACGTGGAGTGAATTGAATTGGCTGAAGACTGGCTTCTATGATGGTGGGAACGTCAAGAGGATACCAATATGAATCATCCACTCGGCACTTCTAGTTGGGGATGGTTGCAAACGCTTCAGCCTTGTCTTGCATTTGCGTGCTGGGCTCCACCACCATCATTGAGGATGGGGATATTCATGGAGCCTCCTCCCATTAGTTTAATTGTCCATCACCATTCATGAGTAGATGTGGACTGCAGAGCTTTGATCTGATCTGTTGATTGTGGGATTGCTTATCTCTGTGTATAGCATGTTGCCTTCGCTGCTTAGCATGCATGTAGTCCTGTATTACAGCTTCCTTAGTTTGGCACTGCATTTTTAGGTATGCCTGGTGCTGCTCTTCTGCACTCATTAAACCAGGGTTGGTCTCCTGGCTTGATGGTAATGATAAAGTTAAGGATATGCCAGGCCAGGTTACAAATTGTGGTGGAGTACAATTCTGCTGCTGCTGATGGCCCACAACACCTCATGGATGGCCAGTTTTGAGCTGCTAGATCTGTTCTGAATCTATCCCATTTAGCACGGTAGTAGTGCCACACAACACGATGGAGGGGGTCTTCATCTCCACAAGGAGTGTTCGGTGGTCACTGCTACCAATGCTATCATGGACAGATGCATCTGTGACAGGTAGATTGGTTAGGACGAGGTCGAGTAGATTTTTCCCTCATGTTGGTTCTCTTAACCTAGCATGCTTTTCAGGTATTTTCCAATACTGATGTTCCTTGTATTAATGAGCAGAAAAATATGACCAAAAATTGTGAATGTTGTAAAGTTTTATATGCCACGTGAGTTGCATTTTATTAGAATTGTGCACTGATTGACCTACCCAGCAGCACTAACATATTTTTGTACTGGTTTGTCATTTGCATAGATTCAAGACTATAAGATTTTCATCTGCAGTTAAAACTATATTGATGCAAACTGTAATGATTCAATTATTTTATTAATGTCAATGAAATACAGCATGTATAAGGTAAGCAGGAACTCCGTATCATGAGAATAATACAAACAATGGTTGTGTGTGTATACAACATAAATTATAGGGTTGACCACTTGTCTGTCATAGCTGAAGGGGTATTTACCAGATTAATAACCCAGCGAAGACCTCTCATTTGCGATTATGTCGAAATGGCTCAATAATCTATCCTTAATGGTAACAACGATACTTTCCTCGGTTCATCTCTGAGGAGACCAGACCAGAGTGCTTTGATATAAGCAAGTCAACAAAAATAAATTCAGCTTCACTTTAAATAGAATCATTTTCATTGTGTGTGTGTGTGTGTTCTAAAGATTGGTGGTGGAATTCAAAATACTGTTAAATACTTCTGTGGACAGTTAAAAAGAATGTATAACTTTTTATATTTTTTACTTTATAAAATCTGCATTATTGATTGCCAATGCACAATTGGCTCAATACTACATTGGTTTTTATATATATATATATATAATAAAATTTGTTGTGTTCCTTAAATAGTAAGAATTTCACTCTAGGTTTGCTCATGGGTCTACATTTTTTTTTGTAGCTTTCTATGGGCCTAATGTTTCATCACTGCTAAACCAGTGAATTGGATTTTTCCATTATGATTACAGACATACAGGACTCAAAACCAATCTGTTAAAACAAAAGAATTGGTGTTCCAATTTACTTAGTCAAACATTCATAGTTTACAGTGTTATCTCGTGTTCAAATGATCCATCCTCATTCCATTCAAGATTAAGCAAAAATCAAAAACACTTCTGATAAATCTGAAACAAGATACTGATCGGTCAGCATTTATGGAAGGAACAGATGAGTTGACGTTTCAGTTGTAGCCCCGAGAGAGTCTGCACCTGAACGTTTAATTCAATGGTTTTCTCCTTTTAAAAAAGAACCCTCTTTGAATTTGGTATGATGGTTCGTCTTGAGATGCTACAAGTACAGAAGCTGTAGAAGTAAATGAAGAACTAAACAAAAAAACATTCTGACCTCACTATTGTCTGAAATTAGAATGTCTTTTTATTTGCAGTTATCAAACAACAGTGTAGATGAGCATATCGTTATCCACTTCAACTGCAGGGAAATAGTAGCATTGAGCTATAATAAATATTTATTTTTCTGACAAAAAATGAAATTTGAAATCATACTAATGATTTTTTTGTTAAATTGAGATCTTCCCTGATTTGTATTGAGACACTGACTTCTTTAGGTTTTTTTGTAACCAATTTTCTTAAAGTAGGTTAAGCTAGATATCTAATTTATTTGAGTGTGGGAGAGGCATGGAAACTGTTTCAGGTCATTGATCTATGTACATTTTCACTTTACAGACCTCAAATCCCACAAGTTACATAATTATTGTAAATTGCTAACAAAAAACATCATAAAACAATATGTAGTAGTACCTGTACATTCATTTAAAAAGTATTTCACTTAAGAGGATGGTTGTGGAGTCCAGAAAATAAACCCATTATGACTCAAAATCCAGAATGGGTTGTGGTGTGATCAGTTAATAATGGATTATTTTCCATCTTCCACAATCGACTTGGTTTATTTTACAAAAGCATTACAAAATTCATTTTACTAGCTCCACTTTTTTTGATCAAAAGCAGAAAAAATGTTTTTTTTCATAAGACTATGGTAGCCTTACCTGCTGTTGTATTCAACAAATGTTATTTAGTGGTTCACTTCCACATTTTATACATTTCATACTTATTATTTTCTACATCTGTGTTTTTAAAAGAATAACAATATTAGATGGGAAACACATCCCACCCACTCCCCTGTGCTTGCTGCATTAACTTTCTGGCAAAATGTATAAATTCTATTGCTCTCAGCTGTGCTCTGTGGCCCACACAGTACCTATATTGATGTCGGTAAGAGGCAATGAGGGAAGATTTTCTCTATCACAAAATTGTAAATAATAATCATGCTTTCGTGGTGTTGCATGTAGTGCACAGAGAAATATGTCCCTGCTCGACTGGCTTACTGTAAGTAGAACGGACTAAAGTGGCCACTTATACTCTAATGCAGTTTTTTTTAAATTGCTGCCCCATCTAATTTATTTAGAGCCAAGAAATCTCCTACTTATAAAATCCTCATTGGTAGATCAGTGGCATTGAAGAGAAAATACCAGAATGAACATCACAATTTACATTAAAATTCAAGGGCAGGCTTTCCTAAAAGGATGAGTGTGTAACATGGCTAATCTTTACACAACACATTTCCCATTAGTGATCCAAATGGGGACACATTTTGAATGTGAAAATAAGTCATGTTAAATTAAGACCAGACATTCATCCATCATATGACTGAAAATACGAGAAGAACTATCCATATTATTTTAAAACATTTCAAAAACTGTTGCCACTTCTGTTGGTCCTGATCATGCATGTAGTTTGCCTCAAATTTATTAAAATTATGGCACCCTATATTACACATTAACCTTCAGTTGACCGTGAGATTCTGACTTCCTGTATACCACTGAAATGTATTGCACTGACAATCTATTGGTAAACTGTGTCAAAACATAAGTGGAAAAGCAATATTTAAACATTCATAACTAACCAATAAGAAAGATTTACTTTAAAGTGTTTCCAGTGATAGGAGTTAATAGGACTTCATGGCCACACGCTATAGAAAGATTAATTTCATTCCTCTTCTCAAACGTCTCTTTAACAGAACAATTAGACCCACATTGAGGCTTATCCATAATTCTAACTTGGTGGAATTTGTCTCTTACAAAGTTGAATTGATTTTGGTATTTTATAAAATAAAAGTATTTTCTTTGATGGTGAATGCCAGGAAGTCTACATTCCCTTCACATCCTCCAAAACAGTGCATTTTAAACACCTATTTGCCCAACTTTCTTCTAATTGGCTAGCTCTGAGAGGATGTTTCATACAGCAGAGTCCCACTGAAAGTTGAGTACATCTCATCTGTGTCGACCAGTTTACCATCGATCACTACGACACTCACTTCATCTTCAACTTTCAGGTTCAGGATCAGACTGAAGGTCCCAACACCTCCACAAGTCTGCCTTCCCAAAAAAGGTCTTTGAGATTCCAGCAGTTCTATTCGATAGCCAGAAGTGTCCATCTGCATAACACTTTGATTAGAGACAGAGAGGATAGCTTCAATATGTTCATTCCTTTGAGGAGCAAGGACCGCAGTGATGAGATACTGTCCCTCAAAAGGAGCTGTAAATATACCTGGAATAAAGCCAACAAAGATAAATGATTAAAGAGGACAATCCATGGTCAGGAACTGGTTCATATTTGCAAGAGTCCATTATTTCTTTAAGAATTCATGGTACTAAAATAGTGCACCCCTGTGACAAAACTTGTTAAAAACTGAAGTGATTGGTTGGGATAAACAGAATGGGCACATCCTGACTTTATGCAATAGTATAAAATGGCAAGTCACAGGGTCAGCCTTACGGATAGATGACCAACCCCAAGCCACCGTGATCAAGAGGGTCTGAAGTTAATGAGATCGACCTCTGCAAAGAACTTGGCTATCTCAAGTCTGCTTCCAACAAACTGTAGTGCTCCTCAAGAAGTGCAAACTTCACATTTCAAGAGCAAGCTCCCAAACATATACTAAGGATGGCCGAATCGATGGCGAGCAGCAAACAGAGGTTCTTGAAGGTGAAACTCAAACATATTTGCGATTGACCATGGGAGACAACAGGCTTTCTTCACTGACCATCCTGTCGATCGAGAATGATGTGCCTCAAAATATCTTAGTGAACAAATTTATTTTATTTTATTAGTTATTTATTTTGTAGTGTTAAATTTAATGTTTAGTTTGTCACTTATCTGTTATTTATAGGACTTATCATTTGTTATTTAAGACTTAGCGTTTATTATTTAAATTATAAAACACTTTTGGGATTACAGCTTTATTTCTGAAATTTTCCCTAATAAGAAAGGGCGCCAAAATACAAGTTTATCCAAGGCACCGTTTCCTTAAGGCCGGCCCCGACGAGTCAACAGCTCTCCACACGAGGCAAGAGCAAGGAGGTTATGCTTCAACTGTATAAACCACTGGTTAGACCGCAGCTGGAGTACTGCGTGCAGTTCTGGTTACCACATTACAGGAAAGATGTGATTGCACTGGAAAGGGTGCAGGGGAGATTTACAAGAATGTTGCCTGGACTGGAGAATTTTGGTTATGAGGAAAGATTGGAGATGCTTGGTCTGTTTTCTTTGGAACAGAGGAGACTAAGGGGAGACCTAATTCAGGTGTATAACATTGAGGGGCCTGGATAGAGTGGATAGGAAGGACCTGTTTCCGTTGGCAAAGAGGGGTCAACAACCAGAGGACAGAGATTTAAAGTAATTGGGAGGAGGTTTAGAGGAGATATGAGTGGAAACGTCTTCACCCAGAGGGTGGTGGGGGTCTGGAACTCTCTGCCTGAAAGGATGGTAAAGACAGAACCCTCACTGCATTTAAAAAATACTTGGATGTGCACTTAAAGTGCCGTAACTTACAGGGCTATGGACCAAGAGCAGAAACGTGGGATTAGGCTGGATAGCTCTTGGTCTGCCGGCGCAGACACGATGGGCCGTAATTGCCTACTTCCTTGCTATAAATGTCTATGATTCTCGATGCTGTCTGACTTGCTGAGTCTTTCCAGTATTTTCTGTTTTTATATCTCTTTTGCACTCAGTCAAGATCTAACCCAATGTATCCTCCATCTACACCAGCTTAAAACTATATACTGTGGTTTTGTTGGTGCATCATTACATTGTGAACTGATTTTGTATTTTGTACATTGGTCAGTGCACTGTAATATCTGTTACTTTGGTCGCCACCCCCACGTAGTTTTCTCCCAATTCCACAGGCGCTGTCATTTTTGTGTTTGCACAACAAGGCCCAATTTCTTATCACTCGGGGACATGAGTTGATGTGGTGTCACAGCAAGTGATAAATATGGTGAATTTCAACATTTACCCATGTGAAGCCAAAATGCTACAATTTTATATTTAAAAAAAAAACAGGCAGTGAAAATATTCTGTGTATCTGGGTAATATCAAATCCCAAAACCCCTGTAGTTCAAAGATTATTTTCAAGATTCCAGTATGTTGCTGCCACTTAGATGAAACCTCTCCATCAGTGTTGTTATATATGGAAAAACCTGTAATTACCATGTCTAACCACCAGAGGGCTTATCCCCTGGACTCCCAAGGGATCCCACAATTCCTTGGGAGCACCTGTATAGAAGGAGGCCTCACAGGCTGGAGAGGCACTCTGAGATCTGTAATAAAGGGCTATGGTCACACTTACTTTGAGCTTGCAGTATCTAGTCTGACTCTTATCCAAGACGTAACAAGTTTTTCCTTGCATTCTATTTAATCTTTAGAGCTGTTGTGACAGTGGATTATCTTCTGCAGATGTGAGGTAAAGCAACCTTCAGATGTAGTGTCAAAAAACTCTTCAAACCATTGACATAAACCTGATATTTCTTATGGGTTATGGGGAGCGGGCAGAGAAGTGGAGTGGAGTCCATGATCGGATCAGCAGAGCAGGCTCGAGGGGCCAAATGTCCTACTCTTGCTCCTATTTCTTATGTTCTTATGAAACGAACAAGTGAAATGAATTCTAGTAAGTTTGGTCTCGTACCTTATTTGCAGAGTTCAGAAGTGTGTGGATAACAAAAACGGGACATTCTGCTGAGGTTGTGGCTTCAGGACAATGTAAGAAAGTCCTGCAAAACATCTGACTTATGCTAATCCTCTGGAAAATGATTGATATCACAGTGTGCAAAATGGTCAGTCGCAGCAGTTAGTGACAAGAATACAAAAAACAATCCCTAATAGAATGGTTACCTGTATTTGGATTGTAGTGGTGTCCATCATTAACTAAAACTTTATTGAATCTGATTATCCCTGTATTACCAACGAAAGGTTTTTTGGTCAGACCCACAGAAAAGGAAACGTACTTTTGAACAGCTGTACTTTCTGAAAAGAAACAGAGAATGGCTTTGTGCTAGATAGCATCGCATATGAACATGAGAAAAATATGGCGAATATACCCTTTTACAAATATTGCACAATTTAAATAGAAGATTTCTACCGTACAGAGCAACAGTCCACCAAACCCATTAGCATTATAAAAATTGCTGTATAAAAATCAAAAAGTACAATATAGCAAATGTATTCAAATCTTGCAGTTAATGTTTGGCCTGATATATCTCAACCATCCTTGCATGTTAAATATCACATTCTATGCAATATATAAAAAGTAATTAGGTCATGAAAGTGACCCCAGAACATGTTTACTAATATCTAGAACAAAATGGGACTATGAGTATACAAAGGCAATTCCAAACTTTGCACATCTTTAGGCACAGAACTGAGTCCACCAAAGCAAAGTGCCATATGAAGCTGAATGGGAAGTATAACTGACTTTACAGCCCCTAGGTTTGAGAGGAGGGTAGGAAAGGTGAGGGGGGTGGTGGGAGAGCCAGGTTTTTGCTCCGAATTGGTATTCAGTGATTCCTGCAGGAAATTGCATACGTGGACATCAGACGAGAACAGAATCGGGTTGACCGAGATGTCTATCACAGCGAAGCACCACCCTTACTGTCTATTAGGAGAAGGCACCAGAGGGCTTCTGATACTCGTCGAATTGTACTCTAGTATGAGTCTTCAAGGGAGGGTTCAGGACAGAATGGGGGAAAAAAAGTCTGAAGACAATTGAGAAGCAAATGCAATACAAAATCTAAACAGAGGGAGAAGCAAGAAGACAAAGTTCAACGGCAGCTTAGATAACAACAAAACAACTTGTATTTATATTCTGCCTTTAACGTAGTAAAATGTCCTAAGGGGTTTTACTGGAGTGTAGTCAAACAGAATTTGACACTGAGCCACATAAGGAGATATTAGGACAAATGACCATAAGGACATGAGAAATAGGAGCAGGAGTAGGCCATACGGCCCCTTGATACTGCTCCGCCATTTAATACGATCATGACTGATCCGATCATGGACTCGGGTCCATTTCCCATGCTCCCCATAACCCCTTATTCCATTATCGGTTAAGAAACTGTCTATCTCTGTCTTAAATTTATTCTATGTCCCAGCTGCCACAGCTCTCTGAGGCAGTGAATTCCATAGATTTACAACCCAAACCTCAGAAGAAATTCTTCCTCATCTCAGTTTTAAACGGGTGGCCCCTTATTCTAAGATTATACCCCCTTGTTCTCGTCTCCCTGTATCCACCGTGTCAAGTCCCCTCATAATCTTATATGTTTTGATAAGATCACCTCTCATTCTTCTGAATTCCAATGAGTAGAGGCCCAACCTGCTCAACCTTTCCTCATAAGTCAACCCCCTCTTCTCCGGAACCAACCTAGTCAAATTCCTCTGAACTGCCTCCAAAGCACGAACATTCTTTCTTAAATATGGAAACCAAAACTGTACGCAGTATTCCAGGTGTGGCCTCACCAATACCCTGTATAACTGTAGCAAGACTTCTGTGCTTTTATACTCCATCCCCTTTGCAATAAAGGTCAAGATTCCATTAGCCTTCCTGATCACTTGCTGTACCTGCATTTTATCCTTTTGTGTTTCATGCACCAGGACCCACTGTATTGCAGTGTTATAAATAGAAGAACTCCACGAGGCTGAGTACTGTGAGCTAAACTTAGTGTGACCTTAGTCTTTATTACAACTCCAGCGTGCCTAAACAAATTGCGATTTACTGACAACCAGGAACGACTTGAAGAGGACATCACCATCGACGATTCACCAACACACACCCAACCAGCAATCGACCTCGCTGTCAATCACGAGGATGAACCCACCATTCCTGACAGTCTGGTCAGACCAGCCGTGGTGCAGTGCAGCAATAATCCGACCAACTCTCACATGCCAGGGTTTGAACTTATACGATCTACCAGGGAGCGAAGGGCTACGGATCGCCTCAACTTGTAAATAACTTGTACCAAAGACTTTGGGGTGGAGTGATGTTATGTATGTACTGTGGCAGCCAACCTTTTATACTGGCCCTGCATGTGTGTGCAGGTGACCATTAGGACTCCAACAGTCGCGCCCTCTGGTGGCAAGTATTACACAGTTGAGAGTTGGTCGGACTATTGCTGCACTGCACCGCAGCTGGTCTGACCAGACTGTCAGGAACGGTGGGTTCATCCTCGTGATTGACAGCGAGGTTGATTGCTGGTTGGGTGTGTGTTGGTGAATCGTCGATGGTGATGTCCTCTTCAAGTCGTTCCTGGTTGTCAGTAAATCGCAATTTGATCTGATCTAAATGCTTTCTGCACGTTTGACCATTTAACAGTTTAATTATAAAACCCCTATTCCCTTCCTTGACCAAAACAGTGCCAGCAACCCACTTGGGACCATGACCGTAATTCAGGACAAACACAGGGTCGTTAACATCAATGTCACATGAAAGAGCTGCGCGATTGTGGTACATGTTCTGGTGTCGTCGGGTTTCCATGTGATCATTAAGATCGGGGTGGACTAGGAAGAGCCTGGTTTTGAGGGCTCTCTTCATTAACAATTCGGCCGGGGGAGCCCCGGTGAGCGAGTGGGATCGCGTCCGGTAACTGAGCAGAATGCGAGACAAGCGGGTCTGCAGGGAGCTGTCCGTCACGCATTTCATGCTCTCACTTGACCATTAAACGCGGGCTCAAACGGAGCAGACCTGACATGCTTGATGCCATTGCGGGTCATAAACTCGTTGAATTCCGAGGTGGTGAAACACGGTCCTTTGTCGCTGACAAGTACGTCAGGCAAGCGTGGGTGGCGATCATGGCCCAGATGCTTTCAATGGTGGCTGTGGACTTACTGGATGACATGATTACGCATTCAATCCATTTGGACTAAGTGTCCACTACTACTAAAAACATCTTTCCTAGAAAGGGACCTACAAAATCTACGTGGCGCCTGGACCACGGTTTGGAGGGCCATGACCACAGACTCAGTGGAGCCTCCTTTGGTGCATTGCTCAGTTGCGAGCAAGTGTTGCACTGATGCACGCACGACTCCAATTCCGAGTCAATGCCGGGCCACCAAACATGCGACCTGCAATTGCCTTCACCATGACGATGCATGGGTAGGTACTATGTAGGTCGCATATAAACATTTCCCTGCCTTTTTTTAGGTAAAACCACACGATTACCCCATAAGAGACAATCGACTGAATGGACATTTTATCTTTGCGTCGGTGAAATGGCTTAATTTCATCTTGCATTTCCCTGGGAACGGCTGACCAGCTCCCATTTAGGATGCAACTCTTTACTAATGATAGCACAGGATCCTGGCTGGTCCAGGTCCTGATTTGGCGAGCCATGACGGGTGACCCCCTCACTCTCAAAAGCATCCATGACCAGCAGCAAGTCTGCGGGCTGCGCCATTTCAACCTCGGTGGTGGGTAATGGTAGCCGACTGAGATCATTGGCACAGTTCTCCGTGCCTGGTCTGTGGCGGATAACATAGTCATAAGCGGATAATGTTAATGCCCATCTTTGGATGCAGGATGAAGCATTGGTGGTTATACTTTTGCTGTCTGGAAACAGCGAAATGAGCGGTTTGTGGTCAGTTTCAAGCTCAAACCGAAATCCAAATAGGTATTGATGCATTTTCTTAACCCCATTTACACATGCTAACGCCTCGTTCTCAACCATACTATAGGCTCTCTCAGCCTTAGACAGACTTCTAGACGTGTATGCAATGGGTTGGATGTTGTCCGATACATTGGTTTGCTGTATTAGTATTAGCCAGTCCCTCGTATCGAGGATGACCCGCTTCCACACTAAAAAGGGATGAGTTCACAGGTGTTTCAATGAGGGACTGGACAATCTAGGTCCCGAACTCCACACTAAAGGGTGGAAGATACCTGTGCATGGATTCTTTTAATGTGGGGTGACCGTTGCACACCAGCCACCACACAGGCTTGACAGAGCTAGGTCTTGATCCAGTGGCTCCTACTATCCATAGATCGCAGTGTAGGCTGGCCCGTGCTGCCCTGGGCCCTCGCCATTCCTGGGCCCCGATCACGATGCTCCAAAGCCGACCCGATACGATGAGATGTCACAAGCTAGCACTAAATGTTTACATGGATCATAGTGTACAAGTAACTTTTTTGAACATAGCAGGTTCCTGGCCTTCTCAAAGGCTGTGTCTTGAGATTTGTCCCAAACCCAATCGTCACCCTTATGTAGCAACATGTGCAAAGGCTCTAACAGCTTGCTCAACCCGGGTAGAAAGTTACCGAAATAGTTGAGTCCCAGGAATGAATGCAGCGCCGTCACATTCTGTGATCTGGGTGCATTCTTGATTGCCTCTGTCTTTGAGTCCGTGGACATGATGTCATCTGCTGCAATCTTTCTCCCCAAAAATTCGATTTCTGGTGCCAGGAAAACACACTTGGAGCATTTCAGCCTGAGTCCCACTCTGTCTAGGCAACTTAGAGCCTCTTCCAGGTTGTGTAGATGTTCGATGGTGTCACGACCGGTGATCAGGATGTTGTCTTGAAACACAATGGTGCGCAGAACAGATTTCAGCAAACTTTCCATGTTTCTATGGAAAATGGCTACAGCCGAGCAAATCCCAAAAGGGCACCTGTGGTATATCAACAGTCCTTTGTGTGTTGATGCACGTCAGTCTTTTCGAAGATTCAGCCAGCTCCTGTGTCATGTAGGCGGAGGTTAGGTCCAACTTGGTGAACGACTCTTTCTCCCCCCCCCAGGGCTAATGTTGCGAACAGGCCATCTGACTTGGGCAGCGGGTACTGGTCCTGTAGTAAGACTCGGTTAATTGTTACCTTGTACTCTCTGCAGATTCTGACCGTGCCATCACTTTTCAACACCGGAACAATTGGACTGTGGCCCACTCATTGAACTTGACTGGTGATATGATTCCTTCGCGTTGGAGTCTGTCCAGTTCGATCTCTACTTTCTCCCTCATCATGTACGGAACCACCCGAGCCTTGTGATGGACAGGCCGTGCATCGGGGCCTAGATGGTCTGTACCTTGGCGCCTGTGAAGTTGCCGATGCCTGGCTCAAATAGCGAGGGAAACTTGCTCAGCACTTGAGCACACGAGGCGTCTTCCATTGAAGATAGTGCTTTGATGTCGTTCCAATTCCATCTAATCTTTTCTAGCCAGCTGCTGCCGAACAGTGTTGGACCATTGCCTGGAACAATCCACAATGATAGGTCATGCACAGCTCCATCATACGATACCTTCACTGCCGCACTTCCAAAGACTGGTATGAGCTCTTTGGTGTAGGTACGCAGCTTTGCATTAATCAGGCTCAGTTTGGACTTTTGTGCCTTATTGCCCCACAGTTTCTCGAAAGCCTTCTGGCTCATTATTGACTGACTCGCACCCGTGTCCAACTCCATGGATACTGGAACTCCATTTAATTTGACTTGCAGCATTATAGGAGGGCTCTTGGTGGTGAAGGTATGTACCCCATACACTTCTTCCTTGGGTTGAGTTGCCTGTGCTGCATGATCCGCGCCAGATCGATCATCCTCTGCCACGTGGTGTGTCGCAGCACGTTTACATATTCGCTGGAGGTGCCCCATTGTTGCGCAGCCTCTGCACATACGCTTGAATCGACATTGTTGAGCCCGATGATTACCCCAGCAGCGCCAGCACGGTGCTAATGGATTCACATTCACCCCCGATGGCAGACTCTGAGTCATCACAGGTCTTGCAGACGTATAGGCCCTGCCATATGCAGTTCGGCCTGCTAGCGACGTCATTTTATGCACAGTACTTGCCGGTGAGCTTCGATGTTAAGATATCTGTTTGGTGTTATCGTCCGTGGCCATGCATGCCTGGGCGATCGCGATGGCCCTGCTCAGGTCTAGGGTTTCGGCAGCCAGCAGCTTTCGAAGAATGACCTCATGGCTGATACCCAGCATGAAAAAGGTCTGCAGCATTTCCTCCAACACAGCTCCAAAATTGCAAGGTCCCACGAGGCATCTCAGGTCTGCAACATAATCCACCGCGTCCTGGCCCCCGGAGCGATGGTGCGTGTAAAAACAATATCTGGCCATGAGGATACTCTTCTTCAGCTTGAGGTGGTCCCAAACCAGCATGCACAACTCTCTATATTCCTTCTCCACTGGTTTTGTTGGTATGAGCAGATTCTTGATGAGGCCCACAGACGGTGAGGAGAACGCCCTGCGCTTGACCGCATTAGTGTTTCCTTCCAACTCGGCCACGAAGTACTGGTTGAGACACTCGATGAAGGCTTCCCAATCATCACCCTCTGTGAATCTTTCTAATATTCCAATGGCAGCCATGGTTGCGTGAAAGTTCATATTCTGTTACTCGTCGCCAATTGTTATGTATAGAAGAACTCCACGAGGCTGAGTACTGTGAGCTAAACTTAGTTTGACCGTAGTCGTCTTTATTACAACTCCAGAGTGCCTAAACAACATGGCAGCCAACCTTTTATACTGACCCTGCACATGTGTGCAGGTGACTATTAGGATTCCAACAGTCACGCCCTCTGGTGGCAAGTGTTACATAGTTACATACATAACATGCAGCACTTTGCAATTTTTCTCCATTTAAATAATAACTTGCTCTTCGATTTTTTTTCTGCCAAAGTGCAAAACCTCACACTTTCCAACATTATACCACATCTGCCAAATTTTTGCCCACTCACTTAACCTGTTTATATCCTTTTGCACATTTTTTTGTGTCCTCCTCACACATTGCTTTTCCTTACATCTTTATATAATCAGCAAACTTGGCTACGGTACACTCAGTCCCTTCATAAGAACATAAGAAATAGGAACAGGAGTAGGCCATACGGCCCCTCGAGTCTGTTCCGCCATTCAATAAGATCATGGCTGATCTGATCATGGACTCAGCTCCATTTCCTCTCCCGCTCCCCATAACCCCTTATTCCCTTATCTTTTAAGAAACTGTCTATTTCTGTCTTAAATTTATTCAATGTCCCAGCTTCCACAGTTCACTGAGGCAGCAAATTCCACAGATTTACAACCCACAGAGAAAAAAATTCTCCTCATCTCTGTTTTAAATGGGTGGCCCCTTATTCTAAGATCATGCCCTCTAGTTCTAGTCTCCCCCATCAGTGGAAACATCCTCTCTGCATCAACTTTGTCAAGCCCCCTCATAATCTTATACATTTCGATAAGATCACCCCTCATTCTTCTGAATTCCAATGAGCAGAGGCCCAACCTGCTCAATCTTTCCTCATAAGTCAATCACCTCATCCCCGGAATCAACCTAGTAAACCTTCTCTGAACTGCCTCCAAAGCAAGTACAGCCTTTTGTAAATAATGAAAACCAAAACTGCACGCAGTATTCCAGGTGTGGCCTCACCAATACCTTGTATAGCTGTAGCAAGACTTCCCTGCTGCCTGCAAGGGTAAGAAAGGACATTAGCTTGGATGACGTGGAATCGGTATGGGTGGAGCTGCTGAATACCAAGGGGCAGAAAACGCTAGTGGGAGTTGTGTACAGACCACCAAACAGTAGGAGTAAGGTTGGGGACAGCATCAAAAAAGAAATAAGGGATGCATGCAATAAAGATACAGCAGTTATCATGGGCGACTTTTATCTACATATAGATTGGGCTAACCAAACTGGTGGCAATGCGGTGGAGGAGGGTTTCCTGGAGTGTATTAGGGATGGCTTTCGAGGCCAATATGTCGAGGAACCAACCAGGGAGCTGGCCATCCTAGACTGGGTGATATGTAATAGAAACATAGAAAATAGGTGCAGGAGTAGGCCATTCGGCCCTTCTAGCCTGCACCGCCATTCAATGAGTTCATGGCTGAACATGCAACTTCAGTACCCCATTCCTGCTTTCTCACCATACCCCTTGATCCCCCTAGTAGTAAGGACTTCATCTAATGAGAAAGGACTAATTAGCAATCTCATTGTGCGAGACTCTTTGGGGAAGAGTGAACATAACATGGTAGAATTCTTTATTAGGATGGAGAGTGACAGTTAATTCAGAAACTAGGGTCATGAACTTAAAGAAAGGTAACTTCGATGGTTTGAGGCGTGAATTGGCTAGAGTAGACTGGCAAATGATACTTAAAGGGTTTACGGTGGCTAGGCAATGGAAAACATTTAAAGATCACATGGATGAACTTCAGCAATTGTACAACCCTGTTTGGAGTAAAAATAAAACAGGGAACGTGGCTCAACCGTGGCTAACAAGGGATATTAAGGTTAGTGTTAAATCCAAGGAAGAGGCATATAAATTGGCCAGAAAAAGCAGCAAACCTGATGACTGGGAGAAGTTTAGAATTCAGCAGAGGAGGACAAAGGGTTTAATTAAGAGGGGGAAAATAGAGTACGAGAAAAAGCTTGCCGGGAACATAAAACCTGACTGCAAAAGCTTCTATAGATATGTGAAGAGAAAAAGATTAGTGAAGACAAACATAGGTCCCTTGCAGTCGGATTCAGGTGAATTTATAATGGGGAACAAAGAAATGGCAGACCAATTGAACAAATACTTTGGTTCTGTCTTCATGAAGGAAGACACAAATAACCTTCCGAAAGTACTAGGGGACCGAGGGTCTAGTGAGAAGGAGGAACTGAAGGATATCCTTATTAGGTGGGAAATTGTGTTAGGGAAATTGATGGGATTGAAGACCGATAAATGCCCGGGGCTTGATAGTCTGCATCCCGGAGTACTTAAGGAAGTGGCCCTAAAAATAGTGGATGCATTGGTGATCATTTTCCAACAGTCTATTGACTCAGGATCAGTTCCTATGGACTGGAGGGTAGCTAATGTAACACCACTTTTTAAAAAGGGAGGGAGTGAGAAAGCGGGTAATTATAGACCGGTTAGCTTGACATCAGTGGTGGGGAAAATGTTGGAATCAATTATTAAGGATGAAATAGCAGCGCATTTGGAAAGCAGTGACAGGATCAGTCCAAGTCAGCATGGATTTATGAAGGGAAAATCATGCTTGACAAATCTTCTTGAATTTTTTCAGGATGTAACTAGTAGAGTGGACAAGGGAGAACCAGTGGATGTGGTGTATTTGGACTTTCAAAAGGCTTTTGACAAGGTCCCACACAAGAGATTGGTGTGCAAAATCAAAGCACATGGTATTGGGGGTAATATACTGAAGTGGATAGAGAACTGGTTGGCAGACAGGAAGCAGAGAGTTGGGATAAATAGGTCCTTTTCAGAATGGCAGGCAGTGACTAGAGGAAGGCCACAGGGCTCAGTGCTGGGACACCAGCTCTTTACAATATACATCAATGATTTGGATGAAGGAATTGAGTGTAATATCTCCAAGTTTGCAGATGACAATAAACTGGGTGGCAGTGTGAGCTGTGAGGGGGACGCTAACAGGCTGAAGGGTGAATTAGACAGGTTAGGTGAGTGGGCAAATGCATGGCAGATGCAGTATAATGTGGATAAATGTGAGGTTAGCCTGCTGTACCTGCATGCCAACCTTCAATGACTGATGTACTATGACACCCAGGACTCGTTGCACCTTCCCTTTTCCTAATCTGTCACCATTCAGATAATAGTCTGTCTCTCTGTTTTTACCACCAAAGTGGATAACCTCACATTTATCCACATTATACTTCATCTGCCATTCATTTGCCCACTCACCTAACCTATCCAAGTCACTCTGCAGCCTCATAGCATCCTCCTCGCAGCTCACACTGCCACCCAACTTAGTGTCATCCGGAAATTTGGAGATACTACATTTAATCACCTCGTCTAAATCATTAATGTAAACAGCTGGGGCCCCAGCACAGAACCTTGCGGTACCCCACTAGTCACTGCCTGCCATTCTGAAAAGTACCCATTTACTCCTACTCTTTGCTTCCTGTCTGACAACCAGTTCTCAATCCATGTCAGCACACTACCCCCAATCCCATGTGCTTTAACTTTGCACATTAATCTCTTGTGTGGGACCTTGTCGAAAGCCTTCTGAAAGTCCAAATATACCACATCAACTGGAAATATCCTCAAAAAATTCCAGAAGATTTGTCAAGCATGATTTCCCTTTCACAAATCCATGTTGACTTGGACCTATCATGTCACCATTTTCCAAATGCGCTGCTATGACATCCTTAATAATTGATTCCATCATTTTACCCACTACTGAGGTCAGGCTGACCGGTCTATAATTCCCTGTTTCCTCTCTCCCTCCTTTTTTAAAAAGTGGGGTTACATTGGCTACCCTCCACTCGATAGGAACTGATCCAGAGTCAATGGAATGTTGGAAAATGACTGTCAATGCATCCGCTATTTCCAAGGCCACCTCCTTAAGTACTCTGAGATGCAGTCCATCAGGCCCTGGGGATTTATCGGCCTTCAATCCCATCAATTTCCCCAACACAATTTCCCGACTAATAAAGATTTCCCTCAGTTCCTCCTCCTTACTAGACCCTCTGACCCCTTTTATATCCGGAAGGTTGTTTGTGTCCTCCTTAGTGAATACCGAACCAAAGTACTTGTTCAATTGGTCTGCCATTTCTTTGTTCCCCGTTATGACTTCCCCTGATTCTGACTGCAGGGGACCTACGTTTGTCTTTACTAACCTTTTTCTCTTTACATACCTATAGAAACTTTTGCAATCCGCCTTAATGTTCCCAGCAAGCTTCTTCTCGTACTCCATTTTCCCGGCCCTAATCAAACCCTTTGTCCTCCTCTGCTGAGTTCTAAATTTCTCCCAGTCCCCGGGTTCGCTGCTATTTCTGGCCAATTTGTATGCCACTTCCTTGGCTTTAATACTATCCCTGATTTCCCTAGATAGCCATGGTTGAGCCACCTTCCCTTTTTTATTTTTACGCCAGACAGGAATGTACAATTGTTGTAATTCATCCATGCGGTCTCTAAATGTCTGCCATTGCCCATCCACAATCAACCCCTTAAGTACCATTCACCAATCTATCCTAGCCAATTCATGCCTCATACCTTCAAAGTTACCCTTCTTTAAGTTCTGGACCATGGTCTCTGAATTAACTGTTTCATTCTCCATCCTAATGCAGAATTCCACCATATTATGGTCACTCTTCCCCAAGGGGCCTCGCACAATGAGATTGCTAATTAATCCTCTCTCATTACACAACACCCAGTCTAAGATGGCCTCCCCCCCCAGTTGGTTCCTCGACATATTGGTCTAGAAAACCATCCCTTATGCACTCCAGGAAATCCTCCTCCACCGTATTGCTTCCAGTTTGGTTAGCCCAATCTGTGTGCATATTAAAGTCACCCATTATAACTGCTGCACCTTTATTGCATGCACCCCTAATTTCCTGTTTGATGCCCTCCCCAACATCACTACTACTGTTTGGAGGTCTGTACACAACTCCCACTAATGTTTGGTATTCTGCAGCTCTACCCATATAGATTCCATATCATCCAAGCTAATGTCTTTCCTAACTATTGCATTAATCTCCTCTTTAAAAAAGGAGGGAGAGAGAAAACAGGGAATTATAGACCGGTCAGCCTGACATCGGTAGTGGGTAAAATGATGGAATCAATTATTAAGGATGTCATAGCAGTGCATTTGGAAAGAGGTGACATGATAGGTCCAAGTCAGCATGGATTTGTGAAAGGGAAATCATGCTTGACAAATCTTCTGGAATTTTTTGAGGATGTTTCCAGTAGAGTGGATAAGGGAGAACCAGTTGATGTGGTATATTTGGACTTTCAGAAGGCGTTCGACAAGGTCCCACACAAGAGATTGATGTGCAAAGTTAGAGCACATGGGATTGGGGGTAGTGTACTGACATGGATTGAGAACTGGTTGTCAGACAGGAAGCAAAGAGTAGGAGTAAATGGGTACTTTTCAGAATGGCAGGCAGTGACTAGTGGGGTACCGCAAGGTTCTGTGCTGGGGCCCCAGCTGTTTACAATGTACATTAATGATTTAGATGAGGGGATTAAATGTAGTATCTCCAAATTTGCGGATGACACTAAGTTGGGTGGCAGTGTGAGCTGCGAGGAGGATGCTGTGAGGCTGCAGAGCGACTTGGATAGGTTAGGTGAGTGGGCAAATGCATGGCAGATGAAGTATAATGTGGATAAATGTGAGGTTATCCACTTTGGTGGTAAAAACAGAGAGACAGACTATTATCTGAATGGTGACAGATTAGGAAAAGGGGAGGTGCAAAGAGACCTGGGTGTCATGGTACATCAGTCATTGAAGGTTGGCATGCAGGTGCAGCAGGCGGTTAAGAAAGCAAATGGCATGTTGGCCTTCATAGCAAGGGGATTTGAGTACAGGGGCAGGGAGGTGTTGCTACAGTTGTACAAGGCATTGGTGAGGCCACACCTGGAGTATTGTGTACAGTTTTGGTCTCCTAACCTGAGGAAGGACATTCTTGCTATTGAGGGAGTGCAGCGAAGGTTCACCAGACTGATTCCCGGGATGGCGGGACTGACCTATCAAGAAAGACTGGATCAACTGGGCTTGTATTCACTGGAGTTCAGAAGAATGAGAGGGGACCTCATAGAAACATATAAAATTCTGACGGGGTTAGACAGGTTAGATGCAGGAAGAATGTTCGCAATGTTGGGGAAGTCCAGAACCAGGGGTCACAGTCTAAGGATAAGGGGTAAGCCATTTAGGACCGAGATGCGGAGGAACTTCTTCACCCAGAGAGTGGTGAACCTGTGGAATTCTCTACCACAGAAAGTTGTTGAGGCCAATTCACTAAATATATTCAAAAAGGAGTTAGATGAGGTCCTTACTGCTAGGGGGATCAAGGGGTATGGCGAGAAAGCAGGAATGGGGTACTGAAGTTGAATGTTCAGCCATGAACTCATTGAATGGCGGTGCAGGCTAGGAAGGCCGAATGGCCTACTCCTGCACCTATTTTCTATGTTTCTATGTTTCTATGTTTAACCAGCAATGCTACCCCAGCTCCTTTTCCTTTTATTCTATCCTTCCTGAATGTTGAATACCCCTGGATGTTGAGTTCCCAGCCCTGATCATCCTGGAGCCATGTCTCCGTAATCCCAATCACATCATATTTGTTAACATCTATTTGCACAGTTAATTCATCCACCTTATTGCGGATACTCCTTGCATTAAGACACAAAGCCTTCAGGCTTGTTTTTTTAACACCCTTTGTCCTTTTAGAATTTTGCTTTACAGTGGCCCTTTTTGTTCTTTGCCTTGGGTTTCTCTGCCCTCCACTTTTCCTCATCTCCTTTCTGTCTTTTGCCTTTGCCTCCTTTTTGTCTCCCTCTGTCTCCCTGCATTGGTTCCCATCCCCCTGTCATATTAGTTTAACTCCTCCCCAACAGCACTAGCGCAAACTCCCCGTAGGACATTGCTTCCGGTCCTGCCCAGGTGCAGACCGTCCGGTTTGTACTGGTCCCACCTCCCCCAGAACCGGATCCAATGCCCCAGGAATTTGAATCCCTCCCTGCTGCACCACTGCTCAAGCCACGTTGGCCTTCATAGCTAGGGGATTTGAGTATAGGTGCAGGGAGGTCTTACTGCAGTTGTACAAGGCCTTGGTAGGGTCTCACCTGGCATATTGTGTTCAATTTTGGTCTCCGAATCTGAGGAAGGACATTCTTGCTATTGAGGGAGTGCAGCAAAGGTTCACCAGACTGATTCCCGGGATGGCCGGACTGACATATGAGGAGAGACTGGATCAACTGGGCCTTTATACATTGGAGTTGAGAAGGATGAGACGGGATCTCATAGAAACATACAAGATTCTGACAGGACGGGACAGGTTAGATGCGGGTAGATTGTTCCCGATGTTGGGGAAGTCCAGAACCAGAGGACACAGTCTTGGGATAAGGGGTAGGCCATTTAGGACTGAGATGAGGAGAAACTTCTTCATTCAGAGAGTTGTTAACCTGTGGAATTCCCTGCCACAGAGAGTTGTTGATGCCAGTTCATTGGATATATTCAAGAGGGAGTTGGATATGGCCCTTACGGCTAAAGGGGTCAAGGGGTATGGAGAGAAAGCAGGAAAGGGGTACTGAGGGAATGATCATCCATGATCTTATCGAATGGTGGTGCAGGCCCAAAGGGCCAAATGGACTACTCCTGTACCTATTTTCTATGTTTCTATACATCCCCTTTGCAATAAAGGCCAAGATACCATTGGCCTTCCTGATCACTTGCTGTACCTGCATACTGTTCTTTTGTCTTTCATGCACAAGTACCCCCAAGTTCATCCAAATCGTTAATATAGATTGTAAATAGTTGGGGTCCCAGCACTGATCCCTGCGGCAGCCCACTATTACTGATTGCCAACCCGAGAATGAACCATTTATCCCCACTCTCTGTTTTCTGTTAGTTAGCCAATCCTTTATCCATGCTAATATATTACCCCCAAACCTGTGAACTTTTATCTTGTGCAGTAACCTTTTATGTGGCAACTTGTCAAAGGCCTTCTCGAAGTCCAAATAAACCACATCCACTGGTTCCCCTTTATCCACCCTGTTCGTTACATCCTCAAAGAATTCCAGCAAATTTGTCAAACATGACTTCCCCTTCATAAATCCATGCTGACTCTGCCTGACTGAATTATGCTTTTCCAGATGTCCAACTACTGCTTCTTTAATAATGGACTCCAACATTTTCCCAGCACAGATGTTAGGCTAACTGGCCTATAGTTTATTGCTTTTTGACTGCCTCGTTTTTTAAATAGGGGCATTACATTTGCAGTTTTCCAATCTGCTGGGACCTCCCCAGAATCCAGGGAATTTTGGTAAATTACAACCAGTGCATCCACTATCCCTGCTGCTACTTCTCTTAAGAACCTAGGATGCAAGTCATCAGGTCCAGGGGATTGATCCGTCTTTAGTTCCATTATCATACCGAGTACAACCTCCTTAGTGATTGTGTTAAGCTCCTTCCCTCCCACCCCCCCCACCCCCCCAGCCCATAGCTCCTTGAATATCCACTTGGGATATTTTTAGTGTCCTCTACCATAAAGACTGATACAAAATATTTGTTCAGAGTTTCTGCCATCTCCATGTTCCCCATCACTAATTCCACAGTCGCGTCCTCTCAGGGACCAACATTTACTTTAGCCACTCTTCCTTTTTATATACCTATAGAAACACTTGCTATTTGTTTTTATATTTTGTGCTAGTTTACTTTCATTGTCTATCTTCCCTTTCTTAATAATTTTGTTAGTCGTTCTTTGCTGGCTTTTAAAAGCTTCCCAATCTTCTGTCCTCTCACTAGTTTTGGCCACTTTGTATGCCCTTGTTTTTAATTGGATGCCGTCCTTTATTTCTTTAGTTAGCCACGGATGGCTATCTTTTCTTTTATACCCTTTCCCCTTCACTGGAATATATTTTTCTTGAGAGTTATGAAATATCCAAAAGCTTGGTCAAAGAGGTAGGTTTTAAGGAGTGTCTTAAAAAGGAGGAAAGAGAGATAGAAAGGCGGAAAGATTTCGGGAGTGAATTCCAGAGCTTAAAGCCTTGGCAGCTGAAGGCTCGTCCTCCAATGATGGAGCAATTAAAATCAGGGATGCTCAAGAGGCCAGAATTGGAGTAGCACAGATATCTCTGAGGGTTGTGGAGCTGGAGGAGATTACAGAGACAGGGAGGCCATGGAGTGATTTGAAAACAAGGATGAGAATTTTAAAATCAAGGCATTTAAAATCGAGAGCCACTGTAGGCCAGTGAGCACAGGGGTGATGTTTGAACGGGATTTGTTGCGAGTTAGGACACATGCAGTAGAATTTTGGATGATCTCAAATTAACAGAGGGTAGAACGTGGAAGCATTGGAATAGTCAGGTCTAGAAATAACAAAGTCATGGATGAGAGTTTCAGCAGCAGATGAGCTGAGCCATGCGTGGTGTCTGGTGATAGAAACATAGAAAATAGGTGCAGGAGTAGGCCATTCGGCCCTTCGAGCCTGCACCACCATTCAATATGATCATGGCTGATCAGTCACCTCAGTACCCCTTTCCTGCTTTCTCTCCATACCCCTTGATCCCTTTAGCCGTAAGTGCCATATCTAACTCCCTCTTGAATATATCCAATGAACTGCATCAACAACTCTCTGCGGTGGGGAATTCCACAGGTTCACCACTCTCTGGGTGAAGAAGTTTCACCTCATCTCAGTCCTAAATGACTTACCCCTTATCCTTAGACTGTGTCCCCTGGTTCTGGACTTCCCCAACATCGGGAACATTCTTCCTGCATCTAACCTGTCCAGTCCCGTCAGAATTCTATATGTTTCTATGAGATCCCCTTTCATCCTTCTAAACTCCAGTGAATACAGGGCCAGTCGATCCAGTCTCTCCTCATGTCAGTCCTGCCATCCCGGGAATCTGTCTGGTGAACCTTCGCTGCACTCCCTCAATAGCAAGAACGTCCTTCCTCAGATGAGGAGACCAAAACTGAACACAATATTCCAGGTGAGGCCTCACCAAGGCCCTGTACAGCTGCAGTAAGACCTCCCTGCTCCTATATTCAAATCCCCTAGCTATGAAGGCCAACATACCATTTGCTTTTTTCACCGCCTGCTGTACCTTATGCCAATGTTACAGAGGTGGAACTAGGCAGTCTTAGTGATTGCAGATATGCGGTCGGAGGCTCATTTCGAGGTCAAATATGATGCCAAGGTTGCAAACAATTTGCTTCAGCCTCAGACAGTTGCCAGAAAGAGGGATGGAGTTGTTGGCTAGGGAATGGAGTTTGTGGTGGGAACCGAAGACAATGGCTTCAGTCTTCCCAATATTCAATTGGAAGAAATTTCTGCACTTCTAGTACTCGATGTCGGATGAGCAATCTGACAGTGGAGGGGGCGAGGGACGTGGTAGTGAGGTAGAGCGGGGTGTCGTCAGCGTACATGTGGAAACTGATGCTGTATTTTCAGATGATGTCGCCAAGGGGCAGCATGTAGATGAGAAATAGGAGGAGGCTAAGACTAGATCTAGGGAACTAGATACCAGAGGTAACGTTGCGGAAGCGGAAAGGGAAGCCATTGTAGATGATTCTCTGGCTATGATTAGATAGATCAGAATGGAACCAGGTGAGTGCAGTTCCACCCATCCAGACAACGGTGGAGAGGCGTTGGAGGAGGATAGAGTGGTCAACCATGTCAAAAGTTGCAGATCGGTCGAGAGGACGAGGAGGGATAGTTTGCCTTTGTCACAGTCACAAAGAATATCATTTGTGATTTGATAACAGCCATTTCGGTGTTGTGGCAGGGGAAACCTGATTGGAGGGATTCAAACATGGAGTTCCAGGAAAGATAGGCACGGATTTGGGAGGTGACAACACATTCAAGGACTTGAGAGGAAAGTGAGTTTGGAGATGGGGCGGTAGATTGCAAGGACAGAGGGTTTTTTGGGGGAGAGGGGTGATAACGGCAGATTTGAAGGAGAGGGGGACAGTACCTGAGGAGGGAGCACCGTTAACAATATCAGCTAACCTGTGAGCCAGGAAGAGAAGTTGGGTGGTCAGCAGTTTAGTGGGAATTTGGTCGAGGGAGCAAGTGTGTCTCATGGACAAGATGAGTTCGGAGAGTGCATGAGGAGATTGGAAAGAAACTAGCGAATGATGCAAGTTCAGGGCTCAGGCAAGGCGAAACCTTTGAGGAAGTTTGGCCCGATGGGTGAGGGGAAGTGAGGGAATGTCAGAGGCAGTGGATTGGATGATCTCCATCTTAGTAACCGAGAAGTCCATGAGCTCCTCGCACTTGTTGTTGGAGTTGAGGGTGGAGGAGACAGGGGAGAGGGATTAAGAAGATGCAGTAGAGAAAAGCCTGGAGTTGTATTTGCATTCCAGAGTGATACTGAAATAGTGAGCAGTTTTGGTAGACAAGAGCAGAACCCAATAATGCTTTATGTGGTCTAGCCAGATCTGGTGATGAATGGCTAAACCAGTTATTCGCAATATCCGTTCAAGTCTGCGTCGCATGGACTTAAGGGAGCGAAGATGAAGGCCGTACCAGAGGAACAGCCAGGGTGAGAGAGAGCAATGGTTTTAATGGGGACCAGCGTGTGGTTAAGCAGATTGGTGGCTGCAGAAATGTCATAGTAAATGGAGGGCCAAAGGTAGAGAGTTGGGATTTTGAAATTGTAGTTGTAAGTGAATTAGGAGAGATGTTTCCAGAAGCAGACACAGGAGGAAGTAGGAATGGGAGACGGAAGGGGGATGTGGGTGGATAGTAATACAAGGAAGTGATCAGAGATGGCCTTATCTGTGATTGACACAATGGGAGCAGCAAAACCGATGTCTCCACCCAGGCCGACCCGACCTGACCTGGGTGGAGACACCAGCAACGGAACATAAGAGGAACCAGCCACTGCAGGGAGCAGCATGAGCCAACCCAACCGGGGGAAAAAAAATCAAAGTGTGACATCACCAGAAACCAAATAGCTAATTGGCTGTGTATTCTGCAGCAAGGTCGGGACCCAGGAGTGGAGCGAGGTCGGGACCCAGGAGGGGAGCAAGGCCCGGACCCAGCAGCGAGGTCAGGATGCAGCAATGAGGTCCAAGAGTGGCGCAGTGTGGACCAGGAGCAGGGTCAGGGCCCAGGGGCAACATGGGCCAATAGCGAGGCCAGGAGACCTACAATGCATCCTGTTATGTATATATGTAGACCTTACCCAAATGTAAGACTTGCCACTAGGGGGCACATCTGTGGGAGACCTAAGGGTCACCTGTGCACCCTGGGGCAAGCAGGTATAAAAGGTGATTCACTATGCTGCTCTCTCACTCTGGAGTCTGAATAAAGAGACCAAGGTCACAACAGTTTGAGCTTGTGATATAGTCCTGTGAATTTATTCCAAACATAACAAATTGGCGACAAGTAACGGATCAAGAACTTTCACATGGTAATGGCTGCTGTTGGTGTTGAGAGATTTGTTGAGGGTGATGATTGGGAAGCCTTCGACCAGTACTTTGTGGCCAACGAATTGGACAAGGCTGAGACGACGACCAAGCGCAGGGTGATTCTCCTCACCGTATGTGGATCATCGGTATATGGCCTCCTTAAAAATCTGCTGGCACTGGTCAAAATAATGGACAAATCTTATGCAGAGCTGTGTACGTTAAGGAACATCTCAAGCCAAAGGAGAGCATCCTGATGGCCAGGTACCGCTTTTACACGCACCGTCGCTTCGAAGGCCAGAATGTAGCGAGTTTTGTCGCCGACCTAAGACGCCTTGCGGGGCAGTGCAACTTTGCAGGATCCTTGGGGGAAATGTTGCAGCACTTTTCGTGCTTGGAATTGGCCACGAGGTCATCCTTCGCAAACTGTTGTATGCCAAATCCCTAGATCTGAGCAAGGTCATCACAATAGCCCAAGCCTTCATATCCACGAGCAACAACACAAAACAGAAATCTTCAGAGAATCAAAACTCGCTGGCAAGCACCGTGCACAAAATAATGTTTGTAGCAGGCAGAACGGTACAGGGCAGGGCCCACCCGATTGCAGAGGCCAGACCTAGGCCTAGAGTGACTCAGAGTCCGCCGTGGGGCGTGAATGCATATCCATTAGCACTATGTTGGCGCTGCGGAGGCAGCCATAGAGCTCATCAATATAGATTCAAGCCCTATGTGTGCAAGGGCTGTGGAACAATGGGGCACCTCCAGCAAATGTGCAAACGATCTCTGACTCACCATGTGGCAGAGTCAAGAGAGGACGACTGATCCAGCGAGGATCACGATGAACGAGCAGGAGAGGCAACTGAACCTGAGGATGAAAAGTATATGGGATACAAACCTTCACCACCAAAAGCCCTCCGATAATGTTAAAAGTTGAACTTAACGGCACTCCAGTCTCCATGGAACTAGACACGGGGGCGAGTCAATCAGTTATGAGCCAGAAGGCTTTCGAGAGGCTGTGGAGCGACGAAGCACAGTGACCTGGGCTGATCCCGATTCAGGCAAAGCTGAGCACCTCAACCAAGGAACTGATACCAGTTATTGGTAGTGCGGACATAAGAATATTCCATGAGGGAGCGGTGCACGATTTATCACTGTGGATTGTTTCAGGAGATGGGCCAACGCTGCTTCGCAGGAGGTGGATGGGGAAGATTCGATGGAATTGGGAAGACTTCTGAGTACCTTCTCCGGCGAACGAGGCCTCCCTTTCTCAAAGGCTGAGCAAACCCCCACCTTCAGCTGAACCAGGCAGAGAAGTGCAGATCCATTTGCAGATCCCCGAGGCACAGACCGCTCATCTCGACCAGGAGGAGGTAAAGCTCAACCGTGCAGTGGTACAGGCGCGGTACCCACCACCCGAAGCCGACGACTCTTTCGCGACGATGGAAGAGGCTCCAGGTCGACCATGCGGAGTGGGACACCGGCCAAAACGATCCGAATGCATCTTCCCGACGCCAGAGGCAAAATACCTGGGGAGGAAGATCACGGCAGTCGGCATCACTGACGAGAGGGCGTCCAGACCACGGGACGAGTGCGCGTCCAGGTCACGGGACGAGAGAGCGTCCAGTCCACGGAAGATCGCCGCAACGGAACGGAGGAATGTGTCGCCCAGCAAGGAAGACGATTGGGTTTGGGGCAAAGGTAAAGGGGCGGCCGCGATGAAGGCCAGGAACCCACTATGCTCAAATAAATTGTGTGCACTATGTAACCCTTGCGAGCGTTTTTTCGCGGCCAATGATGCACCATTGTATGGGGTCGGGGGTACCCTACAACAATCCAAAGTAGCTGGCGAACACCAACCGGTCGTATATGTATCTGACAAAGTACATGTAACAAATGATGTGTTATCACACGGGGTCGGGTGTGTTGTACAGCAAGCCAAAGTAGCGGGTGCACCCCAACCAGTTGTATATGCATCTAACAAAGTATTCGTAGCAAGTGATATGTTACCACATTGGAGTGTTGTGCAGCAAGCCAAAGTAGCGGGCGAACCCCAACCAGTTATATATGCATCTAACAAAGTATTTGTAGCAAGTGAGATGTTACCACACTGGAGTGTTGTGCAGCAAGCCAAAGTAGCGGGCGAACCCCAAACGATTGAACATGTATTACATAAGTTAACCAAGGCAGCAGCCTGTGTTCACGGGACTAAAGAGACGTACCAAAGAGTGTCCCAGTATGTGCTCGAGTCAGACAAGCTCTCATCCCACAAGCTTGGGAGAGCAGAGGCACCATTATTGATGCATTATTTCAAGAATGTCTAACACTGTCTGTGCACTATAACATGATCCGCCACAGGCCAGGCACAGAGAGCGGCACCTATGCTCTCAGATGGCCACCGTTGCCCACCCCCGAGATGGAAATTCCGCAGCCTGCAGACCCACTCGCGGTCGTGGAAGTGCTAGAAAGCGAGGGGTCAATCGTAACAGCCCCCTAGCTTAGGACCTGGACCAGCCAAGATCCCATGTTACCGCCTGCCAAAGGTGAACTGCTAGACGGGATGTGGCAACCTATCCGCCGCTGAGACGATAGACCCATCCCATCGTTGGAAAGCAAGGCAGGGCGACTACACACAGTCGGTGGTCCGGGGCCCCCATACTCTGACCCAAGGTCCACGGGGACCACTAGGCCTCCCACCACTACCGAAAGTCTCAAGGCCATTGCGGCCATCCTGGGCTTGCCAGACCTCGGTCAGCGCCCAAATCACTAAACCTCGCACCACGCGTGTCACGGTAGACTCCCTACAGACCCAACTATCCTAGGTGCTATGCAATCACCAGACAGAATCACTCAAAACCAAGCCTTCCGCGTGCCATCAGCAGAGAATGCACCATAATTGCACGGCCCCTCCAGGCGACATGAGAATAAGTGATGTAGACCATGTTCAGGTCCCCTGTTGGGCCGCTAGCACTGCATTAGCCTGCGGGGGGAGATAGAGAGTATGTGATGAAAACGGAGCGTTTGATTGTGAAATCATGTAACAGGCTAATGAGTAAAGCAGTTGGACAAGGCCAAACTGCGAACGACAGATAACCAGGAACCACTGTGAAAGGACCTGGCCCTCAGCGACCCACTAACATGATCAACTTCACCATCAACCACGAGGATAAACCCACCATGTCAGGACTTCAACCCAGGCGATCGACCCAGGGGTGCGGGATGCCAGATCGCCTCAACTTGCAAATAACTTGCACAATAAGACTTTGGGAGGGTTGAGTGATGTTATGTATGTATGTAGACCTTACCCAAATGCAAGACTTGCCACTAGAGGGCACACCTGTGGGAGACTAAGGGTCACCTGCGCACCATGCTGCTTCCTCACTCTGGAGTCTGAATAAAGAGACCAAGGTCACAACAGTTTGAGCTTACAATTTAGTCCTGTGAATTTATGCTGAACGTAACACATCCTAAGAAACCCAGAGAGAGAGGACCTGTGGGAAGGAGGACAGTAGGAGTACGTGTGTATGTGTGTATACTAGGGCCATGCAGTGGAGCCTGGTCTCCAATCATCTTGGATCCCCTTGCCATTGGACCAAAACCTTGCTCTGCCAAGCCCACGTGGTAGCTGGTGTGCCCGTATTAAAAGAAGTCATGCACAGGTATCCTCCACATTTAAAAAATTAAGTTCGGGACCTGGAATGTCAGGACCCTCATGGACAACCCCAACAGTGACCGACCAGAATGCCATACTGCTATCGTTACCCAGGAAATCAGACACAGACATCGCCGCCCTAAGCGAGACCCGGCAGGCAGGGAAAGCCAGTTCAAGAAACAAGGTGGTGGTTACATCTTCTTCTAGAAAGGTAAACCAGAAGAAGAATGCTGCCTCCATGGGGTAGGCTTCGCTATAAAAAATGAGATGGTTGGGCATTTCAGAGACTCCCCTTGCGGGATAAACGAACGCCTCATGACCCTTCGGCTCACCCTAGCCCGGAAAAGTGCACTACGGTCAGAAGTGCGTCCGCTCCAACACTGGAAGCTATAGACAAGACCAAAGAGGAATTCTACTCCAGCCTCGAACAATGCCTGTCCCGAGCCCCACAGGGCGACAAGCTGATCCTCCTCCGCGACTTTAATGCCTAAGTTGGAAATGACACAGACCACTGAGGTGGTGTGGTCAGCAGAGAGGGGGTAGGGAAAGCCAAAACCAATGGTACACTCATCCTGACAAAATGCTTAGAACATGGTCTTGTCATAACCAACACCTTGTTCCATCAGAGAGACAATTACAAGGCCTTATGGCAACACCCTCGCTTCAAGCACTGGCATCTGCTGGACTACATCATCGTCCGAGCGAGGGATCGCAAGGACGTCCACATCACCCGCACCATGACAGGAGCCAACGACTGCTGGACTGACCACTGCCTAATCCGCTCTGTCATTTCCATCAATGTAGCCACAAAACAGCAGAAGCAACAGAAAGGCTGCCGCAGGAAAATCAACATTGGAGCACTTAAAGACCCTGTTAAGAAAGCCCTATTCAGTCAACGCCTCCCAACCAACCTGACGACTTCCAGTGAACTGGAGACGCAGAGTGTCCACTGTACCTGATTTGTGCTCAGGCCTCCATAATTAGCACCTGAGAAGAGACACTTGGTCACTCCACCAGGAAACACCAAGACTGGTTCGAGGAGAACGACCAGGAAATCCAGGAGCTGATGAGCCGTAAGCACAAGGCATTCTTGAACTGGAAACAGCAAAACAACTCGAGAGCAAGAATGCAGCTCTATAGACGTCTGAAGGCCGAGGTCCAACATAAAACTCACGACCGAAAGAACAGATGGTGGCTTGAAAAAGTGCAGGAGATCCAGCAACTAGCTGACAACCACAACGTGCATGGATTGTTTAGCGCAGTCAAGACTATCTACGGCCCAAGCACCCAAGGTCCTACCCCACTGAGAGCCAAGAACGGAGAGGTACTCATCAAGGACAAAGAGGCAGTCAGTGCCCACTGCAAGGAGCAGTTTGAAGATCTCCTTAATCGAGACTCTGTCCTCAACTCTATCCCGCAGCATGCTACCCGCCACCACCTCAGCACAACCCCAGCCCGGCATGAGGTTGAAAAGTCCATCCGACAACTGAAGAACAAGGCGGCCTCAGGAGCAGATGGAATCCCTGGAGAAGCACCATTGGTGCGAATACATTGCCTCATTTCTCTTATTTGGAAGGAGGAGAGCATGCCAGGGGATGTCCGAGACGCTGTAATCGTGACCATCTTTAAGAAAGACGACAAGTCCGATTGCGGTAACTACAGAGGAATTTCCCTGCTGACCGCCACAGGGAAAGTCATCGCAAGAATCCTCCTCAATCGCCTTCTCCCAGTGATGGAAGAGCTCCTCCCAGAGTCACAATGTGGATTCTGCCCACTAAGGGGCACAATGGACATGATCTTCATCGCGTGTCAAATTCAATAAAAATGCAGGGAGCAGTATCAACCCCTGTATATGGCCTTCCTCGATCTCAAAAAAGGCCTTCGACACTGTCAACCATGAGGGATTATGGAGTGGCCTCCTCAAAGTCGGCTGCCCCCAAAAGATCGTCACCATCCTCCGCCTGCTTCCCATAAAATGCAAGCTGTGATCCTGACCAACGGATCCACCACAGACCCAATACACGTACGGACCGAGGTCAAGCAAGGTTGTGTCATAAGACCCGGGATGGCAGGACTGACATATGAGGAGAGACTGGATCGACTGTGCCTGTATTCACTGGAGTTTAGAAGGATAAGAGGGGATCTCATAGAAACATATAAAATTCTGACGGGACTGGACAGGTTAGATGCAGGAAGAATGTTCCCGATGTTGGGGAAGTCCAGAACCAGAGGACACATTCTAAGGATAAGGGGTAAGCCATTTAGGACTGAGATGAGGAGAAACTTCTTCACTCAGAGTTGTTAACCTGTGGAATTCCCTACCGCAGAGAGTTGTTGATGCCAGTTCATTGGATATATTCAAGAGGGAGTTAGATATGGCCCTTATGGCTAAAGGGATCAAGGGGTATGGAGAGAAAGCAGGAAAGGGGTACTGAGGTGACTGATCAGCCATGATCTTATTGAATGGTGGTGCAGGCTCGAAGGGCCGAATGGCCTACTCCTGCACCTATTTTCTGTGTTTCAATATTTCTATGTTTCTATGTAACATTAGAAAATAAGAAATAGGAGCAGGAGTAGGCCACCTGGACCCTCGAGCCTGCTCCACCATTTAATAAGATCTTGGCTGATCTGATCATGGACTCAGCTCCACTTCCCTGCCCGCTCCCCATAACCCTTATCACTCAAAAATCAGTCTATCTCCGTCTTAAATATATTCAATGACCCAGCCTCCACAGCGCTCTAGAGCAGCGAATTCCACAGATTTACAACCCTCTGAGAGAAGAAATTCCTCCTCATCTCAGTTTGAAATGGGCGGCCCCTTATTCTGAGACTATGTCTCCTAGTTTTAGTTTCTCCTGTGAGTGGAAATATCCCCTCTGCATCCACCATGTCGAGCCCCCTCATTATCTTACAAGTTTCAATAGAAGCATAGAAAATAGGTGCAGGAGTAGGCCATTCAGCCCATCGAGCCTGCACCACCATTCAATAAGGTCATGGCTGATCATTCACCTCTCATTCTTCTGAACTCCAATATGTATAGGCCCAACCTACTCAACCTATCTTCATAAGTCAATCCCCTCATCTCCTGAATCAACCTAGTGAACCTTCTCTGGAAAGCCTCCAATGCAAGTATATCCTTCCTCATCGCACCAACGCTCTTCTCGATTTTCCTCGCTGCAATGCTCCATATCACCCTCAATAAGCTCCCCGCTGAATTGGAGGTTATCTACAGAACAAACGGGAAACCGTTCAACCTCCATCGCCTCCAGTCCAGATCCAAGGTCGTCCCATCGTCTGTCATTGAATTACAGTATGCAGACGACGCTTGCGTTTGCGCACACTCTGAGGTCGAACTCCAAACCATCGTCAACCGAAGCATACGAGAGTTTAGGCCTTACCCTAAACATCCGTAAGATCAACCTGCCCCCGCCACACAGTACTACCGCCTCCCCCCCCCCCCCCCCCCCCGCCGATTATCAAGATCCACGACGAGGCCTTGGACAACGTGGATCATTTTCCATACCTCAGGAGCCTACTGTCAACAAGGGCAGACATCGATGACAAAGTCCAACACCATCTTCAGTGTCCCATTGCAGTCTTCGGTCGCCTGTGGAAGAGGGTGTTTGAAGACCAGGACCTCAAACCCGGCATCAAGTTCATGGTCTACAGAGCAGTAGTGATACTCACCCTCCGCTGTGCTTCAGAGACATGGATTATATACAGCAGTCACCTCAAAGCACTGTAGAAATATCATCAACGCTGCCTCCGCAAGATCCTGCAAATTCATTGGCAGGATAGGCGTACCAACATTAGTGTTCTCGCTCAGGCCAACATCCCCAGCATCGAACCATTGACCAGGCTCAATCAGCTCCGATGGACGGACCACATCGTCCAAATGCCTGATACTAGACTCCCAAAACAAGTGCTCTACTCAAAGCTCCAACACGGCAAGCGAGCCCCAGGTGGGCAGAGGAAAGGTTTCAAGGATGCCCTCAAAGCCTCCTTGAAAAAGTGCAACATTCCCACCGACACCTGCTCATCCCTGGCCAAGACCGCTCAAAATGAAGGAGCAGCATCCGGAAAGGCGCCGAACACTTCGAGTCTCTTCGCCGGGAGCATGCGGAAACCAAGCGCAAACAACGGATGGAGCGCACAACGACCCAAGCACCCCACCCACCCGTCACACCAAGCAGCCAGCCTAAGCAGCACCAACTGACCTGGGAGGACAAGAAGCAAAAAGATTGAAAGTGTGACGTCACAGGAAAGCAGGGAAATGATTGGTTGGTGAGTACTTCTCTCTTTTTTGGGCATTAGTTTAAATTAAGAACGGGATTAAAAACTTAACGTTCAAAGATTTCAAAATGAAATTAATTAAATACATTAGAGATGGCAGAGTAGGCGATGTGTTACTGCTGTTGCATGTAGGAGCTGGTTGACCCCATTGAGATCCACGGCAGTAAATGTCTGCAGCTCGAAGAACTTTGGCTCAGTGTTGATGAGCTGGAGTCCGAGCTGCGGACACTGTGACACATCAGGGAGGGGGAGAGTTACCTTCAGGAGGCAGTCACATCCCTTAGATTAATTCATTCAATCTGGGTCTGTGGTCAGGGACAGGAGGGTGTGACTACAAGTAAGGAAGATATGGGGACCCAGGAGGTAGCAATGGAGGAGTCTGAGCGCTTACTCTTGTCCAACAGTTTCGAGGCTCTTACTCCCTGTGTGGACGAGACCAGAGACTGCAGAGAGGATGAACAAACTGACCACAACATCATGGTAGAGGGGGTCATTCAAGTGGGGGGAGTAAAAATAAATGTTGTAATGGTAGGGGATCATTAGGGGGACAGATACTGTTCTCTGCAACCGAGAGCGTGAGTCCCGAAGGCTTTGTTGCCTGCCCGATGCCAGGGTTAAGGACATCTCCTCTGGGCTGGAGAGGAACTTGGACTGGGAGGGGGAAGATCCAGTTGTCATGGACCACGTAGGTACCAATGATATAGACAGAACAAAGAAAGAGCTAGAGTACTAAGCTTAAATAAAGGAGACTATGAAGTTATGAGAGCAGAGTTGGCTAAAGTGGACTGGGAAAATAGATTAAAGTGTAGGACAGTTGATGAACAGTGGTGTACATTTGAGATATTTCACAACTCTCAAGAAAAATATATTCCAGAGGAGAAAAGGGTGTAAGAGAAAAGATAGCCATCCGTGGCTAACTAAAGAAATAAAGGATGGCATCCAATTAAAAACAAGGGCATACAAAGTGGCCAAAACTATTGGGAGGATAGAAGATTAGGAAGCTTTTAAAAGCCAGCAAAAGATGACTAAAAAAAATGATTAAGAAAGGGAAGATAGACAATGAAAGTAAACGAGCATGAAAAATAAAAACAGATAGCAAGAGTTTCTATAGATATATAAAAAGGAAAAGAATGGCTAAAGTAAATGTTGGTCCCTTAGAGGACGAGACCGGGGAATTAGTAATGGGGAACATAGAGATGGTAGAAAATCTGAACAAATATTTTATATCAGTCTTTACGGTAGAGGACACTAACAATATCCCAACAGTAGTCAAGGGGCTTTGGGGGGGGGGGGGTGAAGGAACCTAACACAATCACAATCATTAAGGAGGTGGTACTCAGTAACATAATGGGACTAAAGGCAGATATATTTTCTGCACCTGATGGCTTGCATTCGAGGGTCTTAAGAGAAGTAGCGACAGGGATTGTGGATGCATTGGTTGTAATTTACCAAAATTCCCTAGAATCTGAGGAGGTCCCAGCAGATTGGAAAACTGCAAATGTGATGCCCCTATTTAAAAAAGGAGGCAGACAAAAAGCAGGAAACTATAGACCAGTTAGCCTAACATCTGTGGTTGGGAAAATGTTGGAATCCATTATTAAAGAAGCAGTAGCAGGACATTTGGAAAAGCAAAATTCAGTCTTCAGCATGGATTTTTAAGGGGAAGACATGTTTGACAAAATTGCTGGAATTCTTTGAGGATGTAACAAATAGGGTGGATAAAGGGGAACCAGTAGGTGTGGTGTATTTGGACTTCCAGAAGGCATTTGACAAGATGCCACATAAAAGGTTACTGCACAAGATAAAAGTTCACATGGTTGGGGGTAATGTATTAGCATGGATAGAGGATTGGTTAATGAACAGAAAACAGAGAGTCGGGATAAATGGTTTATTCTCTGGTTGGCAATCAGTAACTAGTGAGGTGCCGCAGGGATCAGTGCTGGGACCCCAACTATTTACAATCTATATTAACGACTTGGAAGAAGGGACTGAATGTAACGTCGCCAAGTTTGCTGACGATACAAAGATGGGAGGAAAAGCAATGTGTGAGGAGGACACAAAAAATCTGCAAAAGGACATAGACAGGCTAAGTGAGTGGTCAAAAATTTGGCAGATGGAGTATAATGTTGGAAAGTGTGAGGTCATGCACTTTGGCAAAAAAAAAATCAAAGAGCAAGTTATTATTTAAATGGAGAAAGATTGCAAAGTGCTGCAGTATAGCGGGACCTGGGGGCACTTGTGCATGAAACACAAAACTTTAGTATGCAGATACAGCAAGTGATCAGGAAGGTCAATGGTATCTTGGCCTTTATTGCAAAGGGGATGGAGTATAAAAGCAGGGAAGGCTTGCTACAGTTATACAGGGCAGTGGTGAGGCCACACCTGGAATATTGCGTGCAGTTTTGGTTTCCATATTTACAAAAGGATATACTTGATTTGGAGGCAGTTTAGAGAAAGTTCACTAGGTTGATTCCGGAGATGAGGGGGTTGACTTATGAGAAAAGGTTGAGTAGATTGGGCCTCTACTCATTGGAATTCAGAAGAATGAGAGGTGATCTTATTGAAACGGATAAGATTATGAGGGGGCTTGACAAGATGGATGCAGAGAGGATGTTTCCACTGATAGGGAAGACTAGAACTAGAGGGCATAATCTTAGAATAAGGGGCCGCCCATTTAAAACGGAGATGAGGAGAAATTTCTTCTCTCAGAGGATTGTAAATCTGTGGAATTCGCAGCCTCAGAGAGCTGCGGAGGCTGGGATATTGAATAAGTTTAAGACAGAGATAGACAGTTTCTTAATCGATAAGCAGGATAAGGATTTATGGGGAGCGGGCAGGGAAGTAGACCTGAGTCCATGCTCAGATCAACCATGATTGTATTAAATGGTGGAGCAGGCTCGAGGGGTCGTATGGCCTACTCCTGCTCCTATTTCTTATGTTGTTATGTTCTTAGAGGTTCTGCTGAGGGAGTATAAGCATCTAGGGGTAAATTAAAACCAGAACCACAAAGGTAATAATCTCTGGATTACTACCTGATCCACGAACAAATTTGCATAGGATAAATAAGATCAGAGAGATGAACACGTAGCTCAAAGACTGGTGTGGGAAAAATGGGTTTCGGTTCATGAGGCACTGGCACCAGTACTGGGATAAGAGGGAGCTGTTCCGTTGGGACAGGCTTCACTTGAACCATACTGGGACTAGTGTCCTGGCACATCAAATAACTAGGGCTGTAGTGAGTGCTTTAAACTAAATAGTGGGGGGGATGGTTCAGGTGGGCAGAAATTTTAAAAGTCAAAGAGCAAGGAGAAGGCAACAGAGAAGGGTAGCGGTGAGGGAAATGATAACCAGAGCCTGATGGAATGGGACAGAATGTATAAAAATAAGAGTGTATCAGAAAGTGGGGTCAATGCAGGGAAAAATGGCAAAAAGAAAAAATTAAAAGCTCTTTAACTGAATCCACGCAGCATTCGTAACAAGATAGATGAGTTGACGGCATAAATAGATATAAATATGTATGATCTGATAGCCATTACAGAGACGTGGTTGCAAGGTGACCAAGTCACTGGTGGGCGTAATCTATAGGCCCCCCAACAGTAGCTACACTGTTGGACGAAGTATAACTAAAGAAATAATAGAGGCTTGTAAGAAAGGTACAACAATAATCATGGGCGATTTTAATCTTCGTATTGATTGGACAAATCAAATTGGCCAAGGTAGCCTTGAGGAAGAGTTCATAGAGTGTATCCGACATGGTTTCCTTCAACAGTACGTTGTGGAACCAACCAGCGAGCAGGTTATCTTGGATCTGGTACTGTGTAATGAGACAGGATTAATAATGGGATGGGAACCAATACAGGGAGACACAGAGAAACAAAAAGGAGAAAAAAACAAAAGACAGAAAAGAGACGAGTAAAAGTGGAGGGCAGAGAAACCAAAGGCAAGAAACAAAAAGGGCCACTGAATATAAAAGGGCTGCAGGAGGGGTCAAAACTAAAATTCATGGTTTAAAAACTAGGATTAAAACACTACCTAAACGCACGCACCATTCGAAATAAAGTAAATGAGTTGACGGCACAAATCATTACAAATGGATATGATTTGGTGGCCATTACAGAAACATGGTTGCAGGGTGGCCAAGACTGGGAATTAAACATACAGGGGTATCTGATGATTCAGAAAGATAGGCAAGAAGGGAAAGGATGTGGGGTAGCTCTGTTAATAAAAGATGATATCAGGGCAGTTGTGAGGGATGATATTGGCTCCAATGAACAAAATGTTGAATCATTGTGGGTGGAGATTAGAAATAGTAAGGCAAAAAAGTCACTGGTCGGTGTAGTTTATAGATCCCCAAATAATAACTTCACGGTGGGGCGGGCAATAATCAAGGGAATAATGGAGGCATATGAAAAAGGAACGGCAGTAGTCATGGGGGATTTTAACCTACATATCGATTGGTCAAATCAAATCGCACGGGGTAGCCTGGAGGAGGAATTCAAAGAATGCATACGGGATTGTTTCTTAGAACAGTATGTAACTGAACCTACAAGGGAGGAAGCCATCTTAGATCTGGTCCTGTGTAATGAGACAGGAAAAATAAACGATCTCCTAGTAAAAGATCCTCTCGGAATGAGTGATCACAGTATGGTTGAATTTGTAATACAGATTGAGGATGAGGAAGTTGTGTCAGAAACGAGCGTACTATGCTTAAACAAAGGGGACTACAGTGGGATGAGGGCAGAGTTGGCTAAAGTAGACTGGAAACAAGGACTAAACGGTGGCACAATTGAGGAACAGTGGAGGACTTTTAAGAAGCTCTTTCATAGTGCGCAACAAAAATATATTCCAGTGAAAAAGAAGGGCGGCAAGAGAAGGGATAACCAGCCGTGGATAACCAAGGAAATAAAGGAAAGTATCAAATCAAAGACCAATGCATATAAGGTGGCCAAGGTTAGTGGGAAACTAGAGGATTGGGAAAATTTTAAGCAACAGCAAAGAATGACTAAAAAAGCAATAAAGAAAGGAAAGATAGATTACGAAGGTAAACTTTCGCAAAACATAAAAACAGATAGTAAAAGCTTTTACAGATATATAAAACGGAAAAGAGTGACTAAAGTAAATGTTGGTCCCTTAGAAGATGAAAAGGGGGATTTAATAATGGGAAATGTGGAAATGGCTAAGACCTTAAACAATTATTTTGCTTTGGTCTTCACAGTGGAAGACACAAAAACCATGCCAAAATTTGCAGGCCACAGGAATGTGGGAAGGGAGGACCTTGAGACAATCACCATCACTAGGCGGGTAGTGCTGGAGAGGCTAATGGGACTCGAGGTGGACAAGTCCCCTGGTCCTGATGAAATGCATCCCAGGGTATTAAAAGAGATGGCGGAAGTTATAGCAGATGCATTCGTTATAATCTACCAAAATTCTCTGGACTCTGGGGAGGTACCAGCGGATTGGAAAGCAGCTAATGTAACGCCTCTGTTTAAAAAAGGGGGCAGGCAAAAGGCAGGTAACTATAGGCCGGTTAGTTTAACATCTGTAGTGGGGAAAATGCTTGAAACTACCATTAAGGAACAAATAGCGGGACATCTAGATAGGAATAGTGCAATCAAGCAGACGCAGCATGGATTCATGAAGGGGAAATCATGTTTAACTAACCTACTGGAATTCTTTGAGGATATAACGAGCATGGTGGATAGAGATGTATCGATGGATGTGGTGTATTTAGATTTCCAAAAGGCATTCGATAAGGTGCCACACAAATGGTTACTGCAGAAGATAGAGTCGGAGTAAATGTATTAGCATGGATAGAGAATTGGCTGGCGAACAGAAAGCAAAGAGTCGGGATAAATGGGTCCTTTTCCGGTTGAAAATCAGTGGTTAGTGGTGTGCCACAGGGATCAGTGCTGGGACCACAACTGTTTACAATATACATAGATGACCTAGAAGAGGGGACAGAGTGTAGTGCAACAAAATTTGCAGATGACACAAAGATTAGTTGGAAAGCGGGTTGTGTAGAGGACTCAGAGAGGCTGCAAGGAGATTTGGATAGGTTAAGTGAATGGGCTAAGGTTTGGCAGATGGAATACAATGTCGGAAAGTGTGAGGTCATCCACCTTGGGGGAAAAAAAACAGTAAAAGGGAATATTATTTGAATGGGGAGAAATTACAACATGCTGCGGTGCAGAGGGACCTGGGGGTCCTTGTGCATGAATCCCAAAAGGTTAGTTTGCAGGTGCAGCAGGTAATCAGGAAGGCGAATGGAATGTTGGCCTTCATTGCGAGAGGGATGGAGTACAAAAGCAGGGAGGTCTTGCTGCAACTGTATAAGGTATTGGTAAGGCCGCAACTGGAGTATTGCGTGCAGTTTTAGTCATCTTACTTAAGGAAGGATATACTGGCTTTGGAAGGGGTACAGAGACGATTCACTAGGCTGATTCCAGAAATGAGGGGGTTACCTTATGATGATAGATTGAGTAGACTGGGTCTTTACTCGTTGGAGTTCAGAAGGATGAGGGGTGATCTTATAGAAACATTTAAAATCATGAAAGGGATAGACAAGATAGAGGCAGAGAGGTTGTTTCCACTGGTAGGGGAGACTAGAACTAGGGGGCACAGCCTCAAAATACGGAGGAGCCAATTTAAAACCGAGTTGAGAAAGAATTTCTTCTCCCAGAGGGTTGTGAATCTGTGGAATTCTCTGCCCAAGGAAGCAGTTGAGGCTAGCTCATTGAATGTTTTCAATTCAAAGATAGATAGATTTTTAACCAATAAGGGAATTAAGGGTTACGGGGAGAGGGCGGGTAAGTGGAGCTGAGTCCACGACCAGATCAGCCATGATCTTATTGAATGGCGGAGCGGGCTCGAGGGGCTAGATGGCCTACTCTTGTTCCTAATTTTTATGTTCTTATATGTTCTTATAAATGATCTCATCATAAAGGATCCTCTAGGAAAGAGTGATCGTAGTATGGTTGAATTTCAAATTCAGTTGATGGGTGAGAACATTGGATGTCAAACCAGTGATCTGATCTTAAGTAAAGGAGATGATAACGGTATGAATGCAGAATTGGCTAAAGTGGACTGGGAAAATAGATTAAAGTTTAAGACAGTTGATAAACAATGGCAGATATTTAAGGAGATATTTCATAATGCTCAACAAAAATATATTTCAGTGAGAAGGAAAGACTTTAAGAGAAGGGAGAATCATCCGTGGTTAACTAAGGAAGTAAAGGATGGTATCTAATTGAAAATAATGGCATACAAAGTTGCCAAGATTAGTGGGAGGTCAGAGGATTGGAACATATTTAAAAATCAGCAAAGGACGACTAAGAATTATAAAGAGAGGGAAGATAGAGTGTGAGAGTAAAGTAGCAAGAAATATAAAAACAGATAGTAAGATACAGGTAGATAAAAAGGAAGAGAGTAGCGAAAGTAAAAGTTGCTCCCTTAGAGGATGGGACTGGGGAGTTAATAATGGGGAACAGAGAAATGGCGGAGACTTTGAACAAATATTTTGTATCGGTCTTCATGGTAGAAGACACTAAAAACATCCCAATAATAGATAATCAAGGGTCTATAGGGAGGGTGGAACTTAAACCAATCATTCACTAAAGGAAAAGTACTCGGTAAAATAATCGGTTTAAAGATGGAAAAGTCTCTTGGACCTGATGGCTTGCATCCTAGGGTCTTAAAAGAAGTGGCTGCAGAGATAGTGGATGCTTTGGATGTAATCTGCCAAAATTCTCTGGATTCCGGAGAGGTCCCAGCAGATTGGAAAACCGCAAATGTAACGCCCTATTTAAGAAAGGAGGCAGACAGAAAACAGGAAACTATAGACCAGTTAGCCTAACATCTGTCATTGGTAAAATGCTGGAATCCATTATTAAGGAAGCAGTAGCAGGACATTTGGAAAAGCATAATACAGTCAAGCAGAGTCAGCATGGTTTTATGAAAGGGAAGTCATGTTTGACAAATTTACTGGAGTTCTTTGAGGATATAATGAGCAGGGTGGATAAGGGAGAACGAGTGGATGTGGTGTATTTGGATTTCCAAAAGGCATTCGATAATATGTCACATAAAAAATTACTGCACAAGATAAGAGCTCATGGGGTTGGAGGTAATATATTAGCATGGATAGCAGATTGGTTAACTAACAGAAAACAGAGTCGGGATAAATGGGTCATTTTCTGGTTTGCAAATGGTAACTAGTGGGGTACATAAGAATTAGGAACAGGAGTAGGCCATCTAGCCCCTCGAGCCTGCTCCATCATTCAACAAGATCATGGCTGATCTGGCCGTGGACTCAGCTCCACTTACCCGCCCGCTCCCTGTAACCCTTAATTCCCTTATTGGTTAAAAATCTATCTATCTGTGACTTGAATACATTCAATGAGCTAGCCTCAACTGCTTCCTTGGGCAGAGAATTCCACAGATTCACAACCCTCTGGGAGAAGAAATTCTTTCTCAACTCGGTTTTAAATTAGCTCCCCCGTATTTTGAGGCTGTGCCCCTAGTTCTAGTCTCCCCTACCAGTGGAAACAAATTCTCTGCCTCTATCTTGTCTATCCCTTTCATGATTTTAAATGTTTCTATAAGATCACCCCTCATCCTTCTGAACTTCAACGAGTAAAGACCCAGTCTACTCAATCTATCATCATAAGGTAACCCCCTCATCTCCAGAATCAGCCTCGTGAATCGTCTCTGTACCCACTCCAAAGCTAGTATATCCTTCCTTAAGTAAGGTGACCAAAACTGCACGCAGTACTCCAGGTGCGGCCTCACCAATACCCTATACAGTTGCAGAAGGACCTCCCTGCTTTTGTACTCCATCCCTCTCGCGATGAAGGCCAACATTCCATTCGCCTTCCTGATTACCTGCTGCACCTGCAAACTAACTTTTTGGGATTCGTGCACAAGGACCCCCAGGTCCCTCTGCACCGCAGCATGTTGTAATTTCTCCCCATTCAAATAATATTCCCTTTTACTGTTTTTTTTCCCCCAAGGTGGATGACCTCACACTTTCCGACATTGTATTCCATCTGCCAAACCTTAGCCCATTCGCTTAACCTATCTAAATCTCTTTGCAGCCTCTCTGTGTCCTCTACATAACCCGCTTTCCCACTAATCTTTGTGTCATCTGCAAATTTTGTTACACTACACTCTGTCCCCTCTTCCAGGTCATCTATGTATATTGTAAACAGTTGTGGTCCCAGCATCGATCCCTGTGACCACCAGTAACCACCGGTTTCCAACCCGAAAAGGACCCATTTATCCCTACTCTCTGCTTTCTGTTCGCCAGCCAATTCTCTATCCATGCTAATACATTTCCTCTGACTCCGCGTACCTTTATCTTCTGCAGTAACCTTTTGTGTGGCGCCTTATCGAATGTCTTTTGGAAATCTAAATACACCACAACTCTTTTGGGGGGGGAACAAAATAGACATTAGATCAAGTGCCCCCCGATCTGGGGGAAAAGAGCTGCATTCATATAACACCTTTCATGACCACCAGATGTCTCAAAGCGCTTTACAGCCAATGATTTGGAGTACATCTGGAGTGTAGTCACTGTTATAATATGGAAACTGAACTCACATCCTGGGATTACTAGTCCAGTAACATAACCGCTATACTACCGTATCCCTACTCTAAATACACCACATCCATTGGTACACCTCTATCCACCATGCTCGTTATATCCTCAAAGAATTCCAGTAAATTAGTTAAACATGATTTCCCCTTCATGAATCCATGCTGCGTCAGCTTGATTGCACTATTCCTATCTCGATGTCCCGCTATTTCTTCCTTAATGATAGTTTCAAGCATTTTCCCCACTACAGATGTTAAACTAACCGGCCTATAGTTACCTGCCTTTTGTCTGCCCCCTTTTTTAAACAGAGGCATTACATTAGCTGCTTTCCAATCCCCTGGTACCTCTCCCAGAGTGCAGAGAATTTTGGTAGATTATAACGAATGCATCTGCTATAACTTCCGCCATCTCTTTTAATACCCTGGGATGCATTTCATCAGGACCAGGGGACTTGTCTATCTTGAGTCCCATTAGCCTGTCCAGCACTACCTCCCTAGTGACAGTGATTGTCTCAAGGTCCTCCCTTCCCACATTCCTGTGACCAGTAATTGTTGGCATGGTTTTTGTGTCTTCCACTGTGAAGACCAAAGCAAAATAATTGTTTAAGGTCTCAGCCATTTCCACATTTCCCATTATTAAATCCCCCTTCTCATCTTCTAAGGGACCAACATTTACTTTAGTCACTCTTTTCCATTTTATATATCTGTAAAAGCCTTTACTATCCGTTTTTATGTTTTGCGCAAGTTTACCTTCGTAATCTTTCTTTCCTTTCTTTATTGCTTTCTTAGTCATTCTTTGCTGTCGTTTAAAATTTTCCCAATCTTCTATTTTCCCACTAACCTTGGCCACCTTATACGCATTGGTTTTTAATTTGATACTCTCCTTTATTTCCTTGGTTATCCACGGCTGGTTATCCATTCTCTTACCGCCTTTCTTTTTCACTGGAATATATTTTTGTTGAGCACTATGAAAGAGCTCCTTAAAAGTCCTCCACTGTTCCTCAATTGTGCCACCGTTTAGTCTGTGTTTCCAGTCTACTTTAGGGGTGCTGCAAGGCTTGGTGCTGGGGCCTCAACTATTTATAATTTATATTAATGACTTGGATGAAGGGCCCACGTGTAATGTAGCCAAGTTTGCTGATGATACAAAGTTGAGTGGAAAAGCAAGTTATGAAGAGGACACAGAAAATTTGCAAAGGGATATAGACAGGCTAAGTGAGTGGGCAAACATTTGGCAGATGGAGTATAATGTGGGATAGTGTGAGGTTATCCACTTTGGCAGAAAAAATTAAAAAGCAAATTATTATTTAAATGGAGAGAAACTACAAAATGCTGCAATACAGAGGAACCAGGGCGTCCTTGTGCATGAAACACAAAGTTAGTATGCAGATACAGCAAGTAATCAGCAAGGCAAATAGAATGTTGGCCTTTATTGCAAGGGGGATGGAGTATAAAAGCAACGAAGTCCTGCTACAACTGTACATGGTATTGGTGAGGCCACACCTGGAGTACAGCATATAGTTTTGGTCTCCTGTACGCTTGCATTGGAGGCAGTTCAGAGAAGGTTCACTGGGTTGATTCCTGAGATGTGGGGGTTCACTTCTGAAGAAAGGATGAGCAGGTTGGCCCTATACTCATTGGAGTTTAGAAGAATGAGAGGTGATCTTATTGAAACATATCAGATATTGAGGGGGCTCGACAAGGTAGATGCAGAGAGGATGTTGCCCATTTAGAACTGAGATGAGGAGGAATTTCTTTTCTCAGATAGTCATAAGGTGCAGATAGATAGATTTTTGAGCGATAAGGGAGTGAAGGGTTATGGGGAATGGGCAGGGAAGTGGAGCTGAGCCCAAGATCAGATCAGCCATGATCTTATTAAATGGCAAAGCAGGCTCGAGGGGCCAAATGGCCTACTCCTGCTCAAAATTCTTATGTTCTTGTGTCCCTCCAACCACCATCTGCCCCACCTGTGACAGAGACTGTAGGTCCTGCATTGGATTCATCAATCACCTGGGAACTCATATTAGTATGGCAGCAAGTCATCCTCGACTCTGAGGGACTGCCTAAGAAGAAGAAGCAAGATCACGTGAGATGGCAAAGTCAAGGGGATGGATGTGAATATGGTTTGGGGAGTTTACATGAAGGGAGAGATTAAGAGAGGATAGGAGTGTAGTGAACTCAAAGGAGAGTGCGGATAATGAATTGAGATGGAGGTTGAAATCACCGAGTACGACCAATGCTGAGGCTGAGGGAGGAAAGCAGCAAAGATATTTTGGCGAGAACATTTTTATGGTACTTGGGTGGGCATTAGAGAATGAGGATTTTAAATGAAAGGTGAAAGGGTTGGAACAAGGTGAGATGCTCAAAAAAGGAGAAAGTGCCAGAGGGGTAGGGGGACAGACCAAGGTGTGATTTGGTGATAAGCACCACACCGCCACCACAACAGTCTGGGTGGGGCAAGTGGTGGAAGGTGTAGCCAGGCATGAAGGCTTCATTTAAGGGGAAGGTGTCATCACCCCTCTGCCAGATTTACATCAAGGCCATGATGTTGGTGCAATCAACCACAATCAGCTCATGGGTCGCAAGGGACATTCTGGAGAGACGGGCAGTGACAGCTGATCCACTGGCAGAGTCCACTGTATAAAGCACCAATGGTGGCAACAGTTATATAAGGTAACTGAGACTGGTGCTATCGCCTTCAGAGGTGTGGGGACCTATCTGAAAAAGAGATACCTGGAGGCTATGGCATCACAGGTGGCCACCCCCAACAGTATGGCTTTCCTGGTCACCGACAGGCTGTGGATAGTGTTTTACCCAATCACTGGCCTGTAAAGACTTTCTACCACCATTGAAGAACTTCCATTGGCCAGACAAGAATGTTACGATTTGCAGCTTTCAGACAACAATGAACAAATGCCTAAAACAAAAGCAACATTGTGCAGCTGTTGGAAATCTAAAATAAAAACAGAAAATGATGGATAACACTCAGACCTGAAACACTAACTCTGTTTCTCTCTCCACAGATGCTGAATATTTCCAGCATTTTCTGTTTATATTTTATGAACAAATGGTTTTTTATCGCAGTGTTTTCCATTTATTCGTGTAAATGTGCTGTAGCCCACAACACAAGCAATTGGACTATTACAGAAGCAGCAAGTGGAAGGTGTCCTATAACCCAATAATGCTTTTAAAGCACATCGCTGATAAATGATTTCTGCGTCACAATGATGCGTAACTCCAGTCGAGACCTGATCTTGACTGCCGATCAGAGTGGAGCTGGAGCATCTTTCCAATGCAGTGTAAGGTTTATAAAGCTTCTGGACACTTTATAAACTTACATGGAGTTTATTTGAAGCTATTAAGAACATGGACTCTTCTGCTTGCATTCTCAGTGCAATTAGGCACTTTACGAGGATAGTTGTTTAGTTTACATTGCACGATATAGAAACATAGAAAATAGGTGCAGGAGCAGGCCATTCAGCCCTTCTAGCCTGCACCGCCATTCAATGAGTTCATGGCTGAACATGAAACTTCAGTACCCACTTCCTGCTTTCTCGCCATACCCCTTGATCCCCCGAGTAGTAAGGACTTCATCTAACTCCCTTTTGAATATATTTAGTGAATTGGCCTCAACTACTTTCTGTGGTAGAGAATTCCACAGGTTCACCACTCTCTGGGTGAAGAAGTTTCTCCTCATCTCGGTCCTAAATGGCTTACCCCTTATCCTTAGACTGTGACCCCTGGTTCTGGACTTCCCCAACATTGGGAACATTCTTCCTGCATCTAACCTGTCTAAACCCGTCAGAATTTTAAACGTTTCTATGAGGTCCCCTCTCATTCTTCTGAACTCCAGTGAATACAAGCCCAGTTGATCCAGTCTTTCTTGATAGGTCAGTCCCACCATCCCGGGAATCAGTCTGGTGAATCTTCGCTGCACTCCCTCAATAGCAAGAATGTCCTTCCTCAAGTTAGGACACCAAAACTGTACACAATACTCCAGGTGTGGCCTCACCAAGGCCCTGTACAACTGTAGTAACACCTCCCTGCCCCTGTACTCAAATCCCCTCGCTATGAAGGCCAACATGCCATTTACTTTCTTAACCGCCTGCTGTACCTGCATGCCAACCTTCAATGACTGATGTACCATGACACCCAGGTCTCGTTGCACCTTCCCTTTTCCTAATCTGTCACCATTCAGATAATAGTCTGTCTCTCTGTTTTTACCACCAAAGTGGATAACCTCACATTTATCCACATTATACTTCATCTGCCATTCATTTGCCCACTCACCTAACCTATCCAAGTCACTCTGCAGCCTCATAGCATCCTCCTCGCAGCTCACACTGCCACCCAACTTAGTGTCATCTGCAAATTTGGAGATACTACATTTAATCCCCTCGTCTAAGTCATTAATGTACAATGTAAACAGCTGGGGCCCCAGCACAGAACCTTGCGGTACCCCACTAGTCACTGCCTGCCATTCTGAAAAGTACCCATTTACTCCTACTCTTTGCTTCCTGTCTGACAACCAGTTCTCAATCCACGTCAGCACACTTCCCCCAATCCCATGTGCTTTAACTTTGCACATTAATCTCTTGTGTGGGACCTTGTCGAAAGCCTTCTGAAAGTCCAAATATACCACATTAACTGGTTCTCCTTTGTCCACTTTACTGGAAACATCCTCAAAAAATTCCAGAAGATTTGCCAAGCATGATTTCCCTTTCACAAATCCACGCTGACTTGGACCTATCATGTCATCATTTTCCAAATGGACTGCTATGACATCCTTAATAATTGATTCCATCATTTTACCCACTACTGAGGTCAGGCTGACCGGTCTATAATTCCCTGTTTTCTCTCTCCCTCCTTTTTTAAAAAGTGGGGTTACATTGGCTACCCTCCACTCGATAGTAACTGATCCAGAGTCAATGGAATGTTGGAAAATGACTGTCAATGCATCCGCTATTTCCAAGGCCACCTCCTTAAGTACTCTGGGATGCATAGAAACATAGAAACATAGAAACAAAGAAACATAGAAAATAGGTGCAGGAGCAGGCCATTCAGCCCTTCTAGCCTGCACCGCCATTCAATGAGTTCATGGCTGAACATGAAACTTCAATACCCCCTTCCTGCTTTCTCGCCATAACCCTTGATCCCCCGAGTAGTAAGGACTTCATCTAACTCCCTTTTGAATATATTTAGTGAATTGGCCTCAGCTACTTTCTGTGGTAGAGAATTCCACAGGTTCACCACTCTCTGGGTGAAGATGTTTTTCCTCATCTCGGTCCTAAATGGCTTACCCCTTATCCCCAGACTGTGACCCCTGGTTCTGGATTTCCCCAACATTGGGAACATTCTTCCTGCATCTAACCTGTCTAAACCCGTCAGAATTTTAAACGTTTCCATGAGGTCCCCTCTCATTCTTCTGAACTCCAGTGAATACAAGCCCAGTTGATCCAGTCTTTCTTGATAGGTCAGTCCTACCATCCCGGGAATCAGTCTGGTGAATCTTCGCTGCACTCCCTCAATAGCAAGAATGTCCTTCCTCAAGTTAGGAGACCAAAACTGTACACAATACTCCAGGTGTGGCCTCACCAAGGCCCTGTACAACTGTAGCAACACCTCCCTGCCCCTGTACTCAAATCCCCTCGCTATGAAGGCCAACATGCCATTTGCTTTCTTAACCGCCTGCTGTACCTGCATGCCAACCTTCAATGACTGATGTACCATGACACCCAGGACTCGTTGCACCTTCCCTTTTCCTAATCTGCCACCATTCAGATAATAGTCTGTCTCTCTGTTTTTACCACCAAAGTGGATAACCTCACATTTATCCACATTATACTTCATCTGCCATGCATTTGCCCACTCACCTAACCTATCCAAGTCACTCTGCAGCCTAATAGCATCCTCCTCGCAGCTCACACTGCCACCCAACTTAGTGTGATCCGCAAATTTGGAGATACTGTATTTAATCCCCTCGTCTAAATCATTAATGTACAATGTAAACAGCTGGGGCCCCAGCACAGAACCTTGCGGCACCCCACTAGTCACTGCCTGCCATTCTGAAAAGTACCCGTTTACTCCGACTCTTTGCTTCCTGTCTGACAACCAGTTCTCAATCCACGTCAGCACACTAACCCCAATCCCATGTGCTTTAACTTTGCACATTAATCTCTTGTGTGGGACCTTGTCGAAAGCCTTCTGAAAGTCCAAATATACCACATCAACTGGTTCTCCTTTGTCCATTTTACTGGAAACATCCTCAAAAAATTCCAGAAGATTTGTCAAGCATGATTTCCCTTTCACAAATCCATGCTGACTTGGACCTATCATGTCACCATTTTCCAGATGCGCTGCTATGACATCCTTAATAATTGATTCCATCATTTTACCCACTACTGAGGTCAGGCTGACCGGTCTATAATTCCCTGTTTTCCCTCTCCCTCCTTTTTTAAAAAGTGGGGTTACATTGGCTACCCTCCACTCGATAGGAACTGATCCAGAGTCAATGGAATGTTGGAAAATGACTATCAATGGATCCGCTATTTCCAAGGCCACCTCCTTAAGTACTCTGGGATGCAGTCCATCAGGCCCTGGGGATTTATCGGCCTTCAATCCCATCAATTTCCCCAAAACAATTTCCCGACTAATAAGGATTTCCCTCAGTTCCCCCTCCTTACTAGACTATCTGACCCCATTTATATCCGGAAGGTTGTTTGTATCCTCCTTAGTGAATACTGAACCAAAGTACTTGTTCAATTGGTCTGCCATTTCTTTGTTCCCCGTTATGACTTCCCCTGATTCTGACTGCAGGGGACCTACGTTTGTCTTTACTAACCTTTTTCTCTTTACATACCTATAGAAACTTTTGCAATCCGCCTTAATGTTCCCTGCAAGCTTCTTCTCGTACTCCATTTTCCCTGCCCTAATCAAACCCTTTGTCCTCCTCTGCTGAGTTCTAAATTTCTCCCAGTCCCTGGGTTCGCTGCTATTTCTGGCCAATTTGTATGCCACTTCCTTGGCTTTAATACTATCCCTGATTTCCCTAGATAGCCACGGTTGAGCCACCTTCCCTTTTTTATTTTTACGCCAGACAGGAATGTACAATTGTTGTAATTCATCCATGCAGTCTCTAAATGTCTGCCATTGCCCATCCACAGTCAACCCCCTAAGTATCATTCGCCAATCTATCCTAGCCAATTCACGCCTCATATCTTCAAAGTTACCCTTCTTTAAGTTCTGGACCATGGTCTCTGAATTAACTGTTTCATTCTCCATCCTAATGCAGAATTCCACCATATTATGGTCACTCTTCCCCAAGGGGCCTCGCACAATGAGATTGCTAATTAATCCTCTCTCATTACACAACACCCAGTCTAAGATGGCCTCCCCCCTAGTTGGTTCCTCGACATATTGGTCTAGAAAACCATCCCTTATGCACTCCAGGAAACCCTCCTCCACCGTATTGCTTCCAGTTTGGCTAGCCCAATCTGTGTGCATATTAAAGTCACCCATTATAACTGCTACACCTTTATTGCATGCACCCCTAATTTCCTGTTTGATGCCCTCCCCAACATCCCTACTACTGTTTGGAGGTCTGTACACAACTCCTACTAAAGTTTTTTGCCCTTTGGTGTTCTGCAGCTCTACCCATATAGATTCCACATCATCCAAGCTAATGTCTTTCCTAACTATTGCCTTAATCTCCTCTTTAACCAGCAATGCTACCCCACCTCCTTTTCCTTTTATTCTATCCTTCCTGAATGTTGAATACCCCTGAATGTTGAGTTCCCAGCCCTGATCATCCTGGAGTCACATCTCCGTAATCCCAATCACATCATATTTGTTAACATCTATTTACACAGTTAATTCATCCACCTTATTGCGGATACTCCTTGCATTAAGACACAAAGCCTTTTTTTAGCACCCTTTGTCCTTTTAGAATTTTGCTGTACAGTGGCCCTTTTTGTTCTTTGCCTTGGGTTTCTCTGCCCTCCACTTTCCCTCATCTCCTTTCTGTCTTTTGCTTTTGCCTCCTTTTTGTTTCCCTCTGTCTCCCTGCATTGGTTCCCATCCCCCTGCCATATTAGTTTAAATCCTCCCCAACAGCACTAGCAAACACTCCCCCTAGGACATTGGTTCCGGTCCTGCCCAGGTGCAGACCGTCCGGTTTGTACTGGTCCCACCTCCCCCAGAACCGGTCCCAATACCCCAGGAATTTGAATCCCTCCCTGCTGCACCACTGCTCAAGCCACGTATTCATCTGCGCTATCCTGCGATTCATACTCTGACTATCACGTGGCACTGGTAGCAATCCCGAGATTACTACTTTTGAGGTCCTACTTTTTAATTTAGCTCCTAGCTCCTTAAATTCGTTTTGTAGGACCTCATCCCTTTTTTTTTACCTATGTCGTTGGTACCAATGTACACCACGACAACTGGCTGTTCTCCCTCCCATTTCAGAATGTCCTGCACCCGCTCCGGGACATCCTTGACCCTTGCACCAGGGAGGCAACATACCATCCTGCAGTCCATCAGGCCCTGGGGATTTATCGGCCTTCAATCCCATCAATTTCCCCAACACAATTTCCCGACTAATAAAGATTTCCCTCAGTTCCTCCTCCTTACTAGTCCCTCTGACCCCTTTTATATCCGGAAGGTTGTTGGTGTCCTCCTTAGTGAATACCGAACCAAAGTACTTGTTCAATTGGTCTGCCATTTCTTTGTTCCCCGTTATGACTTCCCCTGATTCTGACTGCAGGGGACCTACGTTTGTCTTTACTAACCTTTTTCTCTTTACATACCTATAGAAACTTTTGCAATCCGCCTTAATGTTCCCTATGAGCTGGATCTCTACATTTACACTGCTAAAATGGTCAATCAAAGCCAAATAGTAGAATTATAGAACTATGAAAAACTGGGTCTATGATTCTGCTGCTGGAACCCAGTTTTAGCAAAGTTAATATGGAGAGCTGGTGCAGGCCCGATGCTCTCTCATGATCTGAACGAGGGAAACACCAATGTAGAAGCACCTTAACTGCAACCTTAATATGACATTGAAGTCAAATGCATTTAAAAGTAACAGTAAATAAGTCAGAGATAGTAATGGAGAAATAATCCATCACCAATGAGCTTCTTAGTGAACACGTAGTATAAAATATTGAAGATGAATGTGTTTTCGGATGAATCGTTGACCTTGAAGACCAAAAGTTGTATAATTAATTAAGTGTCTATGACCTAGGCATACCTGCAATTCCCGGAGCTCCAAAAGTCATGAAATGCTCTGTGGGGGAGGGAAAAATAAACATTTTAAATATTTGTGCTTGCATAGTTGCCCCTTCTTTTTGCAAAATAGCCAGTAACATACTGAAGTAATATTGTCATGGAATTGATGTGCAATGTAGTTACAAGGACCCAGATAACCCATGGGCCTACGATTCCAGCAATTTTGCCCATGGGAAGCTTTCAGCATTGACCTCAACAAACTTTCCAGGGTCAGTGGGGAGGCTCCCTGTTTTGCACTCTAAAGTCAGGTGCCTGTACTTCTATGGGTGCCCAGTGTGGGATGAGGTGTCATGCCACTAACCCCCAGAAAAAAGTTTAAACACCTCCAGCAGCCCACTTGTCCATTAATAGACAGAAAATCATGAGCTATGCAGCCTCAATTTCTCGCTATGTTTTGCCTGTAAGCACCGCTCTTTGTTAGAAGTGTGCAATTGGCCCTTATGACAACAGCATTGGTGTGAAGCTTTGTATTAACACTATTCTTATAATGTAACTGCAACCCTTAGTGTTTGTTCAGAACATCCTGCTGACTTGTAAACTAGCTGGTAACTATTCGAGCCTGAGGCAGCAGAATCTTAAATTGTACTGGCTACTGATCCAAAGATTATCCACAGGTGTGCTGTAACTTTATTGCTTTTTAAATCTCATTTATAATGCCTTCAAGCACTGTGGGGTTTAGTTTCCTTCAGACCAACATAAACAGTCTTTGAAATTAAATCATGCCATACTGTCTGGATGTTTCCATTCTAAAACTATTACTTGGTTATTTCCCTTCCTTATTTAAGTTAGTTTTAGTCCAACTTTACAAATTCTAAATTTACTAAAATTACAATGGGATAAATGTTCATCTTCAACGCTCCCCAACTTCATGTACCAGACTAGGATTTATTATGGACAGAATAATGTGGGGTTGCACATCCAAATTTCCAATTTGCTCTTCTGCCATGTGAAGCTTTGGCTGGGAATGCGGAAGTAAATATTTAACTCCCCAATATGTGTTCAACAAGATAAACAGTTTATATATTATTGAAAGCGAATCTACGTAATTTTAAGAAAAAGCTGATGAGAGGAATCCAGTGCTAGTTCTCCAACCAGACAACAAATAGCATCCTCAGCATTTACTCAGAGTCACTAACACTGGTAATAGGGCACTTAGAAAATAATAATAATAGGATTGGGCAGTGTCAACATGGATTTTTGAAAGGGAAATCATGTTTGACAAATCTGTTAAAGTTTTTTGAGTTTGTAACTAGCAGAATAGATAAGGGATGTGGTGTATTTGGATTTTCAGAAGGCTTTTGATAACAGGTTATTGAACAAAATTAGGGCTCATGGGATTGGGGGGAATATACTAGAATGGATTGAGGATTGGTTAATGGACAGAAAACAGAGAGTCGAAATAAACGGTTCATTTTCAGATTGTCAGGCTGTAACTAGTGGGGTGTCACAAGGATCGGTGTTTGGGCTATTCACAATCTATATCAATGATTTGGATGAGGGGACCAACTGTAATATATCCAAGTTCGCTGATGATACAAAGCTAGGTGGGTAGTAAGTTGTGAGGAGGATACAAAGAGACTTCAAGGGGATATTGACAGCCTAACTGAGTGGGCAAGGACATGGCAAATGGATATATAGTGGAGAAATGTGAAGTTATCCACTTTGGTAGTAAAAATAGAAAAGCAGTGTATTTTTTAAATGGTGACAGATTGGGAAATGTTGGCGTTCAGAGGGACCTGGGTGCACGAATCACTGAAAGTTAACATACGGGTACAGCATGCAATTAAGAAAGCAAATGGTATGTTGGCCCTTATTACAAGAGGATTTCAGTATAAGAGCAAAGCCGTCTTACTGCAATTATACAGGGCCCTGGTGAGACCGCACCTGGAGTATTGTGTACAGTTTTGGTCTCCTTACATAAGGAAGAATATACGTGCCATTGAAGGAGTGCAACAAACGTTCTCCAGACTGATTTCTGGGATGGGGGGATTATCCTATGAGGAGAGATTGAGTAGACTAGGCCTATATTCTCGAGTTTAGAAGAATGAGAGGCGATCTCATTGAAACATACAAAATTCTTACAGGGATTGACAGGGTAGATACAGGGAAGATCATTCCTCTGGCTGAGGAGTCTAGAACCAGGGGCCACAGTTTCAGAATAATGGATCGGCCATTTAGGACTTAGATGAGGAGAAACTTCTTCACTCAGAGGGTGGTGAATCTTTGGAATTCTCTACCCCAGAGGGCTATGGATGCTCAGTCTTTGAGTATATTCAAGACAGAGATCAACAGATTTTTGGATATTAAGGGAATCAAGGGATATGGGGATATTACAGGAAAGTGGAGTTGAGGTGGAAGATCAGCCGTGATCCCATCGAATGGCCTACTCCTGCTCCTAATTCTTATGTTCTTAACACAAATTGAGTAAATTTCACTAGTTCTTAGCCCAGCCATTAGGGGAAGCACTTTAACACTCAGAAGTAGTTCACTTAGTGGACAGGAAAGATGAGTAATACTTACCCTGTCCAGTAAAGCTGACATCCTGTCCAAAAGCTAGAGCAGCACTGTACACAGCTCTGAAGTCTACAACTCAGGCCATTGTGCCTTCATAACATTGGGGATGAATATCAGCAAGGCCATGAGGGAGAGAAGATGAATAACTTGACCACCACTTGTCAGTATTTTAACCTGCCCTCTATGAAAAAGTGTTGAATTACAACACCTCATCCATCCCAACTATCAAGATAATTCTATGATCTTGTCTGAAGGAGGAAACATGAGGCACGGCAGTTGGATTCAAAGGAGAAATCTCTATATTTTTAATCAGGAAACATTAACAAAAGCAGAATTCAAATAGATGATAGAGTACATCTATTTAAAGATCATTTAGCATTCAACAACAAAAGACATTCAGCCTTCAAGTAAGCTCTTTCCACGGCCCTATCACAAACTCTATTCTACCTCATCCAGTTCATCTCCCAACATAAACACTCCTTCCATCTCAAAGGCAATGAAACAAACTTCCAAAATAGAGGGGTCATTTTACAAACTCCTGCTCCAGGTGTAGATCCTTCCCCATCGAGTGTACAAATCAAGAACTTGTGCTTGCACTCTGCACAATTTTCCACCCATTGATACTTTTGTTGTTGCAGGGAGTATGCACCTGAATATCTAATGTGCAATCCCAAGCATGGAGCTCCCCACTGGGGGCACGATTTTGTGAAATTATCCCATATTTATCTATACCAATGTTTCCACTGTTCAGCCTCAGTCTTCTGCAATCTAGGGGCAACATTAGACCATCTCTCCGCCCCAATCCTATTACAGAGATAGGACTGTGCACAAAATATATTCCATAATGCATATTTGAATCTCTTGTGAACTGATCCTATATTTATTGTGTTTTTAAGTATTTGCACCATCAGTAATTTTCCATGTCTCACTGTTTGTGTATTATTTCACTTGTAAATAAAAGAGACTATTAGTTTAAGCCTGAATATGTAACATTTACCACCTATTTGGAATAGACAGGAGAACTTGGGCACATTCTATGTGGTTTCTGATACAATATACCATAGCTAAGGAGAAATTACTTGTCCCATGGTCTGCTAAGCCAATCATGATATGCAAAAAAGGTGCAGAGTTTGGTTCATAGAATCAGTCTGTTTATGGAAACTGCCTTTTTGCCTTGAACATAATTTAAATCCCCAAACATTTCCAATCAAACTTCTTTTCTCCAATAAAAACTAATTCAGCTCTGCAAGTTTGTCTTCATAACATTAGCGTCAAAACTTTCAGCACTCTTCTCTGCTACATGAATGTGCTTTTGAAGAAAAGATGGCCAAAACTGTAAATAATATTCCAAAAATGGCCTCATCATAGATCTATACAAATAATTTATTTTAACTTAGATTAAATTCCCAGAGTTGTATCTGAGTATTTCAGCCCAGCTGCCACTAAAACTGACATTCATGACTTTGTTACCACCAGACTATTATTCAAATGCTTTCTCCTGATTGGCTTCCCATTTTCCACAAACTTAAGCTCATCCAAAACTCTGTTCCCCATAACCTATTGCACATCAAGTCCCCTTTTCTATTGACTCTGTGCTCACTGACCTACATTGGCTCATGGGCCCCCAATGCCTCAAAGTTAAAATTCTCATCCTCATGTTTAAGTCTTGTCTTGGCCTTAACCCTCCCTATCTCTAATATTCTCCAGCCTTACAAACCCTTTTCCCCAGTCTTGATTTCTGGCTGTGAAGTTTTCATTTTACAATTCCCAACCGCCTATCATAAAATTGGGCCCCATATTTGTATGCTATGGCTGACTGATTTGTATGTATTCTATATTTTATGATCTCAGAAGTAAACCAGGCCCTAGGTTAAAAGTCACAACATAAATGCAAGTTTTTTCTTTTTTTTCTTAATAGCTTCTAAACACTACAAATAAATCATCAGTCTTGTGTTTGTAACAAAGCAAATGCTGAACTATAGCAGAAATTATTGGAAAAATTAACTTCCTTCGCACTTAATGGTAACGATTAATAGATCTTGAGGAGTTTTAAGGCAAAGAAGGTAAATACCATCATTCGGATGGTAGCCATATCTCTTTACCACCTCTGTCTGTACTTATAGCATAAACTCGAGCAATGCTGCAAGCACATGCTGGGCTGCCAGAGGCACAAATGGAAGTGATGAACTTTGGTGGTGCTTGTTACCTCTGACCACAAATGCAATGGTGCTTTTATATTACAGGTACATACTTGCTGCCAGAGTCAGTCAGATATACAGTGAGTCATTGAATGATTTTGTGTCTGCAAGAGTGCAGGTGCCTGTGTACACGAGAGGAAGTGCATACGAGAGTAAGCCTGCATGTGAACGAGAATCTGCCTGTGTGAGAATGAGTCAATGTGAATAAATACGATTGAACTCTGGACCATTTTTCAGTGGGTGGGCAGCAGTGTGAGTTAGAAACTCTCCCCCATGCTCCAGACATGAGGATCAATGTACTTTAACTCCCGGGCCTCATTTAAATCCTGCCAGACAACTTCACATTTCTCCTGGGCAAGAAGTCGGTGGTAGGCAGCAGAAAATTGCATGGCCTTGATACAGTGGTGGAATCGGTTCATGCAGTCATCCTGTAAGGGTCTCGCAATCAGGGGGGAGCAGGCGAGTCCATGTCAAGGGAGGCCTCAGCTTTCATTGTGCAGCCCAATGAAGCAATCCTTTTCCTCCTGGCCACATGAGAAGTTTAAAAAAAAAATTTACACCAGGCAAGCATGGCTAAACTTGCTCCCACAATATAACTGGGGATATGATGGCCCAAAGACAGGTTTAAGGTAACCTACAGAGATCACAGTCTTTTGATGCATTTGCAAATTTAAATTATGAGACACAGACTGGGCTGTGTAGGTTGCAGGATCAGTCAAAAGATTACAATTAGAATTAAAGCAAAGAAAATTTTGTATATAGAGAATCACGTTCTATCCAGATAGTGAGTACATGTTTTTAAACTGTACTGCATATTACACATTGAGCAAGTTTTTCCACAGACTCATAGTCAACGGGCAGCAAATTTATCATCATGACAAATCAGGTGCAATGCAATGAATTATGGCATGTCTGTTGCAGCAAGCCAAGTTCCATGTGAAGCTTCTTTTGATGTGTTAGTAGATGAATTGTAATGTTAAAGACACCTCCATATAGTAAATGTTTTATGGTCTCAAATATGTTTGACAATTATTTGTAAATATAGGTTTATATTGTGTAAGGAAGATAGAAACATGAGTCGGCCATTCAGCCCCTCGACCCTGTTCCGCCATTCAATTAGATCATGGCTGATCTGTATCTCAACTCCATATACCCGCCTTGGTTCCATAACCCTTAATACCCTTGCCTAACAAAAATATACCAGTCTTAGTTTTGACATTTTCAATTGACCTAGCCTCAACAGCTTTTTGGGGGAGAATGTTCCAGATTTCCATTACCTTTCAAGTGAAGAAGTGCTTTCTAACATCACGCCTGAACGACCTAACTCTAATTTTAAGGTTATGTGCTCCCCACCCCCTCCACCCCCACGCTGCACCCGCCCACCCTTGTTCTGGACTCTCCCACCAGTGGAAGTAGTTTCTCTATATCTACCCTATCAAATGCTTTAATCATCTTAAACACCTCAATTAGATCACCCCTTAATTTTCTATACTCAAGGAATACAAGCCTAATATATGCAATCTGTCCTCATAATTTAACCCTTTTAGCCCCGGTATCACACTGATGAACCTGCACTGCACCACCTCCAAGGCCAATATATTCTTCCTGAGGTGCAGTGCCCAGAACTGAATGCAGTACTCCAGAAGGGGTCTCACTAGAGTTCTGTACAGCTGCAACATAACTTCCACCCCTTTGTATTCCAGCCAACTTGAGATAAAGGCCAACATTCTGTTAGCCTTTTTAGTTTTGTTTTGCACCTTCCACTGCTTTTAGTGATTTCTGTACTTGGATCACAAGATCTCTCTGCTCATCCACAGTTCCTAGCTCCTCACCATTTAGAAAATACTCTGATCCAAAGTTCCCTTTCAGCTGCGTGGCCGCGCAGTGCTCCAGGGGGTCCAGCGCAGCCGGTGAGCCGGTTTTTAAGTTGGAAAACCCCATTAAGGGGTTACCCTTGGCCACCCACTTTCTCAATTTATTGGTAAAAAATCTCCACTGTTGTCCTTGATATCCCTCACAAGCTTTTTCCATTATTCCCTTTTTACAGCACTTCCTTGGGAACGGAACTTGGCTCGAAAGATCAGAAAGTAGAATAATTTTGGATGGTGATAAGAAATAACAAGGGGCAGAAAACAGTGGTGGGAGTAGTTTATAGGCCCCCAAACAGCAGTTATACCATTAGACAGAGATTTAATCCACAAATAACAGGAGCTTGTAACAGAGGTAATAAAATAATCATGGAGGACTTTAATCTCCATATAGACTGGGCAAATCAGATTAGCAAAGGTAGTCTGGAGGATGAGTTCATGGAATGCATTCAAGACAGTTTCGTAGAACAATACGTCATGGAACAAACCAGGGAACAGGCAATTTTAGATATTGTATTGTGTAATGAGACAGGGTTAGTTAGTAATCTCATAGTAAAGGATCCTCTGGGGAAGAGTGATTATAATATAATAAAATTTCACATTGAATTGGAGAGTGAAATACGTCAGTCAGTCAGAAACTAGAGTCTTAAACTTAAATAAAGCCAATTACATAGGTATGAGGTGCGAGTTAGCTAAGCTAGATTGGGAAATTAGATTAAAAAGTCTGATGGTAGTTAAGCAGTGGCAAACATTTAAAGAAACATTGCAAAATTCTCAACGAGAATATATTCTATTGAGAAATAAAAACTCCATGGTAAAAGTGATCCATCCATGGCTAACAAAAGAAGTTAAGGAGAATATTAGATTAAAAGACAATGTTGCAAAGAATAGCAATAAGCCTGAGGACTGGGAGAGCTTTAGAAAACAGCAAAGGATGGCCAAAACATTGATAAAAAGGGAGAGAATAGAATATGAGCGTAAACTAGCAAGAAATATAAAAACAAACTCTAAGAGCTTCTGCAAGTATATAAAAAGGAAGAGCGTAGCAAAAGTAAACATCGGTCCCTTAGAGACTGAGACAGGTGAAATTATAATGGGAAATAAGGAAATGGCAGAGACTTTAAACAAATATTTTGTGTCTGCCTTCATGCAGATGACACAAAAAGCGTATCAAAAATAATGGGAAACTAAGGGGCTAATAAGAGTGAGGTACTTAAAGCAATTAATATCAGTACAAAAAAAGTACTTGAGTAACTACTGGGACTAAAAGCTGACAAATCCCCTGGACCTAATGACCTACATCCTAGGGTTCTAAACGAGGTGGCTACAGAGATAATGGATGCATTGGTTGTGATCTTTCAAAATTCCCTAGATTCTAAAATGGACCCAGCAGATTGGAAGGTAGCAAATGTAGCCCCGCTATTCAAGAAAGGGGGGCGGGGGGGAGAGAGAAAACAGGAAACTATAGGCCAGTTAGCTGGACATCAGTCATTGGAAAATGCTGGAATCCATTATTAAGGAAATGGTAACAGGGAACTTAGAAAATCATAATATGATTAGGCAGAGTCAACATGGTTTTATGAAAGGGAAATTGTGTTTAACAAATTTATTAGTTTTTTGAGGATGTAATTAGCAGGGTAGATAAAGAGGAAACCAATGGATATAGTATATTTGGATTTCCAAAAGGCATTCGATAAAGTACCACATAAAAGGTTGCTACACAAGACAAGAGCTCATGGGGTTGGGGGTAATATATTAGCATGGATAGAGGATTGGTTAATAAATAGAAAACAGAGAATAGGGATAAATGGGTAAACAGGTCAGTTTAGCTTTGGTGACTCTAGATAACCTCGGGCTGATCGCACGTCCTCGTGACGGCGACGACTCATTCGAATGTCTGCCCTATCAACTTCTGGTTGGCAGGCTGTAACTAGTGGGGTGCTACAAAGGTCATTGCTTGGGCCTCAGCTATCTATATTAATGACTTATATGAAGGGACCAAGTGCAATGTATCCAAGTTTGCTGATGATACAAAGCTAGATGGGAAAGTAAGTTGTGAGGAGGACACAAAGAGCCTGCAAAGGGATATAGGTTAGGTGAGTGGGCAATGAGGTGGCAGATGGACTATAATGTGGGAAAATGCGAGGATATTGACTTTGGTAGGAAGAATAGAAAAACAGATTAAATGTTGGTGTTAGAGAGATTTATGAAACACAGAAACGTAGCATGCAGGTGCAGCAAGCAATCAGGAAGGCAAATGGCATGTTGCCCTTTATTGCAAGGGAGTTAGAGTACAAATGTAAGGAAGTCTTACTACAATTGTACAGGGCTTTGGTGAGACCACACCTGGAATACAATGCACAGTTTTGGTCTCCTTATTTTGGAAAGGGCATATATGCTTTATTGGCGGTGCAACAAAGCTTCACTCAATTGATCCCGGGGATGAGAGGATTGTCCTATGAGGAGAAATTGAATAGATTGGGCCTATACTCTCTGGAGTTTAGAAGAATGAAAGGTGATCTGATTGAAACATGTTGGATTTTGAGGGGGATTGACAGGGTAGATGCTGAGAGGGTGTATCCCCTTGCTGGGGAGTCCAGAACTAGGGGGCATAGTCTCAGGATAAGGGGTCGGCCTTTTAAGACTGAGATGAGGAGGAATTTCTTCACACAGAGGATTGTGAATCTTTGGAAACGTATCCCCGAAAGGGCTGTGGATACTGAGTCGTTGAGTATATTTAAGGCTGAGATAGATAGATATTTGGACTCAAACACACGCAAGGGGAATCAAGGGATCTGGGGATCAGGCGGGAAAGTGGAGCTGAGGTCGAAGATTAGCCATGATCTTATTGAATGGCGGAGCAGGCTCGAGGGGCCTTATGGTCTACTCCTGCTCCTAATTCTTATGTTCTTTGTATCGCTTTGCTGTTCTTTGTAACTTTCCCAATCCGCAGGATCTCTACTGTTCTTTGCCTTCATAAAAGCTCTAAGCCTATCTTTTAGTTTTATACTATCTCTCACTTCCTTTGTTGATCAAGGTTGTTTAATTACACAAGTAGAGCCCTTGCCCATTAGGAGCATGTACAGGTCTTGTATTCTACCAATGGAATTTTATTTCCATTTGTACATTTATTTCTTGTTTGAATGAACATGAAAAATGACAGGTGCAGGAGTTTCCTCACAAGCTGTGTGCTTCCTGAGGTATTGCAGGAAACTTATTCTGCAAGCTTTTATATCATCTATAAAACTATTTCCATGCAGTGCAGAATTCCAACAGGTGGTGCTCTTGCAGTGAGTGAACACACAGTTCAGATGAAGAAAAGCCACAAGATTAGAAAGGAAGAACTTGCATTTAAATCGCACCTTTTGCATCCTCAATGGTCATGAAGCGCTTCACAGCCAATGAAGTACTTTTGAAATGTAGTCACTTTTGCACTGTAGAGAACCATAGCAGCCAATATGAGCTCAGCTAAGTCCCACAAACAGCAATGAAATAAATTACCTGATATTCTTGTTTTTAGTGGTATTGGTTGAGGGAGAAATATTAGCCAAGATACCCAGAGAACTGATTTTCTTCAAATAGTACCGTGCAATCTTTTACGTCCAACCGAGATGGCAAATGAAGCCTTGGTTTAACTTCTCATCTGAAAACCTTCAACAGTGCAGCACTCCTCCAATACTGCATTGAAGAGTCAACCTAGATTTTGTGCTTAAGTCTCTGGAGACGGGCTTGAGCCCAGGACCTCTTAACTGAGAGGTAATACTACCACTGAGCCAAAGTTGACACCATTGCAATATAAATATAGATAAGAAAGGCCTTTGGGCTCTTCTCGGTTCAATGAGCCAGAAAACCATGTAATTCCCTATCACTTTTATGGGTTTTCTTGCAATCTCATCATGGGAGAGCCTTATATAATCTATGTTACAAATGTTAAACATAGATCTCAATGAGTTAAATGCACAAGGTAACAAAGCTATCACATTTAAATTAGATTTCAGATGGGACATCTGAACCAGCATGCTGGAGACAATGAAAGATAATGTGAATGATTAGTGGAATGTCAAACTAAATGCTGTTGCCTCAACTCTGTTTAGTCAAACTCAGCAGAGATCAGTGTTAAGTCAGGCTGGTGAATTTTGCTCGGGGGTGGGGGAAGAGACTCTGCTTAACTAAAAGTTGACATTAGAGTCAGGCTTTAAAAAGAAAGAGAGAGCTGTGAAAGCTAGTGGTGGGCTGTGAGAAGAATGGAATGGAAAAGAGTTAGAAAATTAGCTTTAGGTCAAGTGGAAGTCCACAGCAGTGGGATAGCGTAGAGTGTCATCATTTTTACATTATTATAACAGAGTCTGAAATCACAAAACATGACCACCCCATCAAAACATTTAACCATTTTTGCCTTCACTGTCGGGAAAGTCCATTCCACATGTTCGGTTATGGATAGTTTATGTTGTACAGAACCACTTCAAATAGTGATGTGTGTGTACGTGTCAGCTCCCAGTACTAGTGGAATTTGTTCATTTATATTGTGAAATGGGTTTCAGAGCATCAGCAGAAACACAAACAGTTCTTGTTTAAAAGTGACGATCACTACTTTGTTTTTGGTTACCAGATGTTGTGGGAAATTCAGTAGCCACTGGTGCAGTTCCTTTGGTTAAGCCATTCTTGAAGTGACACTCTGCACCGTTCGTCACTGACTTTGTCTGATTTTTGTGTGACACTGAAGTCAGGACTGCTCCGAGTGACAGTTCTGTACTATAAAGGCACCATTACAATGCACAAAATGTAAAGAGTTCAACTATTCAGCTAACAGTTCATTTTGTTCAAAACTTTAAGAATAGCAGCATATCTTACAGTGAACTTGTAAGGCAATAAAGAAAGATCATCTTTCAAAATTACAATACTGTATCTATGCGCTGAGAGCATATTGCAATATATGGTTTTACTTACCAGATACTCCAGTGCCTCCATTCAGAGTTGGTGTAATTTGTTCTTTTGTTCCATGAGGACTATTAACATCTGATGTATCCATTGATCCTGGTGGACCTGCATAACCTACCTCCTTAAAGACACCATGGCGTGTTCCTGTGAGGGTTGGAAGTTTTGGTAGTTTGGGTGGGCCTGGAGGTCCTGCTTGGCCTCTTTCCACTAATTAAAAGAAACAGAATCTCCAGTCATTTCAGATGCACCATTGTGGTAAAATGATGACTTTCACTGCTACATTAGAAATATGTTTACTTCCCCGATGGGAAAATTCACTGCATAATGTGAAAATGAGCCATCCAGATTAGGAAGTTTCCAGGTTCAATCCCCTGGTCTGTTCCGAGTCAGCTTATCTCATCCAGTGCATGTGTATGGATGTTAGATGATAACAGGATTGGCTATGATGACCTTTACTATCAAATAGCCTGTTGACAAATCAGGAATGGACTAAGCTATGATGTCTCCCAGAGCCAAAGAGTTTGAGTTTCATAAGCGAAGCATTGCTATTCATGTGGGGTACCAGAGGGGAGCTAACACAAATGGATTGCACAACAGCATGAATCAGTACCATCAGGAGAACAAGAGACAATGAAAGGAAAATAACATTAAAAAATGGCTTTGGCTTCACAAAGAGGGACTTTATCAGAAACTGTAAAATTCACACATCTAGAATAGGATGTTTTAAATAAATCAGTGCCATACATTGAGAACTGCAGCTTAGTTCAGTAAGAATTACACTATTCAGCTCAATTGATTCGAACAGTTTAGTAATAAATCCCATTGAGGATAGTAATCCCACCAGAAGAAATTTGATAGTGGGAATTTCCTATGCATTGGCTAATTCCCAACAAAAATATCATATTTCACACAAATTCAGTACATCTTATCAGCAGGCTAGGAAGTGAAAGGAACATGCAACAGTTAAAACTAAGTGATTCACTACAATGACTAAAACACTCCAAAGTACTCCAGTTAACATTTGTTCCATGATTTTATCGAATGCCATGAATCTTGGATAATAAGTTGACATAACCTGCCTTTCAACAGAACCAAATGGCAGCATGTGCTAGTAATTGTGCTCAATTACATTTGTTGCTGTTGTCACTGCTGCCTCCAGAGGATCAGGTAAATATTACCCTGGGAGGTGATCATTGTATCCCTGCCTCAGTTACATTCAAGCACTGTTATTGAAGTTGTGGCTGCTGTTGATGCCACAACTCCAGCCCTATTTTATGGAACTGCGTATGAATTCCCAGAGTTCTTAGCTGTATTAGCAGGTGAAGCGTCTTATTAGCAGGGAAGATTTAGGTACCTGACCCTTTAGGATATACTCACACCTCGTATTACCAAATCACAAGCAGCACTAAAGAAGTACTGCATTAGAAGCTGCAGTGAATTAGACAGTTACATGATTGGAGAAGGAGACCATAATGGTGAGCCACCTGGGAAGTACAACTGTGAGAAAATGGTGAGGGAGGATTATGTTTGCTATTTCAAAAGGCTCAATACAACATCATACAAGATTCCAAGCGTGGGAAAATCATCGTCCAAACTATTCGATACAATGGGGGAGGGGGCAACCAAAAACAATTGGGAGTAATTTGAAGTGCCTAGCCTAGGGTCAAAAACTAATAAACATAGTTGTTGGATGAAGCTGGTCATAATCCAGCCTATTTCAACAACCACCACTGCATTACCAAATGTATTATTATCCCCCAGTGAGATTATTACTTCAATGAAGCCATATACTAATACTGCAGTTAAGTTTAGAAACCAGCTAGCTGTGCAAAGGTTCTAGAGCCAGAATCTACAGACCTTTTGTCCTTTTACCTCAATTTAACACAGATTTCCACATTGGCTTCTTCTTCAGATGCAGTATTCTTACTATGAATAGAAATTTCCTAATAAACAACCAAAAACTGGTGCGAGCTAATATTCTAAGTTAAGTATTGCCAGATGGACTTTCTAAACTCTAAAAAGAAAAGTTCAAGTATAAGTTGGGAATTAATTAAGAAAATGTTAAGACTATTTAGACAATTGGTTTTGTAATGATTAGTTGTTTACATCCCTGAATGCTATATTTAACCAAGTTCCATTATTTTACTTGTTACAATGAGAAATTCCTCAATCATTATACTGGCAGTCAGAAAGTGCATTACGCCCCAAATTATGATGAAATTCTACATCCCAAATCTATCTCAAATTCAACGACATTCAGCTCTAAGTTTCACAATGGAATCAATTCAATTTGTTCTGATAGTGTACAGTGTATGAACTAACATGATGTGTACATGAACATAATATACATTGTATACGTGGTCAATATCTGGCACACACATATATAGTGTACAGTGCAGGCGTACCCAAGGTGATCTACACATGCATGTACTGTACAGTATGCAGTATCTGTCTGTCATAAGCATACACGTAGTGTACAGTGTATACACAATGTGACATATACTTGTGTCTGATGTACATGTGCACATGATGTAACCTGATAAATGTATACATGCAAATTCTGATCTATGTACCTATCTAGTATGCACGAGTACAACATCTTTCACTGTGCCTGAATTGCTCCTTTTGTCCACACCCATATGCCATCTACTGAGAACCAGCAGAAAAAAACAGCCCAGCTCCACAGCCCAAGTACAGGTGAATTCAAGTACTAAACTCAGACAAATACAGAAACAAAACAGATAATGCTGTAAACATGCAAAAGGTCAGTCAGCATCTGTGGAAAGAAGAGAAAATTAACGTTTTGGGCATGGACCCCTCTTCAAAACTGAAAAATAAGAGGCAAACAGGCATATTATTATTTTCTCCCTTGCCTTTTTCTAATTGTATTCCAATATGGTTCTCTGCCTTTTACTTTTCAGAAGGGTTGAACTTGTCTGTTCTCTCCACAGAGCCTGACTACCTGTTGTGTGTTTTTCTGTTTATGGTTGAAATTTTCAGCCTCTGTAGTACTTTGGATTTTAAAAGGCAATATTGAAGCTGCTGATGTGACAATTTTGATATGAACCTTCCTCATGTGGAAATGTAAAAACTGGCCTAGAGATTCAAACATCATGAACCCAGTATTAATATCTTATCAGCTGTTGCAAATTAGAAGTGGCTTGTCATAACATATGTATGTCATACAACAGAGTTCTGTTCTTTGTGGTGTTTTCAGTTAACATTCCCTTTCTCTGCTGTGAGTGCCGTGTAGACAGCTGTGGTTCAGATCTTATTTAAAGAACAGCTGAACTAGACTTCTAGTAAGAAGTATAACTAGGCATTCTGAGATAATTGCGATCAGATGCTTGTCGGCAGCAACTTGCCCTGGGCTGATGATATCACAAGTAAGATACTGGCCGATTTCAAGAAACACAAAGTGCTGCTGTCAATATTGGGGTTGAATATTATCCCAATAATTGTAGCCTGAATCAGATTGCTTGAGGGACTATGAAAGGAGCTCTTACGTATTTGCTAATAAAATTGATACAATACTATTTGGATTTTCATGATTCATCCCTTTTCTTTTTCCCTCCCTCTGTGAGATGGGACACAAATCACTCCTTTAAAGTGTGTAATTGGGAGAAGCAGTGTGCTCATGGTGGATGAGATAATTATATTAATGGCTAAATGTAGCCTTTGCATTATGGGGTATTCCACCTCATAACCAAACAAGATCTGGAAAAAAACTTGCTCCATGTGATTCAAGAGGCAAGCACCCTTGAGATTCTAACCCACAACCATCTGGATGGGAAGCAGGCATTCTATTGTCTAGGCTATAAAATGGTCAAGATTTATTCATTCCAACAGATGTCTGGATGATGTAATGAATGAATTCCATGCACTGCAATTCCACTAAAGTATCTCACCAGTCCCAAAATTCCCACTTTGTTTAGTTTTACAACAGCACCTGCTATCAATTTCCTTCCAGATTTTTGCACTAATGCGTTGTTCAGACCTTATGAGTAGGTTTTGTCACAAGATAATTACATTGACACTCATTGCCCTGTAGTTCTAAGTTTATTTTAAAATAGTAAAAGAACTAGAGGTGACATGGGGGAAAACTTTTTTTATGGAATGAGTGGTTTTAATTGGAATGCACTGCCTGATAAGGTGGTGGATACAGATTCAAGAGTAGTCTTCAAAAGGATATTGGATAAATACTTGAAGGAGAAAAAATTGCAGGGCTATGGGGAAAGAGCGGGGGAGTGGGACCAACTTGATTGCTCTTTGAAAGAGCCAGCGCAGACTTGATGGGCCAAATGGCCTCCTTCTGTACTGTACTATTCTATGATTCTATGGTTACTGCCATATTTGGTACTTCAATGGGGGAGCTAACACCAAGAAAAAATATTGGGCTGTCAGGCGCCAGCATAATCTGCTGACCCAGTTTTCCAAAGAAACGACATCCTCACAGGCACTAACTGAGTTCAGGATGAAGCAGACAACAAAAATTTTCAGTAGGTGATCAATTTCACTTATTTGTGACAGTAAGCTACCCAACCACCAGAAGAATATTTTTCTTACTGACTTTTGTGTCAATTTGACTATATATTGTCACAACCATCCAAACCGTGTGTAACAAGCACACTGTGTGATAATTGTTGCGGAGTAGCCATGTTTCTCGACTACTCCAGGCACAAAAACATCAAGATACCAACAGCCACCAAGTACCATCATTTCAGTTTTTGAAAGTGAAAACCAAAGTAGCTTTCAAACAAATAAAAAACGACAAAGGGATAAGGAATTCCTGTTTAGCAAACAGATGGTCTGTTTTACACCTTCAATTGCAGTGCAATTTAATTGTTATGTATAATCAGTAATATAATGATGTTTTAGCAACTTCAAAGTAATCTCCTCCCAGATTTTTCCTCCAATTTCCTCCTCTTCTCTCCTGAAGGCAAAGACTCACCCTTGAGTATGGTTCCATAGATGCCAGCTTTCCTCCAGAAGCTAACAAGTGAGTGTCCTCAGAATAGTCCACGATGAGAGGCATCAAGGCTGACTACAATACTTTGCTCAGTTGACGTCCAAACTCACGCTGTTTCCAGCAAGTGTCGTTGGATAGTGATCAAAGACAAGAGATCTAATTAATATGCCCTCGTTCAGGACACTGGGGGCACTTGTAGTGCTCCCTGTCAAAGTGATTTCATTCAGCGCAGACCAACAACTGAGCCAGAGACCGTACAGATTTATATGTCTCAGGTCTCAGGATTGAGCCTGGTCAACAGGTGCTGGTAGGCTCTTCGGTTACTGAGGGTGTGAGGGTGTGAGGGTGTGCCGAGGGGCAACATGACAAAGTCCATTTCTGTCCTCCCTCAACATCCGCACATATGCAATTTCAGCAGGGGTTGCTGCATGAAAATTAAGAATAGGAACTCTGGCCAATTTTAGTAAGCCAAAACTTGCTCAACTGAATGATGATTGAGTGTCTGAATTCTTAAACAAGGAAATTACAAGGTTCCAAGAATGCCAAGCTACAGAACAGACCTAAAACTATAGAAACATAGGCAACGAGTAAATTGGGTGAAACATTTAGACTAGAAGACAATTAAGGAGGGGACTTAGAAAAAGTTCAAAAAAACTAAAACCCAAACAGAAAATGATGGATGTTACAGATCCCAAAGAGGATGTGGAATCATTAACAACAGGTTTTGAGAGGACTGAATGTGAAAAACAAACTTTAAAGCATAAGTAAGCTGTGCTTTCACTAAATATAGCAGCCTAGATTTTCCATTTAAGGAACGCTGGTTCTCAGGTATAACTTGAGCACAAAATTCTTCAGAAACCATAAGTGACCAATCTATATGTAAACCCATTGTATCACTATTCCTATAACATTTGTACTACTACACCAGTAAAGGCAAGAGGGTTTAGGGTGGGACCCAGGCGGAATCCATGGTTGTCAATGACAGGAAGTTGGGAGGGAGGATGCACAAGAGGCCAAGGAATGAGGACATGAGGGATTTAAAGACAAAATCAATAAATTTTAAGTTTGAGGATTTGGGGTTCCGGGAGCCAAAGTGGGCCAGCAAGGACGAGGTGATGGGGAAATGAGCCTTGGTGGGGGATAGGTTACAGGCAACAGAGATTTGGGCAAATTGGATGTATTGAGCATTGATTATGGGAGACGAACAAGGAGAGTGTGAGAGCAATCAAGTCTGGTGTTGAAGAAGACGTGTCTGAGGCTTTCAGTGGCAAATGGGCTGAGGTCGGGGTAGAGATGGGCATTGTTACAGAAGTAGAGTAAGTGATTTTTGAGATGGAAAGGATATAGGATCAGAAACCTATCTTGGAAGACTGCAGACCCTCTAATTCAGTCTAGGACAGTGGCAGGGAAGGGGCTGAAGCTGGAGATGGAACTGAGTTGTGGCAAAGACCAAAGATGATGGCTTTGATCTTTCCAATGCTTAGCTAGAAGAAGTTACTACTCACCCAAAACTGTATGTCAGACAAGCAGTCTGACAGTAGAGAGGCAGAGCTTGGTGTCATCAATATACATGTGAAACCAGACTCAAGATGCAGCAGGTCAATGAAGAGGAGGAGGGGCCTAAGGTGAATTCTAAGAAAACTCCAGATGGTGCGTGGGTGGGAAGTGAAGCCATTGTTAGAGATGCTTTGACTACAATTGGGTAGTTAAGACTGGAACCAAGCGAGGGGAATCCCACTGAGCTGGTCAGTGGAGGAGAGGCACTGGAAGAGGATGATGTGCTCGACTGTGTTGAAGACTGCAGAGAAGATGAGGTGGGATAATACACTGAAGTCACAGAGAATGTAATTTATAACTTTGAGTTGGTCGTTTGGTGCTGGGAAAGGGCAGCGGCCAGATAAAAGGGATTCAAATAGGTAGGCATGAAGGTGGGAGGTGTAAGGGATATAAATAGGTGGTCAGAACACAATGCTGAAGGTGGTGAACTAATCAGTATTAGGGGGGTCTGAGAAATTGCCTATGTATGTAACACTTGCTCTTGTAGGTATAGCATACTTATAATGCATTAAAACTCTATCCTTAACCTTAGTAACACATACAAGTCAGCAGTTACAATTTTGATTAGAAGTCCCTGAGGAAGAGATAAGAAAGCCAGTATTTTGAGAAACAGTTACTTTAGGTGACATGCATTTTGTGGCAGAGGGCAAATAATGGAACAACACAATGATGGGAAATGGATAGTTGCATATACCACTCAGAGCCAGTCTGATAAGAGTCGACAAATCAATGTAATTCCACTGATAGCAATTGACCTATTGATGATTTTGTAGGAGGGTAGCTCCTCTCAGAAGCCTGTATAAATTATATTCGAAACCTCATGTATTTTGAAGGTTCCACGACTGAACCTTCCCTTGCATTACTCAAAATAAAGCTGGTTAAACCTAAGATTTCATGTGTTTACTTCAGTGGTTGTTATGTGGAGGAGAAGGGTGAGGTGTCGATTATCTATATCAGGTAATCCACCCCGAGGAAGAGAAGCCTTCCTTTAACCCCAACAGAAGGGTGAGGTGTCGATTATCTATATCTGGTAATCCGCCCCGACGGAGAGAAGCCTTCCTTTTTACCCTACAGAGGCAACACGTTCAACTAACCCGAGCAGGGAATTCTTGGAGAGCCGCTCCACGCGCCCACTGGAACTCCCCCTCAACTTCCAGGATTTCCCACTGGAAGAGACAGGGGAAGTATAATATGTCAACCAACGCAATTGGTGAACACACTGTAATAGTATGCAAATGATGGAAATATGTATTTTCTGTCAACTGCTCCATAGCAACACTGGGCATAGGGGACTCCTGCTTGTAGAAATGGCCACAAAGCCTATGCAGTTGATTATAGACTGATCGATTGCACAGACTGTGCTAATCCTTTTCTACATCTTAAAAAAAACAGCTTTTGTTAGCAAAGAGTTCACCGGGCACACTAACTGTTCCAGGGCTCAGATGCCTACCACATACTAATCTCAGTCGCCTCTTGACGGGCTTCTAATGGTAGGCCAGGGAACCTGCCTAAAAAATGAACATGACCTGATCCTAGAAAATCATAGAGGGAGGATGTCAGGGGCATGTTCGTTTGGCGGTGGGACTCCCAGCTTGCCAAATGTACGCCAGAATTCTGCAATAACAGGAAAACAGGGCCAGCTTACTGACAGAAGTAACTAGAAATCGCTGAAAAGGATTGGACAAGAGCTTCCGGAAGACTGCAGCTTATTGAAAAATAAAAGTATATATTTTTTTAAAATAATTAAAGAATCAAATTATACAAACACAAAATACAACAAATCGGCATTAAAAATCAATTGCACCAATTTTAATTTGTGGTGGGAATCGGGCAGACGAGAACTGAGGCAGGCATCAAACTGCCCTGGCATCGGCAGCATAAGGCCCAGGAGATTTTAACTCCAAGGCCTCATCTGCATATGCCCTGCCATTCTCTCGCCCAATACCAGCGTGAAGCAGCAGCTATCCAGTGGGCAACGTCAGAAGGCTGGGCAGCATGGACCAAAGCAATAGTCCAGAGCACTCGGGTAAGTCGCGATCGAGGACGGGAAGAGGGATCCTGGGGCAGGGGAGGCCTAAACTTCCCTTGTGGGGTCCAAATATGCACTCCTACTCCTCATAGCCCCACAAAGGAAGTCTTTACCTTTTTGGGCCTCTTCTGACCTTGCCTCCTCTTCCTGTAGGTGAATCTGGCGGGAAAGCCACAACAACTTTCCCACTCAGGTCCACGGTTAAAATAGTAGTCAAATCCCGATGAGGACATCGGAACATGATTTGCATATCTGAAAGATGACCAGTTTCCTGCAGTTGCCCCTGTCACCTGCTCATAAGAGCAGGTTAAAATTGGCACTGAGGGATTGGTGGGGGATGTTGTAAGTCCTATAGGTGATTTTAACTGCCGGTTTCTGCCAAGCAGCAGGGTTATAATCACCCTTAATATTTGTGGCACAGGGACATACCCTAAGCTCCCCCTAGGAAATAAAGCTCAATTGTTTACATCCCCATTCAGAAATGACTAAATCTGCCACGGTCTGCAGTCCTGGACCTGGCTCATATATTTGGTAGTTTTCATTAACAAAATTAAGAGTTGACTAGGATGCATTTCTTCCTTTGATATTACTGCAAAATACTGATGGTGGGAGGGTGATGGTGAGTACTTTTATCATCATCATAGGCAGTCCCTCAGAATCGAGGAAGACTTGCTTCCACTTTTAACATGAGTTCTTAGGTGGCTGTAGGAATACTGAATGAAAAGTAGTGTCAGAACTAGGATTTCAGGAAACAGAAATGGTGGGAGTGTGAAATTGTGTACTTGAAATGAGAAAGACAGCCTGCACCACAATCATAGATTTTGTCCTTCCAAAGTTGGGCTGTGCCTGAAGAAAACATGCTGAGTTAATTAATACAGCATGAAATACTGGTGCTTACATGTCTGTCATTGGTGGTGATTATGGTGGGAACTGAGTTAAGAAGGAATTTCTTCTCTCAGAGGGTTGTAAATCTATGGAATTTTCTGCCCCAGAGAGTTGTGGAGGCTGGGTCATTGAATATATTTAAGGCGAAGATAGACAGATTTTTGAGCAATAAGGGAATAAAGGATTATGGAGAGCGGGCAGGGAAGTGGAGCTGGGTCCATGATCAGATCAGCCACGATCTTATTAAAGGGCGGAGCGGGCTCGAGAGGCCAGGTGGCCTACTCCTGCTCCTATTTCTTATGTTCTTATGAACAATTATGAATTAAGCATATCATACAATATTAAACTATATTGCCTTAAGTGCAATGTTTCCTATAGTGCATTATTATTAAAATGTGAGATGTACTGACCGACAGTACTGATAATAAATATTTTATTAATTAGGTACTTAGTAGATGAGCATGTCAATGAACATCTAATATAATTCAAAGCCTAACACATCTTTCACCATAGGACAAAATATTTTGAATTTTAAGTAACGTAGCAAGAAACAGAATATAGTCAAAGTCAATTAATCCTACCTGGAATAGGCTGAAGTGGAAGTAAACCTTCAGTGTTGCGAATTTTAGGAACCTGGTTTTGGAATCGGCGAACAGCACTCTTCAACGTAACAATGTCTTTTGAGTGTGATTTCACAGTTTTGTTTATCTGATGGGCACAGTTCCAAAGACTGCTGACATGTTTGTTCAGGCCATCTTTAATCCTCTGTAGGCTGCCAGAAATATTGTCCAGTTTACTGCATACATTCTCAATGTGAGCCACTCTCCTGTCAACATGGGAGACATCCTTTTGGATCCCCTGAGTACTGTGATTACATTTACTAATGTCTTTAGTAAGCTGACTTGTGAGTTGCTCCAATCGTTCCTTCATTTCAATTAATTGACTATTATTCTTCTGGAGCTGGGATTCTAGTTTTTTGTCTGTTTTTTGGAGTTTGTAAATCTTATCCAGGAGTTCCTGCTGCTTCCTCGTTAAAGTGGACTCGACCGTTAAGAGTGCTTTAATATTCTTGTTCAGACCTTCCCACTGTGCTCGTACAAAGTGCTCCACAGTGTTTATGGTGACTTTTAGTGAGACGATTTCTCTTTGTATCAATTCTAAGTCTTCATTTTCTTCCATCTTCTTGAAACCCTTATGAACTGTACCATTCAGAGATTTAAAGAGAATTAAGTTTTGTTCAGTTTTTAATAATAAGCCCTTGTAGTCATTTTTGCAGGTTTCAAAATCCATTTTGATGTCCTTCATCTCTTTTGTAACAGAAGTACAACCAGTCAGGCATAAATTTTCTAACTTCTGAAACCTATTCTCAAAATGGTCCGTCCCATTATTGATTTGATCATTACTGGAGTTCAGATCACTCTGAAGTAATGATTCCAGCTCGCTGGCTATTGCACCAGTAGAAGTTGTGTTGCTAATCAGTGCCAAATCATTGTTATGTTTAGTCTCTAACAATTGTAGCCTTCTCTTTAGCAGTTCCTTCATGCCATCAACTTCAGTTTCAATGAGTCCTTTCAGACTATACTCAATATAAAAGCAATGTTCTTCAGCATTTTTCTCTGTTACATTTATTCTAGATTCAATTTCTTCTAACCTCTCTCCAAAAATATCTTCCAGCTTAAGGGTAGTGAAACGTTCCATTTCATTATCCAATCTGGCATTCAATAGCCTGTTGGCATCTCCAATTCGAAAGACCCTTCGATCCATGTTGTTCAGTTGCTGTCTTAAAGTGCCTATAGGAGCACAGCAGTTGAACTGACCTGGTGATTCTTGTAGATGACTTCTGAGATCATTGATCTCCTTTTTCAGTTCAGCCTCTTTTTCATTGAGCAATTCTTCTACTTTCCCATAGTGTGATTCATTTTCTTCACATTGCTGTTTGAGAGACATTAACTTATACTCACAGGAATTTTTTAGATCTGCAAATTTCATGTCAATGCCCACCATCATCTCTTCCCTTAAAGTTTCAAATTTACGATCAATGTAAGATTGATAAAAGTCTCCACTGGAAAATGGAGAATAAGTAGAAATAGGTCCTTGAACTGCTTCCATAAGCTGCTTCAACTGTCCATCATGTCCAGTCACCATTCCATGAAGTTCATCCAGCATATCGCTCTTGCTCTTTAATGTGTCCTTAACTTCTGTGAGTTTAGACATCATTTCACCCACTCCCGATTGATGAAATGTGTCTTCATTCTCTTGGATGACTGGAACATGGAGAGTCTCAAAGCCAACAGCGCTGCCAGGCAGTCTCAGATTGCTCAATAATGTTACAAGCATTTTGCTGGTATCTTCCTGGATGCTATGCCTCAGATTGTCATTTAATCCTGTTACTGAGGCCTGCATTTTTTCCAAGACTTGGTTAAGGCGTTGTACCTCATATTCCAATTGTTGAATTTTCTCTCCTTGGGCATCAGTAGATGGCAGTTTACGAACTTGACTGTCTGTAGATTTGGGTACTGATTAAAACATGCAATAGTCAATATTATATCATCTGTAGAAAACATGTATATTTTATATGTACACAGCACATAAATTGTCATACAAAATAGCTGTGAATTTTAAATAGCTAAAAGCTTATCAGACTGTTGTACTTAGCACAAACCTTATTTAATCTTTAGTCTGCCAATTATAATTATAGAGGGATAATAGTTACAATGCAACTTGTTCAGACAATAGTACCGAACAGCCAATCTGCTATAACATTACTAAAATATCTTAATCTCCAAATAAAATCACCTCACACATTTAAACACAATTATATTTCAATACTGCAATGTTTGCTTACATTTGTCGACTGAGACCTTTTACTTATATTTCTGTAGTACTCTGGCATTCTATCATGGCAACACCCATTTATTGAGAAACGTTAAGAAAACAGAAGTGTTTAAATTTGATTCTTAAGCACTTGACTACCTACAATTCCCATGTATATTCTTGATCAATATTGTCAAGGTTCAAGTGGTTACTACTGTCCTTTTTTTCAGCAATCTAGTCTTTTTAGGCCCAAAAATATTAATAAAAGCGAAGAAATATTGTTAAAAATGTAATTCTGACATCCACTCACAAAACTTTCTTTTCCAATCAGCTTTTAACACAGATGTGCAAACATAAATTGGGCTAATGTATGACAAGCTGTATACAAGAAATGTCAGTCTCCTGTTCACAGGCTGTTCCAACAAACAGGATTACACATGTGGCCTGTAACATAGAAACATAGAAACATAGAAAATAGGTGCAGGAGTAGGCCATTCGGCCCTTCGAGCCTGCACCGCCATACAATGAGTTCATGGCTGAACATGCAACTTCAGTACCCCATTCCTGCTTTCTCGCTATACCCCTTGATCCCCCAAGTAGTAAGGACTATATCTAACTCCCTTTTGAATATATTTAGTGAATTGGCCTCAACAACTTTCTGTGGTAGATAATTCCACAGATTCACCATTCTCTGGGTGAAGACGTTTCTCCTCATCTCGGTCCTAAATGGCTTACCCCTTATCCTTAGACTGTGACCCCTGGTTCTGGACTTCCCCAACACTGGGAACATTCTTCCTGCATCTAACCTGTCTAACTGCATCAGAATTTTAAACATTTCTATGAGGTCCCCTCTCATTCGTCTGAACTCCCGTGAATACAAGCCAAGTTGATCCAGTCTTTCTTGATATGTCAGTCCCGCCATCCCGGGAATCAGTCTGGTGAACCTTTGCTGCACTCCCTCAAAAGCAAGAACATCCTTCCTCAGGTTAGGAGACCAAAACTGTACACAATACTCCAGGTGTGGCCTCACCAAGGCCCTGTACAACTGTAGTAACACCTCCCTGCACCTGTACTCAAATGCCCTCGCTATGAAGGCCAACATGCCATTTGCTTTCTTAACCGCCTGCTGCACCTGCATGTCAACCTTCAATTACTGATGTACCATGACACCCAGGTCTCGTTGCACCTCCCCTTTTCCTAATCTGTCACCATTCAGATAATAGTCTGTCTCTCTCTTTTTACCACCAAAGTGGATAACCTCACATTTATCCACATTATACTTCATCTGCCATGCATTTGCCCACTCACCCAACCTATCCAAGTCACTCTGCAGCCTCATAGCATCCTCCTCGCAGCTCACACAGCCACCCAACTCAGTGTCATCTGCAAATTTGGAGATACTACATTTAATTACCTCATCTAAATCATTAATGTACAATGTAAACAGCTGGGGCCCCAGCACAGAACCTTGCGGTACCCCACTAGTCACTGCCTGCCATTCTGAAAAGTACCTATTTACTCCGACTCTTTGCTTCCTGTCTGACAACCAGTTCTCAATCCACGTCAGCACATTACCCCCAATCCCATGTGCTTTAACTTTGCACGCTAATCTCTTGTGTGGGACCTTGTCGAAAACGTTCTGGAAGTCCAAATATACCACATCAACTGGTTCTCCCTTGTCCACTCTACTGGAAACAGCCTAAAAAAATTCCAGAAGATTTGTCAAGCATGATTTCCCTTTCACAAATCCATGCTGACTTGGACCTATCATGTCACCTCTTTCCAAATGCGCTGCTATGACATCCTTAATAATTGATTCCATCATTTTACCCACTACCGATGTCAGGTTGACCGGTCTATAATTCCCTGTTTTCTCTCTCCTTCCTTTTTTAAAAGTGGGGTTACATTGGCTACCCTCCACTCCATAGGAACTGATCCAGAATCTATGGAATGTTGGAAAATGACCGTCAATGCATCTGCTGTTTCCAAGGCCACCTCCTTAAGTACTCTGGGATGCAGACCATCAGGCCCTGGGGATTTATCGGCCTTCAATCCCATCAATTTCCCCAACACAATTTCCAGACTAATAAGGATTTCCCTCAGTTACTCCTTCTCACTAGACCCTCTGACCCCTTTTATATCCGGAAGGTTGTTTGTGTCCTCCTTAGTGAATACCGAACCAAAGTATTTGTTCAATTGGTCTGCCATTTCTTAGTTCCCAGTTATGACTTCCCCTGATTCTGACTGCAGGGGACCTACATTTGTCTTTACTAACCTTTTTCTCTTTACATATCTATAGAAGCTTTTGCAGTCCATTTTAATGTTCCCTGCAAGCTTGCTCTCGTACTCTATTTTCCCTGCCCTAATCAAACCCTTTGTCCTCCTTTGCTGAGTTCTAAATTTCTCCCAGTTCCCGGGTTCGCTGCTATTTCTGGCCAATTTGTATGCCACTTCCTTGGCTTTAATACTATCTCTGATTTCCCTTGATAGCCATGGTTGAGCCACCTTCCCTTTTTTATTTTTACGCCAGACATGGATGTACAATTGTTGTAGTTCATCCATGCAGTCTCTAAATGTCTGCCATTGCCCATCCACTGTCAACACCTTAAGTATCATTCGCCAATCTATCCTAGCCAATTCACGCCTCATACTTCCAAAGTTACCCTTCTTTAAGTTCTGGACCATGGTCTCTGAATTAACCGTTTCATTCTCCATCCTAATGTAGAATTCCACCATATTATGGTCATTCTTCCCCAAGGAGATTGTTAATTAATCATCTCTCATTACACAACACCCAGTCTAAGATGGCCTCCCCCGTAGTTGGTTCCTCAACATATTGGTCTAGAAAACTATCCCTTATGCACTGCAGGAAATCCTCCTCCACCGTATTGCTTCCAGTTTGGTTAGCCCAATCTATATGCATATTAAAGTCACCCATGATAACTGCTGCACCTTTATTGCATGTACCCCTAATTTCCTGTTTGATGCCCTCCCCAACATTACTACTACTGTTTGGAGGTCTGTACACAACTCCCACTAGCGTTTTCTGCCCCTTGGTATTCCACAGCTCCACCCATACCGATTCCACATCATCCAGGCTAATGTCTTTCCTTACAATTGCATTAATTTCCTCTTTCACCAGCAACGCCACCCCGCCTCCTTTTCCTTTCTGTCTATCCTTCCTAAATGTTGAATGCCCTTGGATGTTGAGTTCCCAACCTTGGTCACCCTGGCGCCATGCTCCGTGATGCCAACCACATCGTATTCGTTGACTGTTATCTGCACAGTTAATTCATCCACCTTATTCCGAATACTCCTCACATTGAGGCACAGAGCCTTCAGTCTTGCCTTTTTTTAACAAACTTAGACCCTTTAAAATGTTGCTGCAAAGTGGCCCTTTTTGTTTTTTGCCTTGGGTTTCTCTGTCCTCCACTTTTACTCATCTCCTTTCTGTCTTTTGCTTTTGTCTCCATTTTGTTTCCCTCTGTCTCCCTGCATTGGTTCCCATCCCCCTGCCATATTAGTTTAACTCCTCCCCAACAGCACTAGCAAGCACTCCTCCTAGGACATTGGTTCCGGTCCTGCCCAGGTGCAGATCGTCCGATTTGTACTGGTCCCACCTCCCCCAGAATCGGTTCCAATGCCCCAGGAATTTGAATCCCTCCCTGCTGCACCACTGCTTAAGCCACATATTCATCTAAGCTATCCTGCGATTCCTACTCTGACTAGCACGTGGCACTGGTAGCAATCCCGAGATTACTACTTTTGAGGTCCTACTTTTTAATTTAGCTCCTAGCTCCTTAAATTCATTTCGTCGGACCTCATCCCGTTATTTACCTATATCATTGGTACCAATGTGCACCATGACAACTGGCTGTTCACCCTCCCTTTTCAGAATGTCCTACACCCGCTCTGAGACATCCTTGACCCTCGCACCAGGGAGGCAACATACCATCCTGGAGTCTCGGTTGCGGCCACAGAAACGCCTGTCTATTCCCCTTACAATTGAATCCCCTATCACTTGCGCTCTCCCACTCTTTTTCATACCCTCCTGTGCAGCAGAGCCAGCCACGGTGCCATGAACTTGGCTGCTGCTGCTCCCCCCTGATGAGTCATCTCCCTCAACAGTACTCAAAGCGGTGTATCTGTTTTGCAGGGGGATGACCGCAGGTGATCCCTGCACTACCTTCCTTGCACTGCTCTTCCTGTTGGTCTTCCATTCCCGGCACCATGTATCACATTAATCCAGTTTGACCTGGCTTTTCATGTCCCTCAATTTCATGAAGCATTTGGACTGTGTAGAATATGTTCGAAGATTAATTAATATTAGTGGATCTCCCGTGGCTTTTCTCACGGAAAGTCGGAACAAAACCTCGGAATGGATTGTTGATGCTGCAGGTATAGGTATGGGGATCTGAAAATTCTGCAGCATTTGAAACTCCATCTAGTGATGGAAGTGTACAGCGGTACAGCTGCAGTTGTAATTGTGTGTCGGAACAGTGATGCCCAAATAAGGAGTGTGTGACATTTAATTGATTATAAATACAGCTTTGATGTTGAGTAGTTAATAGTGATGTTCTTATTTGTGTTTGTAACTTATTATTCCCATCTATAGGCCCAGTGCCACTCTATCCCCGGATATGTACTCATTAACCTAAGATGGCTCAAAGTGAATCATTTTTGATTGCTAATTTGGTTTGGTCTCAGTCCTACACAGAAAAAGTTCAGACTATCTGAGGAACAGCACACATACTTTGATGACTGATATTCCTCCTATTAAAAACCAATTCATTGTACAGCAGACAGAATCTCTGAGTCATTGAATGAGGACACCCAGGAAAGAGCCAGGGAAAGATTATTTCAGACCATTTACCACAAGGTATGCATTAACAGTCTAAAATTTTCTTTTGGGTCATTATATCCATCTTCCAGGATACCTCTTCTATCTAAATATTACCACTCTTCCAGCCATGGGTGCTGTATCCTGTTTCCAAACCACAACCATCACTGCTACCCTGTAATACTTGTTGAGCATACAAGGAAAGAAATGCTCTACTCATAAAGTGACTGTGCATTACTCAATGCTTGTAATTTCAAGCAATTTTATGTACAGACTGTGGTAAATAGTTGCTCTTTGAAATGAAGGAGTGACTCTCTTCTCTTTCTATTTGACGTCTCAAATTGGTGTTGGATTTATCCGAAGATATGCAACCTGTTAAAAGCAACTCTGTGGAGGACTGTGCTTCCACGGGCTTTGAATTGGTAGTTCCCTTTTAACAATGTGGGGTGTTACCTAGTCGAGAACACAAGAAAGGAAACCAATTATCAATGTTGTTGAAACACATGGGACATTAAATATAATGAAAATCAATTAAATTAAATCCAATAATGACAGCCAGAACCAATAACATTATACAAATTTTGAATATAGAAGGAGGCCATTTAGCACACCATGCCTGTGCCAGTGCTGGGTCCATATCAGAGCTGTCGAATCATACTTCCCTCTCTCTCCCCATAATCCCTGTAATTATTCTCCTAGTCTTTATCACCTTAAATATTGTGATGACTTAGTTTCAAATCCACTTGTGGTAATGTATTCCATATTCTAATAATCCTTTACATTAAAAAATATATTTTCCATCTTGTTGCTGATACAACCAGTGGAAAATCTCTTTCCTGATTTACCCTCTTAAAACAAATAGCATTGGAAGGAACAATACTCTCTGTTGGTATAAATGCTGAGTGTGCAGATGTAAACGTATTCATTAATTAAGCAAACTTCACCATATGCTAAATATAATAAAGGAGATTTTAAAAATTGGTAAATATTTATAAATGTGGCAATTGAATGAAGGATTTTAATTCAAAATGATCAAATGATCATTGTAACGAAATAAAGAATTATAAATATTTTAAATGAAGAACTAATTATAATCAACTCACTATAGGAATTAGCATTTAGTAAAACAAGGATTTCATAATTACTTTAAATCCTATAAATATTGGCAGTTACAAATTTTGAATCTGGATATTTTCTCAGGTTCAGTCATTGGTTTCTCCCGTAAGTGGATCCTGGTCTGTTACAATCAGGAGTTTATGATTATTACCCAATGTATAATCATACGATAGCATAACCTGGGCCATAACAATGAACCTCCCCACATTACAAATTGAACTGGATATCATAATCTTACACATGCCTCCACGTATGCTAATCCAATTTTCCGTAAAGTAAATTGATTAACACTCTAGTGAGACGAGGCCATACATAAATCATCAAGTTGTTTTATTTTACAGATAGCAAATGAAGGTAGAGTAACAGGTATAAAAAATCTCACTTTTCTTCATCTAATTCCAGAACCCCTCAGGATATAGAAAAAAAAACACGTCACACTATCTCAGGAATGGTGTTTTGCTAACTTTTTTTCTGATTAGACTTTTCTTTGAATCTGACCAGCTCTGAGCCTAAGCAGAAGAAACCGTTCTCTCACTAAGTCAGGTTCTGTTCCCAGACCTTGCTCAGCTGACCCTGGCCATGTGATTCTTCCTTAGTTCTCTACTTGACCTCAGACTTCCTTCGTGTCCGGGGATGAGCCAGTCAAACTGGCTACCACCCTCTCCGAGACAATCCCTGCTTAGCTCATAGACAGGACACTTACTTCAACATACGAACACATGCTGGAATCATCTGAATGTGTCTTATCTATTTGTCGCAATCTGATAAAGATAACAGTTTTGATGGCTGACCAATTCTATTCAAGAGAACCTATTGAGACAACTGATCCCCTGTTATAATATTTCCCACCTTTTACTCCATTTTTTTTTTTAAATTGCTGTCACTTTGCATACTAAAATCTTAGAATTTTGGATTCAATTTCCTAGCAAAATCAAGAATCCCTCCCAGGTAAAATAGACCAAAATCCTGAAACATGACAATGATAAGCTATTGATCCGAGACTTTCAGAGGGGACAAAGAGTACATTATAATGTTTGATAGTGAAGGCTATTTTATTGGTCTTAAAGTTACTTTTAAAATGGAGGAATAATTCTTTGGATCAGGACTGGAAAGAAAATAAATTTGCAACATCATGGAACTTCAGCAACAATCCAAATTATGCTCAAAAATAAAAATGGACAAACTTTGCAGCATTGTGGCTGTATTGTCATAGGCAATGTTAAAAAACCTGAAGGAAGGGCCCTGTCCATTGGGTTTGTGCAGACTGTAGGCTGAGCTTTATGCCAACTCATAATCACTACTCACACCCCCAGCCATAAAGTGTGTAGTATGGATATTAGGCAGAAATTATATATTTTGGTGGATTTTGGACCATCTAGATATAGCAACCCCATCTCATTCCTGTACCATGATACTGCTGAAGTTGGTGATTCAGTCAGTGACACTATGGTAAGTACATTATAGAATCACAGCATCTTACAGGACAGAAGGAGGCCATTCGTCCCGGCATGCATGTGCTCCTCTTTGAAAGGGCTGTCCAATTTAGTCCCACAATCCTGCTTTTTCTCCATAACCCCGCAAATTAGTCCTCTTCGAGTACATGTCTAATTGCCTTTTAAGAGTTCCAATGGAATCTTATTTCACCATCCTTTCAGGGAGTGTGTTACAGATCTTAATGAAACTGTGTGTGAAAAAAGTTCTCCTCATTTCTGTAATAGAGCTCCCCTAGTGGTCTACTGCTCCACCTAGTGGACTACTGTGGTAATGCAACTACTGATGTAAATAATAAAGGATTATGTTGGAGCCATCTTGTAGAGTGTGTTTGTTAGTGATGTCGTAAGAATATATCACAATTTTCTTTCTGGTTCTTTCTCCCTACCTGCTCTATCAAAATGTCTCATAATTTTGAATACCTTTATGAGGCATCCCTTTAACCTTCTCTGCTCTAAGGAGAACATTCCCAGCTTCTGCAGTCATTCCACATAACTGAAGTCCCTCATCCATGATCATCCTGGTAAATCTTCTCTATACCCTTGCCAAGGCCTTGACAGCCTTCCTAAAGTGTGGTGCCCAGAATCGTTCACAATACTCCAGCTGAGGCCTAACCAGTGACTTGTAAAGGTTTAACAGGACTTCCTTGTTTTTTGTATTCAATGCCCCTTAATTACAAAGCCAAATATCCCGTACGCTTTCTTAACTGCCCTGCAACCTTCAAAGATTTATGAATATGCACCCCCAGGTCCATCTGTTCTTGCAACCCCCTCAAATTACTACCATTTAGATTATACTGCCTCTCTATGTTGTTTCTCCCAAAATGCATCACTTCACACTTATCTGCATTAAATTGCATCTGCTATGTGTCTGCCCATTTCATCAGTCTGTCTATGTCCTCCTGAAGTTTGATACTATCCTGCTCACTATTTATTACTTTGCCAAGTTTTGTATCAACAATCTTCAAAATTATACTTTCTATACCCAAGCCCAGGTCCTTTATATATAACAAGAAAAGCAATAGTCTTAATACCGATGTCTGGGGGACCCCACTAAATACTTCTCTCCAGTCAGAAAAACATATTTACCACTACACTATGCCTACTATCCCTTTATGCCAATTATGTACCCACGTTACCACAGTCCCTTTAATACAATGTACTATTTTCCGAATAAGTCTATTATGTGGTACTTTATCAAATGCCACGGTGGACTAGGGGATTAATATCGAGTCCTAGTTCCAAGGTGCCGTGCATAATACTGCCCTTGACAAATGACTATTTAAAACATTATGTGAATCAAGCCACATAGAATTTTCAACGATTAAATAATGTTTAACAATCACTACACTATAAAACTCCACTTCACAAGAGTACATATGAAGTGAAGGGTAACTCTTCCATACTGCAATCATACCTGCAATCTCCTACAAGTATAACACCCTCACATCTCAAACTCATTTACTATACACATCCTTCAGATTACCATCATAAAATGATGGTCTTCAGTTCATAACATTAAAGATGCAAAAGCACTCTGTACTTTACAGAGTTGATTTGTTGTAAACATCAACTCTATGTGAAAGAAAATCAAATCAGTCAATAACTATTAGAGCATTGTGCATTCGTTAAAACAACACAAAATAGAGTTCAGTAAATAAAAGTTCTTGCAAAGGAAATCAAAACCCCAGAACCTTTTGGTCTTCAAATGTCATTTGTAAACTTAAAAATGACATTTAATAAACGATACATCAGACAGAATCCTGAATACATGATTTCACTTTGTTAAGCATTTGGGAGAAGAAGGCTGTCTTGTAGGCTGCCAGATATAAAAATATAAGTCAACTTTCATGTAAGAAAATTTTGCATTTCTAGAAAATGATCAATTTCAATATCAAGTTCTGCCTTGTATTATTCATTACTCTACACGTTAACAACTTTTGCCACAAAGCATAGAAAGTCTAGCCAGAGAAACAGCAGATCAAAAAAGCACATGCAGCCAAAAAACTGTCTTCAGTGCTGAAGATTAAAGGAAAGGTTGAAATGTGGAGGCTCCAGTAAAATATTGGCAGGTTATCAAAGCAGGTTATCAGAAACAAGTTAAACTCCATAACTCTGCATAGCATCCTCGGAGCAAACACTAATTGTTCTGGATTTCATGTTAGCTTTGTTCTTCTAAGAGGAATCTTTGCTGTAGATTATTGTTTTAAAAATGGACATCCTGTTTATTGGCCACAGTTACCATATCAAACAAGACCGATATATAAACTAAACAAGCTACTGACTACAGAATTAGACACATAACTGTAGGGCTGTTTATATAAAGTAGTTTATTCACATTTAAGTATTAACCTCTGTGGCCCTTTATGCAAATTAAACAACATTATCCAAGGGATGATTACAATAGATAAAGCGCATGCTAAGTCCAGATTACAGTAAAAACAGACTGCTTTACTACACAATAACGGTTTTGATACATTATGGTGATCTAGATAAGCGATGAGGAAGGATTTTAGAAAATGCAATTTTCAAATAATTTATCTATAATTTTGCAAAGATGTTCCTAATTTAGCATGATCTCATTTACTAATAGCATAAATTAATAATCAGGCACAAATCATAATCTTACTGAGATTCCTTTGTCTGTGGGCAGGAAATGGCGGAGGAGAAATTGCAGTCTGTCCTGACTGACCACCCTTGCAATCTTCACCCTTAAACCCAGGGCAACACTTCCATTCCAGCTGAGTCACCACCTTATATGCAACTTTATATGTAGGACGAAAATGTGTCCGATATCTAATTGGAAAAATGGATAAAGTAAATAGTTTATGAAATGTAAATATAAAAGAATCTTAAAAAAGCTTGTTAGCGCCCCCCCCTCTCCCCCCCACCCTTATCCTATTCTGTTCCAGTGAAAAGGCACCAATTTTTCAGGCCTTTCTTCAGAATGAGAATCTCTTATTCGTCATAATATTTTAGTGATCTTCATTGAATCCTTTCCATGGCTCGAATATATTTCCAGAATTGCATAAATAATCCAGTAGTGGCCAAGCCAATGTATTTTACAAATTTAGCATAATTTTATTCCCTTATATTCAATGGCTCATGTATAAACCCCTGAATCCTATCACTCCTACCTTTAAATTATCAGCAACCTTAGATCTCTTTGTCCCTTCACTCTGTTATGAATCGTACCATTTAGAGTATATTACCTTTTGCGGTTCTTTTTCAAAAATGTACTACTTCATGTTTCTATGCATTGAACTGTATCTGCCACCTATGTGCCCATTCAGCTAATGTCTACATGCTCCTACATTCTTCCTCACAATTCGCCATGCTTCCTAATTTGATATCAGCAAACTTTAATAACATTGTTTCTATGTCCAAATCATTAATACAATTGGAAAACATAAAAGGGTCCTTGTTAACTTACTATCTATGCATAAAGCATTAATCACATTCCATTAGGTTACATTATGACCTCCTAAAGAGCAAGTACGTGGGTTAAATTTAATTTAAAACAAGCATGTATTTCTATGATAAACACAATCTAATTATATCCCAAAAATGTATTTTTATTGTGAACTATTTGCAATATTTTATTTTAATGCTATGTATTTTATACAGATGTACAAGCAAATATTATACGTTTTCTTTTTTTTGTAATGATCCCAATAGAAACAGGATTAAGAAAGCACAGTTTAACTTTCAACCTGCTGAAAATTGGAAATGCAGCCTCAGGATAACACATTGAGGTAACCTCAAAATCTGAACATTAATTTCCGTATTAATTACCTTTTAGACTTTTACCATGTTTCATAGAAGAAAAAACACGCAGGATCAATGCATCAGAAAAGATCATGTCACTGAGCAAGCATGAAGGAATAGGAAAGACTTGACACAAAATGTAGCCTGTTCATTACATTCCCTTGTTTATTTTCGCAGCACTTTCAATCTCTTGACATATTTGCTTCAATTGTCTGTCTATTGTGATACTGTATAGGCTTTACACTCATAAACAAAATAATGCTATGATGCAAGTCGTGCATTGTGCACACCACTGAACCACTGGAAAATGTTAGTCTATACACTGAGGATGTGGGCTGTTTATCCTTCCTCCTACTCATTGCAGTATAAATGTTCCTTACATCTGCAAATCTCTAATCTCATTGATCTAAGAATTTGCTGCCGAGAGTCACAAGTTTCTAAAGCAATAAAGTAGGCAATCTTATGTCACAAATGGAACTTTTCAAAGGAGGATAGATAACTTAAATTTCAGCACTCGAGTGGTTAACCATGCCTAATCTGCAAATATTTAGATATATATATATATTTTTTAATTCTTACTCTGAAGCCGGCGTTTCTTGTAATTAACTAAAGGGTATGGGGCCACAGAATGATTAAAAGGTATGTTACTTTATTGCAATTCCTTCAGCTGCCCATTCCAACTGGCTTCTTATCACTTTTAATTACAGGGTTAAACCACAGAAATGCTCTGGAGAATTTGAAAGGATTTCCCTTGGAGAGCCTTTCTATCTGATCAAAACTATTCTGTTCAGGCAGCAATGTTTATCTCAACACAGACATGGAACTTTTTAATCCAAGGGATATCGAGCACAAGGCAATTATTTTAAAGGAGGATATGTCTTTAGTTTATTTTTTTTAATATTTCATTATGTGTGAAATGTTTTAATAATTCATAATCATACTGCGCCAGTGCCACTTCCTTGGAGACTAGCCAGAAATTAGAGATGTGATAATGAGGCTGACACATCTGTTATTGTTACCCTGGGAAATGGGTCAAGATGCAGGTAGGCAGAAACACACAGCTGCACTCAGCTCATCCTGTTCACATTTTAGATAGAGGCCCTGCTAAGATTTCACATATATTGTATATTTTTGTTCGTAATTGAATCATAATGTTAAAGATCTTACTGCCAAAACTAATAACTAAAGAACTTGCATCTATATAGCGCCTTTCATGACTTCAGGACCTCCCTCCCAAAGCACTTCATAGCCAATGAAGTACTTTTGAAGTGCAGTCACTGTTAAAATACAGGGAATTAAAAGGGGAATTAATTAAAAGGGGAAATCATTGCCATTTTTAATGGTACAACAGAGACTAGAAGAGTTCAGCAACACCAATGGTTAGGCCACTACTGGAATACTGCATGTAGTTCTGGTCACCGTATTATAGGAAGGACGTGATTGCACTGGAGAGGGTGCAGAGCAGATTTACGAGGATGCTGCCTGGAATGGAGAATCTTAGCTATGAGGGCAGATTGGATAGGCTGGGTTTGTTCTCCTTGGCTGAGAGATCTAATTGCCTCCTTCTGCACTGTAAATTTCTATGTTTCTATGTTTCTAATTTAAGCATAACCTCCTTGCTCTTATATTCTATGCCTCGGCCAATAAAGGCAAGCATTCCGTATGCCTTCTTAACCATCTTGTCCACCTGGCGTGCTACTTTCAGGGATCTGTGGACAAGCATTCCAAGGTCCCTTTGTTCATCTGCACTTCTAAGTGGCCTACCGTTTAATGTGTATACCTTTTCCTTATTAGCCCTCCCCAAGTGCATTACCTCATACTTCTCTGAATTAAATTCCACTTACCTCTTCAGTATCAATCACAGCCAATTTTAGTGTCATCTGCAAACTTCTTAATCATACCCTTTATATTCAAATCTAGATCATTAATGCATACCACAAAAAGCAAGGGACCCAGCACTGAGCCCTGCGGAACCCCACTAGAAACATCCTTCCAGTCACAAAAACATCCATCAACCATTACACTTTGCTTCCTACCTCTAAGCCAATTTTGGATCCAATTTGCCACTTTGCCCTGGATCCCATGTGCTTTTACTTTCGTGACCCGTCTGCCATGTGGGACCTTATCAAAAGCTTTGCTAAAGTCCATATATACTACATCGTATGCACTACACTCATCGACCCTCCTGGTTATCTTCTCGAAAAATTCAATCAAGTTAGTCAAACACGATCTTCCCCTAACATATCTGTGATGACTGTCCCTGATTAATCCTTACCTTTTTAAATGTAGATTTATCCTGTCCTTCACGATTTTTCCCAATAATTTTCCCACCACTGAGGTTAGGCTGACAGGCCTGTAAATACTTGGCCTATCCCTTTCTCCTTTCTTAAACAAAGGTACCACATTAACAGTTCTCCAGTCCTCCAGCACCATGCCCAAATCCAAAGAGGACTGGAAAGTAATGGTCAAGGCCTCTGCTATTTCCTCTTTTGCTTCGCTCAACAGCCAGGGGTGCATTTCATCCGGGCCTGGGGACTTATCCACTTTCAAAGCCACTAAACCCTTTAATACCTCCTCTCTCACTTTGTTTATTTCATCCAGAATTTCACACTCCTCCTCGATAGCAGTATTTGCATTGCCCCTTTCCTTTGTGAAAACAGATGCAAAGTATTCATTAAGAACCATACCAACATTTTCTGCCACCACACACAGATTACCCTCATGGTCTCTAATAGGTCCTACCCTTTCTTGAGTTATCCTCTTGCTCTTAATATATTTATAGAACATCTTTGGTTTTCCTTGATTTTACTTGCCAAGAATTTTTCATGCTTTCGCTTAGCATTCCTAATATCCTTTTTAATTATACCTCTGAATTTTCTATATTCCTCCAGAGATTCTACAGTATGTAGCCGTCGGTATATGACATAAGCTTCCCTTTTTTTAATCCTCCCCTGTAAGTTCCCAGACATCCTGGGGCTCTGGAATTGTTATTCCCACCCTTTTTCTTTAAGGGCACATGTTTGGCCTGAGCACTCCGGATCTCCTCCTTGAATACCTCCCACTGTTCCGACACAGATTTACCTTCAAGTAGCTGTTTCCAGTCCACTGTGGCCAAATCACTTCGCAACTTAGCAAACTTAGCTTTTCCCCAATTTAGGACTTTTAATCCTGGTCTATCCTTGTCTTTATCCATAACTACTTTGAATCTGACTCAATTATTGTCACTGACATGCAAGTGCTTTCCCACTGATACCCTTTCCACCTGCCCAGCTTCATTCCCCAAAACTAAATCCAGAATCGCCCCCTCATACTTGTTACATACTAAAAAGTTCTCTTGATGCATTTTAGGAATTCCACACACTCTATACCCTTCACACTATATTTGTCCCAATCAATATTAGGTTAGTTGAAATCCCCTACTATTACTGCCTCATGGTTTTTGGACTTCACAGAAATTTGCCTACATATTTGCTCTTCTATCTCACTCCCATTGTTTGGTGGTCTATAATACACACCCAGCAGTGTGATCGCCCCTTTTTTATTTTTCAGTTCGACCCATATGGCTCATTTGATGATCCCTCTAACAGTAGCAACTCTGTTGCTTGGAGCATAAACCAGGAAATAGTGGGGGCTTGTAAAAAGGGAACAGCAATAATCATGGGTGATTTTAACCTCCATATTGATTGGACAAATCAAATTGGTTAGGGTAGCCTTGAGGAGGAGTTCATAGAGTGCGTGAGGGACGGGTTCCTTGAGCAGTACGTAAGGGAACCAACCAAGGGGCTGACTAGTTTAGATCTGGTCCTGGGTAATGAGACAGGATTAATAAACAATCTCCTAATAAAGGATCCCCTCGGAATGAGTGATCATAGCATGATTGAATTTCAAATTCAGATGCAGGGTGAGAAAGTTGGATCTCTAACCAGCATAAATAAAGGAGATTATGAAGGTATGAGGACAGAGTTTGGTAAAGTGGACTGGGAAAATAGATAAAAGTGTAGAACAGTTGAAGAACAGTGATGTACATTTAATGAGATATTTCACAACTCTCAAGAAAAATATATTCCAGTGAGGAGGAAAGGGTGTAAGAGAAAAGATAGCCATCCGTGGCTAACTCAAGAAATAAAGGACGGTATCCAATTAAAAACAAGGGCATACAAAGTGGCCAAAACTAGTGGGAGGACAGAAGACTGGGAAGCTTTTAAAAGCCAGCAAAGAATGATTAGAAAAATGATTAAGAAAGGGAAGATAGACTATGAAAGTAAAACTAGCGCAAAATATAAAAACAGGTAGCAAGAGTTTCTATAGGTATATAAAAAGGAAAAGAGTGGCTAAAGTAAATGTTGGTCCCTTAGAGGACAAGACCAGGGAATTAGTAATGGGGAACATGGAGATGGCAGAAACGCTGAACAAATATTTTGTATCAGTCTTTGCGGTAGAGGACACTAACAATATTCCGACAGTGGATAGTCAAGGGGCTTTAGGAGGGGAGGAAATTAATACAATCACAATCACTAAGGAGGTGGTACTCAGTAAGATAATGGGACTAAAGGTGGCCTCACCAATACCTTATATAGCTGTAGCAAGACTTTCCTGCTTTTATACTCCATCCCCTTTCCAATAAAGGCCAAGATTCCATTGGCCTTCCTGATCACTTGCTGTACCTGAATACTATCCTTTTGTGTGTTATGCACAAGTACCTCCAGCATTTTGCAATCTTTCTCCATTTAAATAATAACTTGCTCTTTGATTTTTTTTCTGCCCAAGTGGATGACCTCACACTTTCCAACAATATACTCCATCTGCCAAATTTTTGCCCACTCACTTAGCCTGTTTAAGTCCTTTTGCAGATTTTTTGTGTCCTCCTCACACATTGAGTTTCCTCCCATCTTTGTATCGTAAGCAAACTTGGCTACATTACACTCAGTCCCTTCTTCCAAGTCGTTAATATAGATTGTAAATATTTGGGGTCCCAGCACTGATCCCTGTGGCACCCCACTAGTTACTGGTTGCCAACCAGAGAATGAACCATTTATCCCAACTCTCTGTTCTCTGTTAGTTAGCCAATCCTCTATCCATGCTAATAAATTACCCCCAACCCTGTGAACTTTTAGCTTTTGCAATAACCATTTATGTGGCACCTTGTCAAATGCCTTCTGGAAGTCCAAATACACCACATCCACTGGTTCCCCTTTATCCATCCTGTTTGTTACGTCCTCAAAGAATTCCAGCAAATTTGTCAAACATGACTTCTCCTTCATAAATCCATGCTGACTCTACCTGACCGAATTTTGCTTTTCCAAATGTCCTGCTACTGCTTCTTTAATAATGGACTCCAACATTTTCCCAACCACAGATGTTAGGCTAACTGGTCTATAGCTTCCTGCTTTTTGTCTGCCTCCTTTTTTAAATAGAGGCATTACCTTGCACCTCCATCCATTCCTCTCCCTCTATCTACATTAAGAACAACAATTTGCACTTATATCATCATAGGTCGTCCCTCGGAGTTCAGGATGACTTGCTTCCACACTAGAAATGAGTTCTCAGGTGACTGAAGAGTCCAATGCGGGACCTACAGTCTCTGTCACAGGTGGGGTAAACGGTGGTTGAAGGAACAGGTGGTGGGATGCCTGGGTTGCCATGCGCTCCTTCCACTGTCGGCGCTTGGCTTCCGTGTGCTCACAGCAAAGAGCCTCGAGGTGTTCAGCGCCTTCCCGATGCTTTTCCTCCACGTTGGGCGTTTTTGGGCCAGGGGTTCCCAGGTGTCAGTGGAGATGCTACATTTTTTCAAGGAGGCTTTGAGGATGTCCTTGAAGCATTTCCTCTGCCCACCTGGGACTCGCATGCCGTGTCAGAGCTCAGAGTAGAGCACTTGTTTTTGGACTCTTGTGTCAGGCATGTGGGCAATGTGGCCCATCCAGCGCAGCTGATCAAGTGTGGTCAGTGCTTTGATGCTGGGGATATTGGCCTGATCGAGGACACTGACGTTGGTGCGTCTATCCTGCCAATGGATTTGCAAGATCTTGCGGAGGCAGCGCTGGTGGTACTTCTCCAGTGTTTTGAGGTGCCTGTTATACATAGTCCATGTCTCTGAGCCATATAGGAGGGTGGGTATCATCACTGCTCTGTAGATCATGAGTTTGGTGCCGGGTTTGAGGTCCTGGTTTTCAAACACTCTCTTTCTCAGGCGACCGAAGACTGCACTGGCACACTGAAGGCGGTGTTGGACCTCGTTGTCAATGTCTGCCCTTGTTGACAGTAGGCTCCCAAGGTATGGAACATGGTCCACGTTGTCCAAGGCCTTGTCGTGGATTTTGATAACCGGGGGCAGTGCTGTATGGCGGGGACAGGTTGGTAGAGGACCTTTGTCTTACGGATGTTTAGTGTAAGGCTCATGCTCTCGTACGCCTCGGTGAAGGTGTTGACGATGGCTTGGAGTTCGGCCTCATAGTGTGCGTAGACGCAAACGTCGTCTGCGTACTGTAATTCAATGACAGAAGATGGGACAACCTTGGATCTGTGCTGGAGGCGGCGGAGGTTGAACACTTTCCCATTTGTCCTGTAATTTAGCTCTACTCCAGCGGGGAGTTTGCCGAGGGTGAGATGGAGCATTGCAGCAAGGAAGATCGAGAAGAGCGTTGGTGCGATGACGCAGCATTGCTTGACCTCAGTACGAACATGGAATGGGTCTGTGGTGGATCCGTTGGTCAGGATCACGGCTTGCATGTCATCGTGGAGCAGGTGGAGAATGGTGACAAATTTTTCAGGGCAGCCAAATCTGAGGAGGACGCTCCATAATCCATCACAGTTGACAGTGTCGAAGGCTTTTCTGAGGTCGAAGAAGGCCATGTACAAGGGTTAGTGCTGTTCTCTGCATTTGTCTTGAACCTGCCGTACGGTGGCGATCATGTTCATTGTGCCCCTTAGTGGGCAGAATCCGTATTGCGACTGTAGGAGGAGTTCTTCCACAGGAAGAAGGCGATTCAGGAAGATTCTTGCGATGACTTTACCGGTGGTCGACAGCAGGGAGATTCCTCTGTAGTTACCACAGTCAGACTTGTCACTTTTCCTGAAGACGGTCACAATTACAATGTCGCTGAGATCTCCTGGCATGATCTCTTCCTTCCAGATAAGGGCGATGAGGTCATGGATCTGTGCCAGTAGTGTTTCGCCGCCATGTTTTAGTGCTTCGGCGCGAATTCCATCTGCTCCTGATGAGTTGTTGTTCTTCAGTTGTCGGATGGCCTTATTAACCTTGTGCCATGCTGGGGTTGTGCTGAGATGGTGGTGGGTGGCATGCTGTGGGGTGGAATCGAGGACTCTCACATCAAAGACAGAGTCTCGGTTGAGGAGATCCTCGAAGTGCTCCTTCCAGCGGGCATTGACTGTCTCTCTGTCCTTGATGAGCATCTCTCCGTTCTTATCCAGTAGTGGGGTAGGGCCTTGGGTGCTTGGCCCATAGCTCGTCTTGATTGCGCTGAAGAATCCTCGCACATCATGGTCGTTGGCTAGCTGCTGGATTTCTTGAGCTTTCTCCATCCACGATTTGTTCTTTAGGCCACGGGTTTTCTGTTCGACCTCGGCTTTCAGACGCCTGTAGAGCTGCTTTCTTGCGCTTGAGTTGTGATGCTGCTTCAAGCCCAAGAATGCCTTGTGCTTGCGGCATATTAGCTCCTGGATCTCCTGGTCATTCTTGCCGAACCAGGCTTGGTGTTTCCTGGTCGAGTGACCGAGCATCTCTTCACAGGTGCTGATTATGGAAGCCTTGAGGAGCTCAGTGAGAACCTGGAGGCTGGAGGACAGTGGGAGATCAGAGGTTGGAGTACAGCGGGAGATCGGAGGTTGGAGGACAGCGGGAGAGCGGAGGTTGGAGGACAGTGAGAGATCGGAGGTTGGAGGACAGTGGGAGATCGGAGGTTGGAGGACAGCGGGAGAGCGGAGGTTGGAGGACAGTGAGAGATCGGAGGTTGGAGGACAGTGGGAGATCGGAGGTTGGAGAACAGCGGGAGATCGGAGGTTGGAGGACAGTGGGAGATCGGAAGTTGGAGGACAGCGGGAGATCGGAGGTTGGAGGACAGCGGGAGATCGGAGGTTGGAGGACAGTGGGAGAGCGGAGGTTGGAGGACAGTGGGAGATCGGAAGTTGGAGGACAGCGGGAGATCGGAGGTTGGAGGACAGTGGGAGATCGGAAGTTGGAGGACAGCGGGAGAGCGGAGGTTGGAGGACATTGGGAGATCAGAAGTTGGAGGACAGCGGGAGAGCGGAGGTTGGAGGACAGCGGGGGAGCGGAGGTTGGAGGACAGCGGGAGATCGGAGGACAGCGGGAGATCGGAGGACAGTGGGAGATCAGAGATCGGAGGACAGCGGGAGATCGGAGGACAGCGGGAGAGCGGAGATTGGAGGACAGTGGGAGATTGGAGGACAGTTGGAGATCGGAGGTTGGAGGACAGTGGGAGATCGGAGGTTGGAGGACAGCAGGAGAGCAGAGGTTGGAGGACAGTGAGAGATCGGAGGTTGGAGGACAGTGGGAGATCGGAGGTTGGAGGACAGTGGGAGATCGGAAGTTGGAGGACAGCGGGAGAGCGGAGGTTGGAGGATAGCGGGAGAGCGGAGGTTGGAGGACAGCGGGAGATCAGAGGTTGGAGGACAGCGGGGGAGCGGAGGTTGGAGGACAGCGGGAGATCGGAGGACAGTGGGAGATCGGAGGACAGCGGGAGATCGGAGATCGGAGGACAGCGGGAGATCGGAGGACAGCGGGAGAGCGGAGATTGGAGGACAGCGGGAGATTGGAGGACAGTTGGAGATCGGAGGACAGCGGGAGATCGGAGGACAGTGGGAGAACAGTGGGAGATCGGAGGACAGTGGGAGATCGGAGGTTGGAGGACAGTGGGAGATTGGAGGACAGCGGGAGAGCGGAGTTTGGAGGACAGCGGGAGATCGGAGGACAGTTGGAGATCGGAGGACAGCGCGAGATCGGAGGACAGTTGGAGATCGGAGGTCAGTTGGAGATCGGAGGACAGTTGGAGATTGAAGGACAGTGGGAGATCGGAGGTTGGAGGACAGTGGGAGATCGGAGGACAGTTGGAGATTGGAGGACAGTGGGAGATTGGAGGACAGCAGGAGAGCGGAGTTTGGAGGACAGCGGAAGATCGGAGGACAGTGGGAGATCGGAGATCGGAGGACAGCGGGAGATTGGAGGACAGCGGGAGATCGGAGATTGGAGGACAGCGGGAGATCGGAGATTGGAGGACAGTTGGAGATCGGAGGACAGCGGGAGATCGGAGATTGGAGGACAGCGGGAGATCGGAGGACAGTTGGATATTGGAGGACAGTGGGAGATCGGAGATTGGAGGACAGTGGGAGATCGGAGGACAGTTGGATATTGGAGGACAGTGGGAGATCGGAGATTGGAGGACAGCGGGAGATTGGAGGACAGTTGGATATTGGAGGACAGTGGGAGATCGGAGATTGGAGGACAGTGGGAGATCGGAGGACAGTTGGATATTGGAGGACAGTGGGAGATCGGAGATTGGAGGACAGTGGGAGATCGGAGGACAGTTGGAGATTGGAGGACAGTGGGAGATCGGAGGTTGGAGGACAGCGGGAGATCGGAGGACAGTTGGAGATCGGAGGACAGCGGGAGATTGGAGGACAGTTGGAGATTGGAGGACAGTGGGAGATCGGAGGTTGGAGGACAGTGGGAGATTGGAAGACAGCGGGAGAGCGGAGTTTGGAGGACAGCGGGAGATCGGAGGACAGCGGGAGATCGGAGGGCAGTTGGAGATCGGAGGACAGCGGGTGATCGGAGGACAGCGGGAGATCGGAGATCGGAGGACAGCGGGAGATCGGAGATCGGAGGACAGCGGGAGATCGGAGGACAGTGGGAGATCTGAGATCGGAGGACAGCGGGAGATCGGAGATCGGAGGACAGCGGGAGATCGGAGGACAGCGGGAGATCTGAGATCGGAGGACAGCGGGAGATCGGAGGACAGTGGGAGATCGGTGGACAGCGGGAGAGCGGAGGTTGGAGGACAGTGGGAGATTGGAGGACAGTTGGAGATTGGAGGACAGTGGGAGATCGGAGGTTGGAGGACAGTGGGAGATCGGAGGACAGTTGGAGATCGGAGGACAGCGGGAGATCGGAGATCGGAGGACAGCGGGAGATTGGAGGACAGCGGGAGATCGGAGATTGGAGGACAGTTGGAGATCGGAGGACAGCGGGAGATCGGAGATTGGAGGACAGCGGGAGATCGGAGGACAGTTGGATATTGGAGGACAGTGGGAGATCGGAGATTGGAGGACAGCGGGAGATCGGAGGACAGTTGGATATTGGAGGACAGTGGGAGATCGGAGATTGGAGGACAGCGGGAGATCGGAGGACAGTTGGATATTGGAGGACAGTGGGAGATCGGAGATTGGAGGACAGTGGGAGATCGGAGGACAGTTGGATATTGGAGGACAGTGGGAGATCGGAGATTGGAGGACAGTGGGAGATCGGAGGACAGTTGGAGATTGGAGGACAGTGGGAGATCGGAGGTTGGAGGACAGCGGGAGAGCGGAGTTTGGAGGACAGCGGGAGATCGGAGGACAGCGGGAGATCGGAGGACAGCGGGAGATCGGAGGGCAGTTGGAGATCGGAGGACAGCAGGTGATCGGAGGACAGCGGGAGATCGGAGATCGGAGGACAGCGGGAGATCGGAGATCGGAGGACAGCGGGAGATCGGAGGACAGTGGGAGATCTGAGATCGGAGGACAGCGGGAGATTGGAGGACAGTTGGAGATCGGAGGACAGCGGGAGATCGGAGGACAGTGGGAGAACAGTGGGAGATCGGAGGACAGTGGGAGATCGGAGGTTGGAGGACAGTGGGAGATTGGAGGACAGCGGGAGAGCGGAGTTTGGAGGACAGCGGGAGATCGGAGGACAGTTGGAGATCGGAGGACAGCGGGAGATCGGAGGACAGTGGGAGAACAGTGGGAGATCGGAGGACAGTGGGAGATCGGAGGACAGCGGGAGATCGGAGATCGGAGGACAGCGGGAGATCGGAGATCGGAGGACAGCGGGAGATTGGAGGACAGTTGGAGATCGGAGGACAGCGGGAGATCGGAGGACAGTGGGAGATCGGAGGACAGTGGGAGATCGGAGGTTGGAGGACAGTGGGAGATTGGAGGACAGCGGGAGAGCGGAGTTTGGAGGACAGCGGGAGATCGGAGGACAGTTGGAGATCGGAGGACAGCGCGAGATCGGAGGACAGTTGGAGATCGGAGGTCAGTTGGAGATCGGAGGACAGTTGGAGATTGGAGGACAGTGGGAGATCGGAGGTTGGAGGACAGTGGGAGATCGGAGGACAGTTGGAGATTGGAGGACAGTGGGAGATTGGAGGACAGCGGGAGAGCGGAGTTTGGAGGACAGCGGAAGATCGGAGGACAGTGGGAGATCGGAGATCGGAGGACAGCGGGAGATTGGAGGACAGCGGGAGATCGGAGATTGGAGGACAGCGGGAGATCGGAGATTGGAGGACAGTTGGAGATCGGAGGACAGCGGGAGATCGGAGATTGGAGGACAGCGGGAGATCGGAGGACAGTTGGATATTGGAGGACAGTGGGAGATCGGAGATTGGAGGACAGTGGGAGATCGGAGGACAGTTGGATATTGGAGGACAGTGGGAGATCGGAGATTGGAGGACAGCGGGAGATTGGAGGACAGTTGGATATTGGAGGACAGTGGGAGATCGGAGATTGGAGGACAGTGGGAGATCGGAGGACAGTTGGATATTGGAGGACAGTGGGAGATCGGAGATTGGAGGACAGTGGGAGATCGGAGGACAGTTGGAGATTGGAGGACAGTGGGAGATCGGAGGTTGGAGGACAGCGGGAGATTGGAGGACAGTTGGAGATCGGAGGACAGCGGGAGATTGGAGGACAGTTGGAGATTGGAGGACAGTGGGAGATCGGAGGTTGGAGGACAGTGGGAGATTGGAAGACAGCGGGAGAGCGGAGTTTGGAGGACAGCGGGAGATCGGAGGACAGCGGGAGATCGGAGGGCAGTTGGAGATCGGAGGACAGCGGGTGATCGGAGGACAGCGGGAGATCGGAGATCGGAGGACAGCGGGAGATCGGAGATCGGAGGACAGCGGGAGATCGGAGGACAGTGGGAGATCTGAGATCGGAGGACAGCGGGAGATCGGAGATCGGAGGACAGCGGGAGATCGGAGGACAGCGGGAGATCTGAGATCGGAGGACAGCGGGAGATCGGAGGACAGTGGGAGATCGGTGGACAGCGGGAGAGCGGAGGTTGGAGGACAGTGGGAGATTGGAGGACAGTTGGAGATTGGAGGACAGTGGGAGATCGGAGGTTGGAGGACAGTGGGAGATCGGAGGACAGTTGGAGATCGGAGGACAGCGGGAGATCGGAGATCGGAGGACAGCGGGAGATTGGAGGACAGCGGGAGATCGGAGATTGGAGGACAGTTGGAGATCGGAGGACAGCGGGAGATCGGAGATTGGAGGACAGCGGGAGATCGGAGGACAGTTGGATATTGGAGGACAGTGGGAGATCGGAGATTGGAGGACAGCGGGAGATCGGAGGACAGTTGGATATTGGAGGACAGTGGGAGATCGGAGATTGGAGGACAGCGGGAGATCGGAGGACAGTTGGATATTGGAGGACAGTGGGAGATCGGAGATTGGAGGACAGTGGGAGATCGGAGGACAGTTGGATATTGGAGGACAGTGGGAGATCGGAGATTGGAGGACAGTGGGAGATCGGAGGACAGTTGGAGATTGGAGGACAGTGGGAGATCGGAGGTTGGAGGACAGCGGGAGAGCGGAGTTTGGAGGACAGCGGGAGATCGGAGGACAGCGGGAGATCGGAGGACAGCGGGAGATCGGAGGGCAGTTGGAGATCGGAGGACAGCGGGTGATCGGAGGACAGCGGGAGATCGGAGATCGGAGGACAGCGGGAGATCGGAGATCGGAGGACAGCGGGAGATCGGAGGACAGTGGGAGATCTGAGATCGGAGGACAGCGGGAGATCAGAGATCGGAGGACAGCGGGAGATCGGAGGACAGCGGGAGATCTGAGATCGGAGGACAGCGGGAGATCGGAGGACAGTGGGAGATCGGTGGACAGCGGGAGAGCGGAGGTTGGAGGACAGTGGGAGATTGGAGGACAGCGTGTATTTATATAGCGCCTTTAATGTAGTGGAATGTCCCAAGGCGCTTCACAGGAGTATTATCAGATAAGAAATTTGATACCGAGCCACGTAAGTAGAAATTAGCGCAGGTGACGAGGTAGGTTTTAAGGAGCATTTTGATGGAGGAACGAGAGGTAGAAAGGAGGAGAGGTTCAGGCAGGGAGCTTAGGCCTAGGCAACAGAAGGCATGGTCACCAATGGTTGAGCGATTATAATCACGGATGCTCAAGAGGGCAGAATTAGAGGAGTTCAGACATCTCGGGGTTTGTAGGGCTGGAGGACATTACAGAGATAGGGAGGATCGAGGCCATGAAGGGATTTGAAAATAAGGATGAGAATTTTGAAATCGAGGCGTTGCTTAACCGGAAGCCAATATAGGGAGAAAGAGAGAGAGAGAGACTGGAGGGAGAGAGAGACTGGGGGGAGATAGAGAGACTGGAGGGAGAGAGCACAGGGATGATGGGTGAGTGGGACTTGGTGCGAGTTAGGACATGGGCAACCGAGTTTGTATCACCTCTAGTTTATGTAGGGTAGAATGTGGGAGGCCAGCCAGGAGTGCATTGGAATAGTCAAATCTAGAGGTAACAAAGGCATGGATGAGTACTTCAGCAGCAGATGAGCTGAGGCAAGGGCAGAGACGGGCGATGTTAGAGGTGGAAATAGTGTTCTTAGTTATGCTGGGGATTTGTGGTTGAAAGTTCATTTCAGGGTCAAATATGACACCAATGTTGCAAACAGTCTGATTCAGCCTCAGTCAGAAGTTGGGGAGAGGGATGGAGTCAGTGGCTAGGGAGCTTTGGCTGGAATCTTACCAGCCTTGCAAGTGCGGATTTGGAGGCGGGGACCGAAAACAATGGCTTCAGTCTTCCCAATATTCAATTTGAGAAAATTTCTGCTCATCCAGAACTGGATGTCGGGCAAGCATTCTAATAATTTAGAGAATGTGGCGGGGTCGAGGGAAGTGGTAGTGGTAGTTATCAGCATACATGTGGAAACTGACTCTGTTTTTTTGAATGATATCACCAACAGGCAACATGTAGATGAGAAATAGGATGGGGCCAAGGATAGATCCTTGGAGGACACCAGATAAAACGATGTGGGGATGGGAAGAGAAACCATTGCAGGTGATTCTCTGGCTACAATTAGATAGGTAAGTATGGACTTATCCCCATCTCACAAGCCACAATCACACACTTATCCTCATCCTTGTCCTTGTCCAATCATACCAACTAACAACGCACAAGTGTAGGCACTTGGTGCTGTCAATCACGGTCATTTTGACAGCACGCTCGCTTTCAAACCCACACTTGCAGGGCTTGTAAGATTCCAGCCAAAGTATTTCTTTAATTTTTCTGCCATTTTCTTATTCCCCATTATAATTTTTCCTGTCTCAGCTGTGAGGGACCCACATTTACTTTTCCTTTTTACATACCTACAGAAATTTTTACCGTCTGTTTTTATGTCTCTCACTAGTTTACTGTCATTCTATTTTCCCTTTCTTTATCAATTTCTTGGTCATCCTTTGCTGAATTCTAAAATCCTCCCAATCCTCAGGCTTACTGCTCTTTTTGGTAACATTATAAGCCTGTTCCTTTGATCTAATACTATCGTTAACTTCTCTTGTTAGCCACAGTTGGACCACTTTTCCTGTGGGGTTTTGTGCCTTGAAAGAATGTATATTTGTTGTAAATGATGTATTAATTTTTAAATGCTAGACATTGCTTGTCTACAGTAATATCTTTTAATGTAGTTTCCCAATCTACCTTAGCCAACTCGACCCTCATACTTACGTAATTTGCTTTGTTTAGATTTAAGACCCTAGTTTCAGATTGAACTAAATCACTTCAAATTTAATATAAAATTCTATAATACTATGGTCACTCTTCCCTAAGGGCCCCTTTACGAAAAAGTTATTAATTAACCCTTTCTCATTGCACAATACTAAATCTAAAATAGCCTGTCCCCTAGTTGGTTCCTCAACATACTGATCTCGAAAACTATCTTGTATACATTCCATGAATTTGTCCTCCACACTATTATTGCAAATTTGGTTTGCCCATTCTATATGTAGATTAAAGTCCCCCATAATTTCTGTATTACGCTTGTTACATGTACCTCTAATGTTCTGATTCATACTCTGCTCTACATTACAACTACTGTTTGGGAGCCTATAAACAACTCTCACCAATGTTTCCTGCCCCTTCCCATTTCTTAGCTCCACCGTAACTGATTCTACTTCTTGATTTTCTGAGCTAAAATCCTTTCTCTCTACTGTCTTTATCCCATCCTTTATTATCAGGGTTACCCCTGCTCCTTTTCCAATTTGCCATCTCTTCTAAAAGTTAAGTATCCTGGAATATTTAGTTCCCAACCTTGGTCATTTTGCAACTATGTCTCCACAATGGCTATTTGATCAAACCTATTCATTTCTATCTGTGCTATTAATTCATCTACTTTTTTGTGAATGCTTCGCGCATTCAGATATAGTGCCTTTAGCTTTGACTTTTTTCTATTTTTCCCTGATGTCACCTTAGTCCCTGATCCACTGTTACCTTTGTTACTTTCTCTATCCCTTCCTGAACCACTCTGTTTATTTGTACCCAAAACTCTGTTTTGCTCTAGAGTCTTGACATTTCTCTTGCTGTTTTTAAATGTACTCTTTCCTGAATCCCCACCACCACCCTTCATTAGTTTAAAACCCTGTCTACTGCCCTAGTTATTCAATTTGTCAGGACACTAGTTCCAGCCCGGTTTAAGTGGAGCCTGTTCCAACGGAACAGCTCCCTCTTTCCCCAGTACTGGTGCCAGTGCCCCTTTA